>NC_080069.1:4538378-5139767 GCF_949987535.1 Balaenoptera acutorostrata
TGAACAAATGTATAAAGATTGTCACATCATATGTAAATTTCTAGACAAGAAATAATTTGAAGTTACCTTGTGTTACCATCACTGCCTTTTGGCTCCCATTGCCAGCATCATAATTTAAGTCTTGATAAAGTCACACAGCAGTAGTTTCCTAAATGACTTCCGTGACCAGCCTTGATATTCTTCAACACTATTTATTTCTGTCAAGTTGAGTTTCCAAATACCACATAAATTATTTATTCCTATTGCCATTTTTCATATTGAAAAATTAGCATTAAAGTCAAAAGATCTGAGTTCAAATTTCAGTTTGAACATTTTTTAGAGCTTCCGTTTCCTTCTCTATAAAATGATGAAATTACTACTTAAAATAAAAAGTTGTTTTGGAAATTACATAAATATATACACATATATATTACCTATGTATTTTAACTCTCTCTCTATTAATCTCTAATCAATCTATCCATCCATCTAGTAGATATTTCCTTGTCCTTCTTTAAGATTGTTTAATGCTTATATATTTATTTTGAGAAAGATAACATCATTACTAACTCTGGCATATAAGAAATTTTCTCACGTGGCCATAAATTAACATTTCCTACCTGCTCCCAACATACCTTTCTGGCCTTATCTACTATTTTTTTTTTTTCCATCCAAATTGGGTTTTTTAGTGACATAAATCCACCTTACCCTTTGTTTCTTTTGGCATTCCCTTCCTATCTTTTTCCTGCAAGTAATGCTATTCTCCATCCCTTATGAATATTCTGTTCATCTTCTCTATTGTTCTTTGTTAAATCCTCATTATAAACTTCAGATCGTTGCTTAACCTTTTGCTTTCATTCTTATTTTCAAGGCATTTTCCTTGATCTCCTCACTCAGTGATTTGAGTATGTCTTCCTCATTTGAAAGGTTAGAATAGGAGGAACACAAGTTGGGCAGTGGGGAACTTCAGTTCAGAGTCAGTTTTGACCTTTGTAAACTGAGGAATCTTCACCTTATTTAGTCTCTGTTTTTTTAATCTATAAATGTAAAATAATAATATAATTCTCAACTGTCATAGGTTTTTCATGACTGATCACGTGGGTAATTCATGTAAACATGATATAGAATCTGTAAATTACTAGATGAATTGAGAAAACTCTGCTTTTTCTCAGCATCTCTGTGTTTAAGAAAAAGCACAGTTGAACGTAGTATTTGTAAGTATGCCATGTATATGTATGTACGCACACACATGCACACATAAACACATATATATATTTTATGAAAACTGTGAGCTACTTGAGATCAAGGATAGTGTTGTGTATGACCCTACATCTCCTATGACTCCACACTAAGTATTTACGGAACGCTTAATGCTTAAAATTTTACTCTTTTATTGTTTTATTAACTCAATTAAATGCCCTCATGCTGAAAATATACTGATGGCTTATCATTGCATTATGTTTAAAAGTTTTGATTCTTAACTTTCAGGAGTAAGAGGTTTCTAAGTGCAAAAAATTTACTTTTCTACTGAAGATTAAGAGAAACTTAAATCCCTTAGGAAAATCTCTACCAAATACACTACTTTTCTGTACATGAAAAAGCTTAAATGTATCAAAGCTAAAACTCATGGAAAAAGTATTCTTTATCAATAGAACATCTCTCCCACTTATGACGATAACCATGGGACAATGTTAAAAAAATGAAGAAAATCTTATTTGAACCAGAAACTTATTTTGTTATAGTTGTAACAATTTATTTAGAAAAAATGTTTATTAGACAAAACAAAACTATTTTCTTAAAATTTAATTGAGAACCATTCAAGTTCTATTGGCTTCTAGGAGAAAATGCAAATTTTAAGATACAAAGGAGAAAAATAGTGTTATCTTAGAATTTTCCGCAACTGTAGTCAATGCCAGAAGACTAATGTCTACCAAGTGGTGAAGGTAGGAATAAAAGATCAGCTTCAAGAATGTTAAGCCATGTTACATTATCTTAAAATTCAGATATAAAGGTTTTAGAAATATTAACAAGGATGCACAAACTTGCAGATTATACCACCTTAGGAGTCTTTCAAGGAAAATAAATACAGTTCAGTTCCCCAATTAAATATCCTAATTTATTTTGTATTTTAAATCTAGACAATATAAAGATGAACTAAAATAATAATTCAGGAATGTTGACATCATGGTTAGATGGTAAACATCATAGTCATTGAATATACGACAAAAACTGACCAACTGAAATTTTCTTCACCAAACAAAACGTAAATATTGTAAAGCTGGACAACAGCAATATAACTGCAGTATGTTGAGAGGTAGGGAGGGAGAAGTATATGGTGTTAATTTCTTCCTTCTTCAAGGCAGGGAGTTAATAGTATAAAATTAAAATGTAATTTAAAGATGACTCCAATTCAACATGTGCCATTATCTCCTTTCTTAGTTTAGCGGGATCTTCTAGGAAGGAAATCATATCCCATGTAGTGAAGAAAATGGATCTGAAATAAGTCTTCCAATTTTACTTTGGCTCCTTTTTTCTTCCATTCAATTCAAACATAAGAGAATTTAGTACTTTTAAATATTAAAAATAATGTGCAGAAGAAGAAAGAAAACAAGAATTTTTGAAGCTAATTTGACTTATCTGTTGACATGTGCTTATTTGTGTTTATATCTGCAGTTACGATTTAATAACACTGATTTTTGTGGAGAGTTTATGGAAGTGGTTTATGGAAGAGCTAATTGATTCTAATTACCTTAGAATCACAGTTTATACACCATACCTCACTCCCAAACTTGTATATATTATGTATACTTTGACATGAGAGATTTTTAAAGGATTATATAAAAATGGTTTTTAATGTCACAACTAGTTCTAAAAATCTCTTTTTCTTTCTCGCCACACCCCTCATGTTCCAAAATAAAATAGTTCAGTGGACTTTGTGAACTTGATTTTTTTCCAAATTTTTAATTCCTCTCTTACTCATGTGAATCAAGGGAGTATAAGCAACGTGTCTTTGTGCATCCAAAGGAGAGAGAAATCTTACTTTCTATGTATAGTTGTTTTAACAGCCTGTGCTTTTGCAACGTGGATATAAACTATATTTCAGTGGGAACGGTGGAAAAGATGTGGTCTCTATGACATTTCTATGTCTAGATCTAGTCTTTTCTTCTAAGCAAAAGTTGAAATCACCTTTACAGGAAGTAAGGCCTTACTAAGAGAAGGACAAGTGGATGCGAAGAGGATGTATTGCTTCCTTATTAAAGAAATCTATTTAAAAATTAAAATGTGTAACAATCTCTATCCTAAAATCATAACATTTCTCCAGGCCTAAGTCGTCTTCATAGCATGGCTCAGAATGAATTGGACGCTTGATAGTAACTCAAAATATTAACTACAGCAAGGTGCTAAATTTTGACTTAAATAATTCTAACTACTTAGTTTTTGTCCAATTTAGGGAATGGAGTTTGTTTCCAATAAGATGAAACCTGTGAAAGATATTGTAGCATAAATTTCTGACTTAGTTGTCACATATGAAAAAGAAGAGGGAGGCCACCTCAGTCAGTATCACTAAAGAGACCAGTTTTGTTCTTATTGTTCCAGTTCAGTTGTGAGACTGAAGGTAGTTGGGAGCTTATTTCATGTCTAGAGTAGCTGTTAATTAGTTTCTATAATTATATCGTGATTAAGTTAGATTAACCTAGACTTGTCTAATTCCTGTTATGATAATGTCTCTTGCTCCCATGGTTCATCATAAACTTAGACATGGGGAATTTCATCTTCTACATGCCATCTCTTGCCTTGAGTTTTGTTTTATACTTTTTTGTTAAGGTTTTTTCTTTTTCTTTTATATTATTTTTGTCAAGTAAATGTGTGGTATGTGTATTACCAAGGAATTTGGACAGGCTATAGCTGTTCTGGATAAAGATATACCCAGAGTTGTTAATAGAAATAAAATGCCAGTAAATGCACTGTTACAAGAAACGATTTCTTGAAGAGCTAATTGAAGCATGCACTAACAACAGTGTGTCAAAGGTATTATAAAATGTACTACATATTCACTTAGATAGCACACTATCTAGCATCTGCATAGAAAGTCTGAGCCCTTTTAAAATCTGAAACTTAGAATGATTAAATTGCATTATTAAATGATCATACCTCTGATTGGCCTGTGTTCCAACTGAATTAAAATAATATTTTTATTTAACACATTTCCTAGAAAAAAGTATTGATATATATATATGTAAACATTTGATTGCCCTTAAATAGTGCTATATTTATGAAAACCTCACTTTTATTCTAGAAGGTAGAAATTAGATAATACCAGCCACATTACATGCATCCCATCTTTGGATCCCTTTGGTTATATATCAGGGTAGAGTAATTGAAACATTTTTGTTTTGGAAAAATATAAATACATGTATTACAGTTGACTTTGAACAATGTGAGTTTGAACTGTGAGGGTCCGCTTATATGTGGATTTTTTCAATAAATATAGTTACCTGTATTTTCATTTTACACATCTTTCAGTTAACTAAATGTGGGGGAAAGTTTTTGTTCCCGTAGAAATCACGGCATCAAAAGAACTAGGGTTTGAGTCCTGATTCTATCCAAACTGTTTCAGCTTCCAGCCCGTGGGTGGGTCATTTCTCAGTTCCTTTGCTTTCGAGGCAGAGAGAGCCATAGTATGTGGATTTTCTACTGTCCCTAACCCCTGCCATGTGTGAGGGTCAACTGTATTTGAAAGCCTGTTTCACGTTGTATGAATCCATTCAGTATCAGATGATTGAGTATTATACTCAGAAATCCATGTTGGTAAATTTTATTGTCTTTTGTTTTTATAACAAAATTCAACCTATTAATAATTTTCAGGGTGTAGAATTTTGCGACTCTAGCAAAATGATCTCTGCTCTATGTGTCCCACAATATTCTCCTTGGCAAATGTTCTACATCCTCTGCGTTGAGGAAAGTTTAGCATTATCCGTGTAGGACTCGGAGTCCCCTCCAGGGTAGAGGTCTCTGAATGTGGAGTCCGCCTTCCTGGGTTTGGTCCTGCCTCTGCCACTTTTTACCAACTGTGTGACCTTCCATAATTCCTAAGCATATTGATATCTCTAAAATGAGACTTATCTGTAAAACGGTACATATCTTGTAGAACAGTTGTGAAGATTTTCTGTGATGATTATGCAAAGATTGTAGCAGAATGCCTGGAGCATATTATGTGCTCAATTACTAACCCGTCAGTTTTTTCAGTATTATTATGTAAGTGTTCAATATGCTGTTTTATCACCGATCGGCAGATTGTGAGATGAAAAATATGGTCCAGAATAGGAAAGAAGCCTCTACGTCAGTTGCTGGGCAAGATTTGCCAAGTTCTTCTCCATTTAATATATCACATCATATTTAAAAATAGGAGTTACTCTATGGGTGCCTTTTCTATGGGCTTTCCCAGAGCATTTTCATCCTCATTTGAGTTATGATTTATCTAACAAACTAATAAATAGTCAAGGTGTTCCTCTGGGTCGACCTAGTTTTTGATAATTTTATTTCCAGAAATTAATTCATGGCTCAGATTAGTATTGTTAGAAAACAGACTTTCTTGTTATATAAGGCATAACTTGTATCTCTTTAGAATATAGGAACTCATGCACAAATTGTAATAGCGGGCCATGTGTGGGCTTATATCCTTTGGTAATCAGAAATTTTAAAAATTAGCAACATTCAGAAGCATCTAGTTAGACTACTCACCTCACCCATTTGAGCATCCGTCAGTACCACAAAGGGAAGGAAATCCTGTTGTTAGTTTTCTGGACTCCACAACTGCTGAACTAAAATCTCTATATTTCTCCTCTCACTTGTATTTCACAAATTAGCTCTCTTTTCTTCCTATTAATTAGGGACATCGGAGACTATTGTTAGTCATTCGAGAAAATCTTGATCTTTATTTTTTAGTATTTTCATTTCCTTTGCTTTCTGGAGTCGTAAGTGCAGTGACTGGGGGGAGGGGAGACGGGCACTAAGCGAGGAGTCTTATTCCCAGGGAGGAGATGTTCTTGCAGGTTTGCTTACGTAACCCGTCTGTTGCAGCCCCAGAATAAACTGTCCTCAGACTTCTGTCACTTTAGGAAAACTAGGTGATGGGAAATGAGAAGGAAAAGTCAGAGTTACTGGAGTACTAAGAGCTTGAGTACTAAGAGTGGTAAATGGTGCTGAGATTGGCTGACAATCCCAACAATACAATGTAAGGTCAAGCCGTGATTTGGGTTTCTTACATATTACAAAACTTTGATTGAAAACTAGGCCTGACTCCAAGTTCTCATCCTCCAAGTGTTCTGACTTCTCATCAAGCATGATTAATAGACTGATACTTTATTGCATACTTCATGCAGTGTGTTATACATTTAAATAAAGTATTAATCTTTCATTGTTAAACCATGAATACAACATGATTCTGCTCTTCCCATGGCAGGCTGCAGGCAATATTATCAAGGAGAATGACTGCACTCAAATCCTACATAGATTTATACCATTGGGTATAAAAATCATTTTTCTATTCTAATCCTTAACCACAGTGGTTATTCCACCCTCTAATATCTTTATCTAATATCTAATATCTAATATTAATTCAGAAAACACAAAGACACTCTAAAAACATATTGAGATGCCATGCAACACTATAAATAGCATATTAGGACACTAAATATTTCTAAAATGAACAAAATTCTCTTGTTTCCCCGAAATCTCTATTATTAGGTAGTGTGCACTTAGCTACTTACTTTTATACTATCTAATGTTTATAGTGATTTAGGTTTTCAGGGAGTGATTTCACAAGACTTGGAATAATATAATAAGAGGTATAAAATATTTTAATAATTGTTTTCATATATTAAAACTCTGGTTCAATATTACTTCCACAAACTGAACATTTCTACTTATATAATGTATCTTGGATTTAGATCAGGTTATAGATATAGATTAAGTATCTTAGTTATGTAAATAGGAAAATGTTTGGCCTTAGCTTTTAAATATATGCTAATGAAAGCAGTAATAATAACTTGCAGTTATATTATTGAAGAATAGTAATGACTTGAGAAGTAAGCATACACTGTATATGTTTCATGTTGACTCAAATAACTATGCTGTGATTCTATGACTCTCATCAAATAATGTCACTCTGGGTTTTAAACTCATTTTTATCACCCAGAAGATCACATCTGCCAATATTTGATTAGAGGATCTAGCTACCTAAGACAGATTTTCTCAGTTTGATAGATAATCTGGAGCTTCAAGACTATTGATTAAAGCTGCATTCAAATAAAAGAAAAGAAAGCAAGCAGGAAAGCAAGCAAGCAAGCAAGAAAGAAAAGAAGGAAAGAAAGAAAGGAAGAAAAGGGAGAGAGAGAGAGAAAGAAAGAGAGAAAGAAAGAAAGAGAAAGAAAGAAAGAAAAAGTGAAAGATGACTTTGGTTGCACACTTTAAATTCTGCTTTTTTGCTGCCTTGAATCCAAATAGCAAAGTGTGTTCCTGTCTTATCACCTCAAACAGATTCTTCTGTATTGACTAGAAAATAAACTTCAAATGAGTTCCAGCTTGATGAAATTTTTAAAAATCTCATTTAAGAATAAAAAAGACCTTGATTCTCTTTATTATATTTTTATTGAAATAAAATAAACCCAAATCATCTGAAAGGGAACTAGGAGTAATGTACCAGTGTACCTTGAAGTCCTTTGCTATTAAATACATAGAATCAGACCAATAATTTAAACTGTTCCAGTAAAACAACTACAGCCAAATATAGATGAAATATGAAGTTTTCTTAAATGATTTTTAGATACTTCACTGCCTTATCCAGCTACTTTATGGATCCTTCTAATGGGACATAACTGGGATTTAGTGAACACCCAAGGCAGGTGTTATGAGCCTGAATGCATTAGTACCAATTTGAGCTCTGCGCTCTAAGTATTTTAGTACAATCTTAAGGCACATAAAAGTATTTACAATATCTCTGTAACCTGACAAACAAACTTCTGAGATGATTTAATAGATATGAGACAAAAATTCAGAACTTATACAGGGTAATTTAAAATTAATTTATATAAAGCTAAATACACATTATTAATGTACAGTTTGATGAAATTTGACAAATGTATACTTCAGTATCATTGCCAACCCAATAAATAAAGATTTGAATGTTTTCATGATTCCTAAAACTCCCCTCAAAGCACTTTGTGTCTGACTCTCCCTAACCCTGGAACCAGGCAACCTCTGATCTGCTTTCAGTCACTAGAGGTTCATTCCCATTTCTTGAATTTAATCAAATAATATACAGTATGTACTCATTTGTATCTGTTTTTTTTTTCATGCAGCCTTTGCTTTTCAGATTCATCTATGTTATTGTGTGCATTAGGAGATCCTGACTTTTTATCTGAGTGGTATCCCGTTGTATGGATAGCTACCAATGTGTTTATACACTCAGCTATTGATGGACATTTGTATTGTTTTCAGCTTGGGGCCATCAGAAGTAAAACTGCTGTGGACATTCATGTACATGTTTTATTTATTTATTTATTTATGGCTGTGTTGGGTCTTCGTTTCTATGCGAGGGCTTTCTCCAGTTGCAGAGAGCGGGGGCCACTCTTCATCGCGGTGCGCGGGCCTCTCACTATCGCGGCCTCTCCTGTTGCGGAGCACAGGCTCCAGACGCGCAGGCTCAGTAATTGTGGCTCACGGGCCCAGTCGCTCCGCGGCATGTGGGATCTTCCCAGACAAGGGCTGGAACCCGTGTCCCCTGCATTGGCAGGCAGACTCTCAACCACTGCGCCACCAGGGAAGCCCCATGTACATGTTTTGATGTGGACATGCTTTCATTACATTTGGGCACAAACCTAGGAGTAAAATTGCCGAAACAGCTGGAAATGCAAGTTTAATGGAAACAGCCCAAATCTTTTCCTACATAGTTTTTCCAGTTTACTTTCCCAGCAGTAACGTATGAGAGACCCAGTTGCTCCACACAAAGAATTGTCAGTCTTTTAAAGAGTAACCATTCTCATGGATGAGTAATGTAATCTCCTGTGGTTTTAGTGAATTTTACTGTTGACTAATGATGGGAGAAGCTTCACATTCATGTGTTAGCAGCGGTGTATTTTCTTTCAAAAGTATCTGTTCAGAGCTATTGCCAATGGATTAGGTGTCTTATTGAGTTGAGTTCTTACAAGTTCTGGATGCAAATCCTTTGTCAAATGCATACATTGCCAACATTTTCCTCCAGTTTGTAGCTTGCCTATGCATCTTCTTAGTGGTGCCTTTCAGAGAGTAATCATTTTTAATAAGTTGGAGTCCAGTTTCTCAATTTTTTCTTTTATGGTTCATGATTTTTATCCTCTATTTAAGACATCTTTGCCTACCCTGAGGTAGCAAAGATTTTCCTCCTATGTTTTCTTCTATAAGTTTCATAGAAATAAGATTTACATTTAAAGTTATGATGTTTTAATGCTTTAAAAGTAGAATTAATATTTATGTATAGTGTGAAGTGAGTATCGAGGTGAATTACGCTTCATGTGGATGTCCAGCTGACTCAGGACCAGTTGCTGACTGTTGTTATCCCCTTGCAATTAACTTGACATCTTTATTGAAAATCAATTAACCGTATATGCATTGGTTGGATTTGTGGACTATCTCTTTTTCTTCACTATTCTAACGCATATCCTTACATCACTATCACATTGTCTTAGGTGCCAAAGAGTTAGAATAAGTCCTGCAATCAGGCAGTTTAAGTACTCAAAATTTGTTTCTCTTTTACAAAATTAGTTTGAATATTGTACATTATTTGTATTTCCATAAATATCATACAGTAAGTTTTCCAATATGTACAAATATAAAAGCCAATTGAGATTTGATAGAGATTATATTGCATCTGTAAATTATTTTGGGGAGACTACCATTAAAATCTAGAGATTTTTGATTATGAATATACTTCTATATTTAGATATATTTAAATTTTTCTCATGAAAATATTGTATTTCAAAAATTGTATATTGATTGATGATATGTTGTTAAATGCATTCCTAAGAATTTCATATGTTTGGACACTATTATCACTTGAGGTTTTTTATTTCATTACCTAGTTGTTCATTGCTTGTATATAGGAATATCATGGATATTTTATCAACTGTATATCCCGTGACCTTCATAAAAACATGTAGTGCTTCTAGTAGCTTTTTATAGATTCCTTAAACTTTGTGTATCCACCATCATAGCATCTATAAATTAAGACATCTTTACTTCTTTCTTCTAGTGGGTGAATCTAGATACCTTTTTTTTTTTTTCATTTTATTACCTTATTCTTCTGTCCAGGATCTTCAGTAATTTTTTTAAATTAATTTTTATTGGCGCATGGTTGCTTTACAATGTTGTATCAGCCTCCACTGCACAACAAAATGAATCAGCCGTACACATACAGATAGCCCCTCCCTTTTGGACTTCCCTCCCATTTAGGTTACCACAGAGCACTAGGTGAGTTCCCTGTGCTATAAAGCATGTTCCCATCAGTTGTCTGTTTCATACATAGTATCAATAAAATGTTTGTGTGGGCAATCTTGCCTTGTTGCCAATCTTAAGAAAAAACTGTTCAATATTCCATTATGCAGATTGTTGTAAGTTTTCTCTAGATATCCGTGATGAGGTTGTGAGACTGTCCTATTCCTAGTTTGGTGAGAATTTTTTGTTTTTGTTTTTGTTTTAAATGAAGTATTCAGTTTTGTCAAACGTGTTATCTTCATCTACTGAGATCATCATCTGACTCTTCTCTCTTTTCTTTTCATGTGGTAAATTACATTGATTGATCTTTCTTTCTTTTTTTTTTTTTTTTTAATATTAAACCAACCCAGTCTTCCCAGGATGAACCCAATTTGGTCATGATATCTTTTTCTTTTAAAACGTTGCTAACATTTTTAAAGTGGGGGCAGCAGTAGGGAGTTATTGCTTGATGATTACCTAATTTCCGTTTGAAGTAATGAAAAAGTTTTGGAAACAGGTAGTGGTATTGCTTGCACAACAACATAAATATAAGGAATGCCACTGAACTGTACACTTAAAATAGTTAAAATGCCAAAGCTTATGTTATACATATTTTACCACAACATGAGCAAAACTGTTAAAAAGGATAATTATGAGCAATTTTCGAACTTGTGGTATCTTTAGCACTACATTACCCGCAGAGTTCATTAAGCTGCCCGTGCTTGATTTCTGAAAGTCCTCTGCATTAGTTACCAGTGGATTCTTGCCCTTACAGTATGTACCACGCCTTGATGTTTCGGATGCCTAGAAACAAGCACGGCCCTCGTCAACATAGCACTCAGCTGCAGAGCCCAGTTCTGTTCTCTGCTTTAAAATAAAGGGTCGGTGGATGAGGCAGCCAGAGTCGCACTTGCTCCAGTGTGTACGAGAGCAAGCATGACTCATGTTAGGCGTGGGTGTCACAAATGGACTACCCCCAAATTAGGCTGTCAGAGTTTCTCGTCCCTACAAACCGCTGACTCCACAGTTTCATGAGGACCCGCTGTCTTTCACGTTAGGTTTGTGTAAATAGTTTTTTGAGTGTGGCGTCTCACAAAGGAGACAGTTCTATAAATTCATGCCATATCATTTTACAGGTAAAAGGTAAAAGGGTGTCTTCTTTGGAGGTTATAACCTCTTGCCTCTATGCTTTCCATTGGGCCAATTCCCGCTAAAATTGATATTGTTGGTACTGATGCTCTTCATCGTAATTTTTTACATTTGTTTTGTAATTTGTAGAGTTTTACAGAAAACTCGTAAGGATAACGAAATCTGTTACCCTGACATTTCACTAGGTTCATGAATGCTTGAACTTCAGTTAGAACACGGTGAGAATATAAAAGATAAAACAAAATGTGCATATTTATGGACTGCTTTGTTATTATATGACCATAATCATCAGTTTCTGATTTAATTATTTGTCATTTGTAATGTCCTGTTTGTACATATAAATTTCTATGCCAGTCACAACATATTGAGATATAAGGCACATACACAAATCTGTCTAAATTAAACTATCTTAAGTTACAAAGAGAAGGAGTACCTTGGCTTACCTAACCTCACTGTTCAGGAGAAGGCTGGCTTCTGGAGTTGCTTAATCCAGAGATTCCAATAATGAAATCACTAAGGCATTTTTCTCGCTTCCCGCAACATGGGGAGGCTTCTGGTCACAGATTAAAGCATCACTGCCTCTGACATCTTATCAACTGAGCAAACCCTTTGAAAATAGAGCTTTTTTTCCTAAAAGTTGTAACTAAAAAGGCTGGAAAAATCACATGCATATGTGTACACTCTCTCTGGGCAGAGGCGGAGACCATGTAATTGGACAGATCTTGGTCATGTTCAGCCCCTCTGCCATGGAGGGGAAGAGTTGAGATGGTTAATCCTATGTCACTTACATGGAACATGAATTCCTAAGAAAGAGGGTTTGGCAACAAGAAAGTGGAATATGCTGTTCGGCTCCCAAAGAAAAGATACTATTTGCGCTTATATTTAAAATTGGCATAGTGTTTCCTAAATCAAAGGATTATTAAGTATTAGAGGAAATTGTGTGGAATGCCTTGAGACTCACTTTCACAAAATGAATGACCAATGGATGGAATATCTTTATCTTCCTCATTCCTCTTAACAAGCGGAAGTTAACTTCAGTAGATTATGTCTATTTATAGAAAATATAAAAGATGCAAGCTAAGACAGTCAGATATAGGGGGAAGAGTCTTACCTTCTTTGCTAGCGAGTTATGTTACCTCTGTAAGAACAAAGGGGAGTCATGACCCGGCCATGTTTTAGAGCTCATTCCTCGTCCAGTGGGATAACAGAGGAATTTGTCTTTACAGTTAAAGAGACTCATATATGCAGAGTATATAACTGATTAAAATTTTAAACTGTCATTTGAAATATTTATTTTCCCTAGTGCTAACAGTAGTTCAATCTCAAACAAGAAAAATGTTGACATACATGGCTAAAAAAAAGGTTAAGAAATAAAGTAATTCTCTTGTTAGAAAAAAAATAGAGTAGTGAATGTACTTTTTTTTTAAATGGCAGAAACTTTTAAAAAATTATTTATTTATTTTTTCTGGCCACGCCGCGCAGCATGTGGGATCTTAGTTCCCCAACGAGGGATTGAACCTGCGCGACCCCTGCAGTGGAAGTGCAGAGTCTTAACCACTGGACTGCCAGGGAAGTCCCCCTGAATGTGCTTATTTGATCAAAGAGAAAAAATATTTAGTACAAGAAAATCAAGATAATGTGTGATCTTATTTCAGAGTGACTATTTCAAACAAGGATGATGCAAGAAAATGTAAAAGTGTTGTAAGTTAAAACTATTAAGTTCTGAAAAATATTTCATCGATGAGAGCAAGTATTAAGATAATTATTAAAATATTCAAAATGTATTGTATAAGGTAATAACATAACAGGAAACAATACATTTACAATACACATGCAAAAGAAAATAAGCTACGTTCATCTCATGCCATGGAAAAGAATACCAACATATATACCAATAAAACACTAAAATGAATTATTTGGAATTAGAAAGACTGGATTTTATATTTATGAAGAAAATAAGGAATTTGTAATATCCAAGAGAAGAATGTAACAATGTAGAACAAGCCAAATAAAAGCTAAAAATTTTAAAATGCTGCAATAATTAAATGTGTAATTTCAGTGGAAGAAATAGGAAGAATAATAATGACCCCAACTGTGTATAAGAATTCAGTGCAAGGTAGAGCTGCCTTTTCAAATCACTATCAGAAATGTATAATATTGAATAAATGTAGCTGTAAATACTGGGTAGCCACTCGAAAAAAAGACAGTTGAGTATTTGTCTCATCTAACAATAAAATTATTCTGGGCACATCAGATATTTAAAAGTAAGAATGAAGTTATTAAAGTTCAGAGAAGAAATACTGGAAGAATTTCTACCACGACACAGAAGTCACACATTTTAATATATATAAATCAAATAATGTCAAAAGACAAATGACCAATTGATTTAAGAAAATGAAACTCACATGTCAGACAGAAGACTGATTTCCTTAATTTCTGAAGAGTTCCTAAAAATCAAATTTTTAAAAAATGCAGTAAAAAAAGACAGTATGAATTGAGAAAAGCAAATGCAAATGATTCTTATATTCTTATCTTCTGTTATCTTCTTATATTTTAAATATCTTATATCTTACATTTAAAATATCTTCTTATATTTTAAAATGCTCAATCACAGTCCTAGTGAGAGAAATGCAAATCAAAACTACTGTGAGATACCATTCTGTACACCAATTTGAAAAATCCCAAAAAGGTTTGATAACAATATTTTAATGAGTATGGGGTAAATAATACCCTTATACCTTGGTGGTGAAGCATAAACTTCTATTGTGGCCAATTTTACAGTAACTACACAAATTAATATATATATATATATATATATATATACACATATATATATATGTGTATATATATATAAATATCTGATCTAGCAAAACCAAACTTTAAGAATTTATCTAATAGATGTTCTTGACTATATGTGAATTACATGGATTTTAAAAGATTTTTCCTTTTTACAGCATTGTTTTTAAAAGCAACATTACAGAGGTAGGGGAAAGAAGGAGTGGGAGAGGGAGGTCAGATGTATACTTAATGAATATAATGTAATATTACACAGCCAGTAAAAAACATGAGACAGCATTATACATGCTGGTATGAAAGAGTGGTGAATTCTTGAATTAGAAAACACACACACACACACACACACACACAAACACACACACACAGAAAGGTACCTTCAGTTCCTGTACAGGTTTACATGGACTCATAACTCTCTGCTGTAACTTCATTAAGTTTACACCTGTTAAGTGGAGACCTGGACTGTGGATGGTGAGCTATGGTTCAGCCGGAGGCCACCAGCGAACTGAAGCAGAGGTTTATGCATCGCAGGTCCTGGAGGAGGAGGGTGGCCTTGAGGGGTCACTTTGGGAGGTCAAGGCAGGTGCAGGCGGAGGGAGCGGAGGACTGAATTGGTCAATTCAAAGCAAAAAGAACAAGGTTTGGGTGAGCTCCCTGGGGGTCTTATCTAAGGGGCGCACACAGAGAAGGCCTGGGGGGAACGGGGGAATGCTGCTCACAAGGGCGGCTGGGGGGTCATTTCAGGAACTTCCATGCCGGTGACTCTTGGGCAGTTCCCCAGGGCATGGATTCGCACGAGGGGCTCGGGTGAGTCCAAGGCCCCCGTCTGCTGGCCACACAGTGTGGACGCGGAGGCCGCGACATCACGGGGTACTTTAGCACGCTCTGCACACCATGTGTGTGTGAAACGTGGCACGGGTCTCGGGAAGGATACCTGGTAGCCTCTGAGGTGGGAAATACGGGCTGAGGGGTGAGTATGGGAAGGAGAAATAGAGCCTTTTCCCCTCTTTGTATCGTTATTATTGCAATTATATATTCAAAAATTAATAATAACTTATGGAACATATGTTGCCCTTCCTTTAGGGATATCCTTTCATACTTAAACTATGTTATTGAATCTTTTTTTTATGAATAAATCATGCCAATTATTTATTTTGGATGCTTATTCCTCACCCCTCTGTTGGCCCCGTAGGTGAATTACGAGACCCGAGTTTTAAGGTTCACGCTGTAATGCTGGTCTGAACATGGAAGGAGCCCGAGAAAGTCACCCATTTTACGGGGGCTGGGGTGCAGGGAGGGCAGAGGTAAAGGAGCAACGGTTAATGAAATCAGTAAAGAAATTACCTTAATTAGTCTATAAATGGAGAGGTAATCTCATCATTGAGATGTGGGTAGATTAGAAGCAAAAATTAGTATTATTCCCTCATCTTCCAAGAGGAAAGTCAAACGCTATTTAGAAATCAAGCAAAAATCTTGTGGTCAAGAGAAATGAGAGAAACAGTGATGGAAGTTGTGTGAAGGATTTCAGGGGCTGTAGGAGGTTCAGGGTTCAATATGGGAGCCCATTACCTGGGGCAGCTGTTTTAGGGTAGGTGTGGATGCCATTATTCAAGGTCCTTGATGAATGGGATTGGATGCAGACATTTGCATGCATGTAACTCACTCCACTGTATTTGTTAGATAATTTCTTATTTTTTTCTTTTAAGAGTTGGAACTTTATGTATCACAGGATGGACTTTGCATTTCTGTATATGTAGGGACATATAGCTTACTAAAGTACTGAACAAGTGAACCCAAGTTTCCTTTTGAGATTTTTGTAAATAATGGAAGTAGAGAAATTAGAAACTGAATTAGCATGGAGGTGAATAGAGAAAGATACAGATGTAGATGTAAATACGGATACAGATGTAGAGGCAGATGTACTAAAAAGACTGAGTATATCAACAGATAGGAGACTGAGTATCCAGTGGGGGATCATAATTTGATGAACTGAAGAAGGATCTTCCAAGATCTTTGAATAGTAAAAGCAGATGAAGTTCAGGACACTGTTTGAACTTAAAGTATTTAAGTAGTTAGGTCCCTGAGATAAAGTAGAAGACAGAGGAGATGAAATTCATTAAAGAAATACTTAAAGCTCTAGAAAGAAGGAATCTCTAGAAGCTATTTTCATGGCAATAAGCAATTAAATCATTATACGTGGTTTTTAAAATATGCTTTGGAAATTCATGTGGATACAAGACCACTTTTTTAAAGCATTAAACAGAGTATGAGCCACAGGTGTTTTCCCCTGATTGTCTAAAAATGAATATGTGATCAGTTTTCCTAGTTTGAGAGTAGATTTTCCCAAAGCATGGCGACAGAGTCAGTTTATATAGTATTGTATAAAGAGTGTGGCCAGGATAAGGATACATAGATCCTAGATTTACCCTTAAAACTATCTTTGGGAACGCAGTTAAATTCTGTAAATCTCACTATTTTTTTCCATTAACATGAGAGGTTTGCTAGATTGTGTGTGTGGCCACTTCCTAAAAACCGTATCTAATTGTTGAGCTGACTTTTGCAAGCTTCTTCTAGCACCAGGGTCTGTAATTTTATGATATTTCTCTGTACTAGCAGGAGACAAAGTAAATTATTTGTTTACATCTATTTCCTACTGTCTGAGGATCTGATATGTGAAGCAGTAATAAAAGAGTGTTTGCTCCTAAATTATTCCTAGGGATTTTTTGCACTATTCGCTTGGGAGTTGCCTCTGCATAATTGTTTGACTGCCAAAGCGGGTCTGATGATGAGGGCTGCAGGAGGGTATTTCTGCAGACAGTGAGTCCTTCTTGCATGAAGTATGATTCATGACTCCACATGGTTTATCTCAGTTTTATATACAGCAACATACATACCATATAGCTATTTTAGAGTTAATCAATAATAGGTAAGTCAAGAATCATTCTACACATTGCAGAATAAAGTAATGACTCTAGTTTCCTGAGGGATTTTAGGCCACAAAGGCAGAAGGCAGTTGAAAAAGGAGACATTTAGGATACAGATTTCATTCAGACTTTGATTAGCTGAATGTGTCCACACAAAACATGCACACACAGACATGTGTGCACACACAATCCCATGTGGGTGTTTCAGGGTCACAGAAATCAATTAGTCATGAGTATGAAATTTTGACAACCTTATTGGAATATGAAAATATTTATGGAATTGACATATGGTACTTTTAGCTATGAAAATAAGTGCATTTTAAAAATGATTTCTAAGATGATTGCTAAGCTCTCATTTTTTAGGAAACTCTGCAGGTCATCTATAGGGTAGTCCTAGGGTTCTTGGTTTTTCTGTACATGAGCCAAATAATGGAAATACATGTAATTTACTCTTCCGACCCCCAGGAATAAACATGTGTGCATTTTTAAATGAAATATTGGTCACTTCTGATTTCATGGCTAAGTCCTGGAGAGCTTTTATTTTGTTTTTCTTTTTTAATCAGAGAGCTGAGTTTATCACACTCATAGCCCCTAATAAGGTAAAATTATTGGTCATTCCATATTTCTCCCTTTGTTTATTCCCTTTCATCTTCATACAGCTTCCATGACTCCCTCCAGAATGATAACCATCTTAATATGTTTAATAAAGTACCTTTTATTTGACAATGATCTTGCAAAGTCTGTGTTTCTTAATGCTGTGTTTATTTTCATAAAGGTTGTTGATGGTTATTACACACTTGGAAGCGCACACATTGTAAGTGTACAGCTGTGTGAACTTTCATCACATGAACATGTCTGATTACTCTGTACAAGGTAAAGGCATAGAACATTAACAGGATCTGTAGAAGATGCCCTGTATCCCTTCCGGTCACTACTCCCTTCCAGAGCAATCCTGACCATGAAAGACTAATAATGTCTCTTGTTTGGGGGCTTTATATAAATGGAATCACACACCAGGTACTCTGTTGGCTTTGAGTTCTTATGCTCAATGCTGTTCATAGCAGACTTATTTCTGTTGTTTTGTGAACTTACACTTCAGTCACGCTCATGACTCCAGGGTAGCCCCCCTCAAACATTTTACATGGGAGGAGCTCTTGATTCTTGTTCAGGTCTCAGGGAACCCCTAAGTAAAAATTATAATATCTATTTGTCAAGACAAGCTAACATGCTCCCTGAGTTCTCCACCACAATCTAAAATTAATGTCAATGATCTTTTGAGAGGTAAAAGATAATTTTCTATAGCTTTGCTTATTTTGGGCCAGTTTACTCCCTTTTTGTATGGTTTCTCCTCCCTACAAAGGATATTAATTCTAACCAAATCAGTATTGTAGGTACAGGAAATTTATGTTTTTAAAAAGTTTCTCCTTTTTTTGTTAACTTACTAAAATGTCCTAAAATCCTCATTACAAATTTCTGTTGTACAATATGCTGATGAGTTGGTGAGGTATGGTATGTGAAATATTGTCTGTGAAAGAGTTTGTTTTTTCCTAATTAAACAGAAATGACTTTTAACTAAAAGTTACTAACTAAAGCAAAAACAACAACAACAATGAAACCCAGGTGAAGCATAGCTTATCTTTCTTGAAATTAATCTCTTTCTTCTGTTTTCATAAAATTTTAAAACATCATGCAGACATTTTCTGATAAATAATTGCTGTAATCCAAATAGGATTCAATTTTCTAAAGGTAGGATTAATTTAGTGACTGTAAATTGGTCTTAGTTAAGATCATTTATAACATGAAAATTTATGGCAATGTTGACAATTAAATATACTAATAAATTATCCTTTAAATAAAATATGAATAACATGTGGCTTAAATAATTTTATACAACACTGATATAAAAACGTTTCTTCCCGAGTGACTTGATTAAATACAGGGCTAGAAGTTACAAGTTTATTTTACATGTGTGAGTTTCTTGATCTTTTGCAGCTTTATATACTTGAAATGTTTTTTTTTTCTGCTCTAAAAATGAGTGACTTTACCTCTTTAATGTTTTTAAGCTGCACAAATGTCTAACTTTGCTTAACAAAGGAAATAAAGCACAGAGGTATTTCATATTAATTAAGCTGAGACAGTTTCAGTCTTTGTTCTTGATTCTTTTTTTTAAATAAGGAAACTTGCTCACACTTTGATGAAGTTGAAGATTGTATCAGAATGCATGTTACTTTCTTGTAAATGGCAGTACACTCATCTTTTATAGCATCTGGAACCTGTCTGAGGCAATCAGGTGGTCTCACTTTCATTGCATTATCAGGCTACCTTCTGTAAGATTCTTCCTCTTCTCTACATGTCAGAAGCTGAGCAGAATATTCAGAGAAAAGGCCCCACCCCATTCACATGCAGGGGTTAAAAGTACAGGAAATGCTGCTCTGCCATGTTCGACATTTCTTCCGGATGGTTTTAATAAAATGTGAGACTTGCTCATATACTTTATCACTTCCAAACCAAAGCACCAGTGGAAACATTTAAGTATTTTATTTTGCAACATTTCCCCAAAGATTCAGTTTTCTTTTAAATCCAAAATTTTTGTCACTTAAAATCAAAACATTTTCTCCATCCGCTGCAGAGATGTGTTCAGCTAATTAAAAAATATCTGTTAAGGAATTTCTGCAAACATGCTTCATTTTCAAAGCACTAAGTAAAATCTGGCCCACTATTTTTTTAAGTACTGCAATTCACCTTTCAGATCAATTTATCAAGAACTCTTCCTCTTTAAAGCTATCATATTGCTATATATAGTAGATGTTTGTGTACTTAGTCTTGGTTTCCAGAAGTTTTTTAAAATACTCTTGATTAAACAAGTCTTTGTTACCTAAAATTAACCATTTTGAATTATCATCCAATCGATTTGTAACTTGCTTCCAGGATCCAGAAACTTTTCACTGACTGTGAATTGAAAACAAACAAACAAACTATAAATTTATTTTGTCTTTAGGTTCCAATTTCCATCTAAAATCATCAGTACCTTGTCAAGTAGCAATCATTTGTGCTTGTCTTTTCAATTTTGTTGTTCCCACTGCTATATTTATAGGTTTTGAGCTGGAGATGACACCCAGTGGTTAGGATAGCAAAAAGCTAATTTGCACTGTAGTAGCTTTCACTCTAATGCCCAACTTTTTTGTTACCTTTGTTGCATGACTGTAATAAATGACTCACAGAGTGCTAATTCCTCATCTTTGTCAGAATTACCTTTACTCCTACATCTAGAATCCTATTCTATTTGACACCTCTTCTTAAAATTAGCCACCCTGCATGGTCACATACATTGTAAATCACAAATTCTAATGAAGCATGAAACAGAGAAACAAAACCTGGAGGAGAAAATTATTAAAATGCAAAATTCTCACAATGCAATTCTCTTCTAACTTATGCCATCCATGTTTTCAAACATTTACCACAACAACAAAGCAACAGGGATGCAGCAAAGTTATCTTGCATAAAAGTTTCTTTTACACGTGAACATTTTCTCCCCAATTTTCTGCTATAAGAGTAGCGCTTGTACAAGCCCAAGAGTAGGTCCTGTGATGTGTAAAAGGGGGTTGAGAGCAGTAGTGGAGAGGAGCTGACATAACCAGCTACTTTTCTCTGTGTTAGATGTGTTCCCTATGATGGGACAGAGGTGAGGGCTAAGTAATTTGACTGAACAATGGCATATTGTTCTTAAAAGGCTGCAAGGACCTGCCTCTCTCATCACAGTGCTTAACGCTTGCTTGGTCACCACGTCTGAGCCAACTCCTGCATTGCTGGACTTTCTAAACTTGCCAGTTGAAATGATTTGTTGGGTTCTTTGTGTATCCCAGATACTGATCTCTTAGAGGTATGAACATAGCAAATATCTTTAAAGATTCTATCACACACTTATTTAGTAGGTCAAGATGTCATCCATTAAAGAGAAAGCCTTATCTTTGCTGAAATAAAATTCACCTTGCTTTGCCTTCTGAATTATTATTATAAAATTTTATTTATAATTTTTTGGCATGATATGTTAAAATAAGCATTGGTTACATTTGCTTTATAATTTTACCTATAACCTTGAGTATTGTTTTCTTGAGGAAGGTGCCCAATTATTGAGGGAAGTGTCACAAAGCACAGTCAATGCAATATGCAGGGAACTGGTCTAGGAATCCCTTGCTGTTTCCAACATATACGGGAAGTAATTAAAGCAAAGCAAAAAGAACACTTGGTCTTACACAAAGTAATCTGGATTCTTGAACGGGCCAATGAACGATTTAAGAACTTTGATTATCACATAGCTCTTACTGCTTGCCTCATGACAGGCCAATAAATCAAGAGATGAGGTCTTGGGGCAAAGAATAGTGACTTTATTCAGAAAGCCAGCAGACGGAGAAGATGGCAGACGAGGGTCCCCAGAAACCATCTTACCTGAGTGAGAATTCAGGCTTCTTTTATACTGAAAGGGGTGGAGATGTGGCTGGTTGGTACAGACACCTTGGTGCTGGAATCCTTTTCAAGTCTGGTTACACTGTTCTCATAAACTTCCAAGGGGACAATTGCTATTCTCTGTTCTGCAACTTTTTTATCTCTATATAAATGGAAAAGTGTTACACCTTTAAAACTCAAGCCTGGGAGGCAGAACATTGAGAATGGGCTATTATGTATATTTCAGGCACTAGGCGACATTCTTTTACTGTTTGAGACAAAGATGCAGCATGACTAAGCACAGGCAACAGAGCACAAATGTTAGAGCTAAAGGAATAGATCCAATATGAAGTCAGGTTTGTTCTCCTCTGTTAAATAGTGAAGTACCAACAACAGGATAACTCACTGAGTTTGTAGCTCGCGTGGCCATGACGGGAGGTGCTGACCATTGGGTGCAAGCGGACTTCATGACATGATCTCAGTGAGGATGTATGTGCCCTTCCTTCTCACTCCTGCTTCTCACTGGCTGAATGCATACCAGGTGACTGGACAAAGTTACAGAAGAAATCCTGAGTCATTATCTGGCCTGACGTGTAAGAGTGGAGAAGCAAACCAGAAAGTGCCTGGAAACTTAGTCATCATGCAATCACCCTTTTAACCATGAAATTTTGGATACACTAGTATTACCAGCAATATAGTAGACAGAAATGCTTAAAACTAAGAAGAAATTATGTATTGATATTTCAATGGGGAGAACGTGACTCCATTTATTGCTTGAAAGCGGCAACATCTTATCTTACCTCCCGGGATCTTGATACGAGAAGCAGAATGGGGTACTTAAAATTAGTAGTTATTGCTTGAGTTTTCATACATGAATGATCTAGTTACTTATCGTTAATTTCTTTTGCAAGGAGAAATGTTGTTCTTAGTACCCATTCCTGGATGCTAGTTTTATCTACAAGTATTAAAAACTTAAACTATAGATTAATAAAAATATATATCAGATGGAATGCCTATAAAGAAAACATTGGAAAAGCATTTGTTGTGTGATATATAATTTAAGGTAAAGCTAAAGTGGTAGTCTGTCAATGTAACTCAGAAAAAATAAAAGAGAAAATGAGTTAAACAAAACAAAATCAAACCTAAATTGGATTTTAATCAAGACTAAATAAATCAGGCAAAAAAGAAAAATCTGTTTCCATCAAAGTATGGATACAGGGACTTCCCTGGTGGCACAGTGGTTGAGAATCCACCTGCCAATGCAGGGGAAGGGGTTCAATCCTGGTCCAGGAAGATCCCACGTGCCGCAGAGCAACTAAGCCCATGAGCCACAACTACTGAGCCTGCACACCTAGAGCCCGTGCTCTGCAACAAGAAAAGCCACCGCAATGAGAAGCCCACACACCGCAACGAAGAGTAGCCCCCGCTCACCGCAACTAGAGAAAGCCTGCACGCAGCAACGAAGACCCAATGCAGCCAAAAATAAATAAAATAAGTAAAATTTTTGTTTTAATTTTTAAAAAGTATGGATACAAAAGAAATTAATAGGATGATGGACATAAAATTGAGACTAAAATTAGCATTTAAAAATGAATAATATGACAAAAGTTTTAATTCTTTTTGTTTTTAAAAAGAAATAAGTATTTAGAATAGCACGTTAAAATCTATTGAATATGAAAACTACAATTACAATAAGTACCAGTAGGATAACTTAAAAGAATTAAATTGCTATCATTAAGTAATAAATCTTTCTATTTATTTTGAAATGCAGTCTTTCATAGTTTTAGCTTACCTCAGTTGCGAATCCCTGGTTTAATGTGGTAGATTTTTACAATGGAAATTATCTTGTCTATATGTTATTATATCCATTTATAATACAGGTATATATTTTCTGTTACAACCTTAATCATTAAAAAATAACATAGAGGTTTACTTTTTTCATTGCTGAATGTTATTCCACTGTATAGCATATCTTCTTAATCTGTTCATCTGTTGATGGACACTTAGGTTGCTTCCATGTCTTGGCTACTATAACTAGTGCTTCAATGAACAGTGAGGAATTTTGCCATTTGCAGCAACATGGATGGACCTAGAGGTCATTATGCTAAGTGAAATAAGTCAGACAGAGAAAGATAAATGCTGTCTTATTCCACTTATATGTGGAATTTAAAAGACAAAACAAAAGAACAAATATAGCAAAACAGAAACAGACTCAGATGTAGAGAACAGACTGCTGGTTGCAGAGGGCAGAGGGGTGGGGGAATGGGCAAAATACCTGAAGGAGATTAAGAGGTACAAACTTACCGTTGTAAATTAAATAAGTCATAGGGATGTAACATACAGCACAAGGAATATACTCAATAATATTATAATAATTTTGTATAATGCTTAATTTATAAAAATATCAAATCACTTTGTTGTACACCTAAACTGATATAATGCTGTAAGTCAACTATACTTCAAAAATAAATGAATAAATAAATAATTTTAAAATTTGAGTAATGTGGCACTGTCGCGTGTGGTACCACATATCTAACGTGACTTGATGTATCTGGAGCTTAAATGGTTTAAGTAGTTTAGAAGAGGTGTCCAAAATTTAAATATCTGAAGAGAACCATTAGCCCCGTGAGACAGGCCAGGTGGAAATGGGGCCCATGGAGAGCACAGGACTTCTAAAGTGTGGTGACAACTCTGTGTGCTCACCTCCTTGTAGGAAAGGTGAGAGCCTGTTTTAGCCCTCGTTTCCCATTCTTCTGGAAAATTCCATATCAATATTTAAATGAAATCTCTACATATTTAAATACCATTAAACAGCAAATTCCATTTTTCTTAAAGTGTGTGAACTACCTAAACAAAATCAGCATCTTTAGATCATCAATTTGCAAGATTGGTTTAGAAAAAAATTTGAAAGTAATATTCGCAGACTGGGATGAATTTTGTACCTGGAAAATTCCTAAATTGAAGCCCTAACCCTGAGTACCTCAAATTATGAGTGTTCCTGGAGACAGGGCACGCAAAAGAGGTGATTAAGTTAAAAAGAGGCCACTAGCCTAATCCGACCTGTCCTGTGTCCTTGTAAGAAGAGGGAATTAGAACACACAGAGAGACGCCAGAGATTCATGTGCACAGAGAAAAGACCACACGGGACACAGCTAGAAGGAGCCATCTGCAAGCCAAGGGGAGACGCCTCAGAAGAAACCAACCCCACCGACACACAGATCATGGACTTCGAGATTCCATACTCTCAGAAAATAAATACCTGTTGTTTAGGCCCCCTAGTCTGTGGAATTCTGTTATGGCCAGCCCTCGCAAACTAATATACAAATTCAAATTATCTTTTCTAAGTATTCCACTTCTTAAAACTGATAATCTAGTAAGCAATCTCCTTTTGTGTAAAATAATATAAACTTTTTTTTTATTCACTTTAACTATACTTGTTGCATATTTCTTCTATTTTGCTTTGGTCAGTAAGAAACATTTTTCAAGCATCCAGCCAATATCCGTTTATATTGCATTGCTTTAGTGAAAAAGTAATGTTATTTAAGCAAAAATCTTCTACTGAGGAATGTTTTCTGCAGACATGATTGTGAAGTAGCAATATCATTAGCTAAGAGGAGAAGTTGATGCAACACTTGTTCAGTAGATCACCAAGATTGCCTACTAGAAAAGTTTTAATCAGCCTAAATGAATATATTATCTTCCTTAGGTCATATAAATACAATTATTAAATAGCACAATTATCTGTACAAACAAACTAATATGATAGGAGTTTGTGTGGTTCTAATAATTATCCATTAAGAAGAGTTTGTTTAATTTTTCAACATCGCACACAGAAGGGATTATTTAGGAATACATACTTCAGTCTTATTTTCTTAGAAAATATATGTGACACATAAAATAGCCCATATGCTTTTTAAATACTTAAAACCAGACTAATTTAAAACTGTTTATGTTCCAGACATAATTATGTATTATATGGTTAAATATTACATATACGTAAGAATATAAATATGGAAATGTAATAAAAACAATTACTAGCTTGCATTGTTTACACATTGGGAAAGAGAATAAAATCATGAAGAAAACATAAGGCAAGATAATCCATCCTTCTAAAGAGGCCAGTATTAAATCTACGGTCATAACTTTCAGTATTGAGCTTTATTAACTTAAAAAATTAAATTTTAAAGTTCGGCAGGACATGAGATAACATCTTATATGACTATTATATTTTTCAGAATGAAAATAAGAGCAGAAATATTTCCCTTAACCTAAAATTCAAAGCTAATAGAGCCAGAACCTAAGTCTGCTGAATCATAGTCTGGCATTTTGCTTACAATATAAAAGACTTGTATTATTTGTTCCTTGTACTTGTTTGCCTTTATTTCTTTTTTAAAATCTTTTTTTTTCATTTTTAATGACATTTATTGTTTTCTTTCTAATTTTGCAAGCAATACATATTCATTGCTGATGACTAGAAATCTATAAAAGCTTAAAGTAAAAAATAACAATCACCCATAATCCGCAGCCCCCAGATATAACCATCATTAACATTTTGATGCATTTCCTCCAGGGTTTACTTTTTTTTTTTTATACTGAAGTATAATTGACCTACAACACTATGTTCGTTCCAGGTGTACAACATAGGGATTTGATATTTCTATACATTACAAACTGATCACGATGATTAGTCACCATCTGTCACATACAAGGATATTACAATATAATTGACTATATTCCCCATGCTGTACATTTCATGCCCGTGACTTGTTATTTTGCTACTGAGAGTTCGTACGTCTTGTTTGTGTAAAATACCTCTAACCTAACACCAACCTGCCAAAATTCTAGTGGTATTAGACAATGTACATCCTCTGAATTCTATTTCACTTATCTGTCTGATATAGGGCCAAGGAATATGGCATACTTTCTAATTATTTTGCAAATAAAAATATAATAAGAAAAAGGTATATTTTCAATAAAATGAGCTATGTTTAATAAGATAAAATAAACATTATCTTATTGCAGAAATTTTAAACATACTGAAGAGTAAATGCAAGAGTATAATTGAAAAATACTGAAAAGTAAATCCCCCAAATTAACTCTTCAGCTTAAATATATTCATACTTTTCCACCTTTCATGACTGAAGTACATTAATATTATCTTGTTAAATTTGTGATGCTTTTCACCACATTTTTATTTAAAAAATTTTTACTGTAGCATTTTAAAAAAATATTCAGAAACCCATCATGTACCTCCAGAGTTCTGAGTACGAACATATCTATAATTATTATCCTTACTTTCCTGACTAATTGCTATGGTTAAAATGCATATATTTTATGTTTGGTAATATTGCCAAATTCCTTTCCTGGAAGATAGTATCCGTAGACTCATCTACCACCAGTGTGTGCAGGTATTTGACTCACCACACTCTTACCAGCTTGGACATTGTTCACACAAACAAGAAAATAAAAAATAAAAACATTTTAATTTCAACTTGATTTTAATTTCAGTGTTCTTTTTGCAATTTTCTTCTTGTTCTTCCATATTTTAGTCATTATTCATGTAATCATATGATAATTTTATATAAGTTATTTATTTCCACTTCACCCATCTATAGAATCCAGGTCTCCTCACTTACTGTTGAGTGTGTCATGGAGTTTTCTAAAATTTCCTTATGGCTCCTATGATGAATACTTTCTCTCTGTATGTTTTGCATCTGGATCTTCAGGATGATGGTTCATTTTCTAGCTATTCACAATTTTTATTTCGTAGAGCAACTATTTCTTTGCTATTAAATCATATTGGAATCAGTGGAGATCTGTGCATTCACCACTTGAAAGGGATCTGGATTTGATCCCATGTATTAGCTGATTTCATTTTAGACAACTGTATTTCTTGGCTATGCTGCTGGAGAATGGATGGATAGACATATACAATTCCTAGGCTAATTTTCTGTAATTTTGTTCTTTGCTTTCTTATTACAACTCAGTTTTCAGAAAAATGATCAAAATTTACCGTCTTGGAAAGTAGCAATAATTTTCGTAAGAAACAAACTATTAAGCTACCCCCACTTTCTGTGTGTATATGTATACATGTGTATATATACATATTTGTATTTCTCTTAAGTATGGTACCTAGTGTAATCAACCATTTATAAAAATTACCATTTTTAACCAAGTAACCAATGTATTTCCTCTCCAGACATAAGAGAAATCTGAAGTACAGTTTAGTTTTTTTTCTTCACCATGCTATTCATTTCATATTATTTTAAGAAATGGAGGTAACAAAATAAATGTATATAAATTATATATTATATGTAAATGTACATATATGATATACAAAGTAATTTGTGTGTTTTAACCTATTATAAGTAATAAGATTAAATTAATAAATTAAGATTATGTTTAGTAACCAGTGTTTTATGTCAGTTTCTTACTTAAAAGTCATCTAGGCATGCAAAATTATTTATTTTTAACTAAATATTTTGTCTGAATTTTAAAATTAAAAATCTGAAAGTTCTAATTTTAGCTACCACATTATATTCCTATTATTAGCAGCATTGTAAGAATTTACAACTTACAGTACTCTTGCACAAAGACCCTAAGTCATGCCTTTAAAATTTAGCTTACCATATAAAAGTAATGTCATCACAATGTTTCGGTTTGTGCAAGACCATTGTAAATTGTAAATTCTTACAGTGTTACCATAGGAATATAATGTGCTATTAAAATTGTAATTTCCAGATCTAACTAACCAAACCTTAGACAAAATATTCAATTAGTAAATAATTTTTGCATGCTTGGATGATTTCTAAGTAAGAAACTGATATAAAACACTGGTCACTAAACATAATTTTAATTTAATAATTTAGTCAAATATTAAAGAGAACTTTATATTCTTTTGTTTTATCTTTTACTTGTTACCAAGGCTCTTCCTCTTTATCTTGTAGCTATAGTAACAAATACTATTATGTATATAATATTTTCACTATCAACAACCAAACACAAAGCCTTGAATGTATTTTCTGTCTTTTATTTAGGTGTTATGAATCTTATCTGTACTTAAATATCCCTAAGAGTCCTCACATAGTGACATAAATTTTATTTATGTTTTTTCCTGATTAATATATCTTTAAAGTTTACTAAGAGAGGGGGAAAAGAGGAAGAGAGAAATAAAAAAGGAAACAATGTGAGAGAAGGTCAGCTTCAAACAAATGACTTGTTTACTGTAAAAGACCAACTATTTTCCCTGTGCAAGTTGAGGGGAGAATAACCTTCAGAGTCAAGTAAATCAACATGGACACACATCCACAAATGAAGTGCATTACAGTTGTTTTAATAACTCAGTCTCCTGACCATTAACAAGTTGTGTGATTTAAAAGCCATCATTATTAATTCCTGAAGTATGGAGACAAAGAAGAGGGTGTCTCCTATGTTAAATCCATGATCTCTTCCTTTCAAAAGGTGAGAAGTTCTTCTTTGGGTGGTACCCTACCTATCTCTCAAGTGGAAAAAAATTTTTTTCATATGGAAATGTTACCAAAGTAGCCACTGCTGGTCTAAATTGTTACTGGTAAAATTTTGTCGGTTACACAAATCTGCATACCAGTTAACGTGTTAGTGAGAAATCCTAAAGGGAGCAGGTGTTCAGCCTGGGGAGAGGCACAGCCTTACCTTGAGAGGACCTGGAAGAATCATAAGTCTGTGAAGATATGAACCCCCCTGTCTCTAGAACTTAGCCAAAGACTCAAGGGGCCCCAGAGGTGCTCCCTCTTACTGACTTGAGACTAACAGTCAGCAAGGGTCTTGAATGGATCTCAGTGAACCTCCACTTCTGTCAATGACCTCTAGCCAACGGCCACCGGGAATGTACTTCTAGTCGAACAAATTTGGGTTTACTGGCTCGTTGCATTCAGGGAAAATGTACCGCGTGTGGAACTGTGGCTGCATTCACTAGCCCTCCCCTCACTTCCTGTCCTTGTAAAACCAACACACCACCAAGAATTTGTGAGATGCTCCACAGTGGGAGTGTTTCTTCCTTGAGACTGTTGCTTTGCATTTTATGTTAAAATGGAAATGTGGAATAAAAATAGTGTAAATTGCTCATTTCTATCGTATAAGTATGAAAGACCTGTATATAGAAGAGGTGGTTAAGGCAGTTAGGTGTGAACTTGACCATGTGACATAGACCCAACACTGTGAGAGCCAGCATTTTCTTATCCAGGTAGCAGGAGTCTCAACCTGTTTTGAGTGTGTCTGTTCCTCATCTGCCACCCACCAATCTGGAGCGTCTGCCTCTTTCTTTGGTCTCTCCTTGCCCTCTGTGTGTGGAGGCCAGTTTAGAAACCACCACCCCCACAACGAGCGACCCCAAATGGCCAGGACTTGTTAATAACTGGCAGCTTTCCGAATTTCTGTCCCTGCTTCCAACTTAGGACCAACTAGAGAAAGCCAAATATGTACCCCTAACCAACCACATAGGATGCCCCCCTTTAGTTAGCCGGACCACAGCTTCCCATGCCAATCAGCCCCCATCAGGGCACATTTGAAGCCTTACATTTTTCTTCCACTATATAAAGTTTTCCCACTCCTCTGCCTGCCTTTGAGTCCCTGCCAAAACGCAAGTGTTGGTGGCTGACTCTTTTGCTACAGTAAGCTCTGAATAAATAGCCTTTGCCTGTTCTCATTTGGTTGCCCCTTGCTTATTTCCACAGGAACTATAAGAAAGAAACTAATACAGAATTTGACTTGGGGTAGGTGATTGGAGAAGAGTCCAAGGAAGTGGGAGTCGTGGATTGTATGAAGTGGGGGTGATTCTCTATTATTAGGTGCCTGTATTACATCTAGAAGGAAGAAAGACGGGAGCAGAGCTAAATCTGTAACTGGTAAAGAAGCAGCAATCATATCAGCCAGTAAATGGAGATATTTGGTCATTCTTCATGTTTGCAGCATGTGATATGAATACACATATCAGGCTTTGATATGAATACAGAGTTGTGCTATTTCTGTCTTTGCCCATCAAACTCGCAGAGTGGCTTTGTCTGCTGTTGGTGCTGGGTGAAGTAATTGGTGTTCAGTAGTAAAATGTATGTCCTGACAGTAATGGCCACACCAGGTCCCCCACAGCCTGGCTGATGATGCCAGACCACGTCCTGGGTATTAGAGCCGCTTGTTACTTTCCCCGGAGTAAATGGTTTTAGGAAGAAGTCTTCCGTTCAAGGCACTTGCTGTGCAGTATAGACCTGTCTACCCAGTTTTCTGTGGCAGAGTATATATCTCTAAGATAAGGAAGGACAGTCTAAGGTAGATTAAATATCTTTTGACCTCCCTTTCCAGGCTTCTAATAATTCTTTTCTGACATTTCTAATAGCAGAACTACTACCATTACAACCACTACTAATCAATCATCATCATCATCAAATTATGAGCCTACTTTCCTGTTTCACAATACATTTCCATTAATTCTTAGACTTTCTATATAAATTGTGGCTAAAGTTGAAGATTAGACCTAGAATTTTCTTCTATTTGTGATTTTTTCTTTTTTCTTTCTTTTTTTTTTTTTCTACTCTGTCTTCCTGCTCCAGGGTAACTTGTAAAGTAATTTGGAAGAAGCTTCATCGGGGACTTATATAAGATGCTATTTTAAACCTAAACCCTACACTCTCCTTTCTCCATATGCTTTGTAAAACTTTCAAAGGATATTGGTAGTTAAGAGCTATTTGGAGGTAGATGAATAAACCATGGAATAATTAGAAAGTTGAGAGACTGCAGGAGTTGGGTCTAAAATAAAAGTAGGGGACAGAAGTAAAATTTTTGGATTGCATTTACGTCCATGTCCTTTACAGCACTATCTTATGTTGCTATATGGAATCTTCTCCACTTTGGGAATCACCTGAGTCTTGAAGAAGAATAGCAATTAGCAGTAAGGATGGGATGTTTTCAAGAAACAAGTATCATATTTATTTATAATAATGAGAGGCCATAAAACACCCAGCTCTTTTAATGAACAATCACATGATTCTCAAAAAATGATGTAACTGAGTGCCAGCCTACAGAGCCCCACCGCCCTGCACTTTATGTACACCAGCAGGTGAAGAATGCCCTGGGCTTGGTCACATTCATGGGTAAATAATCTTCCTCTCCTGGGGAGATGAAGTTGAACAGAAATATGTACAATGGGGTCAGGGGAAAACAGCCCTACCTCTCTTTAGCCTTTTAAGCATCACCATGTGAAAACATGTCTGAATAGCATTCTATGCATGATAAAGACTTTATTAGAACCCACTCCCAATAAGCATACAATTTCAAGCTGCAAAAATGTCATCATGTTTGCCCACCACCCAAAAAATGAAGTGTACTTACTGATTGAGGATGACCATAGAGCCTCAGAAGTTTTATTTTTTAGAACTTCGTTATACAGGTTTTTCCTTTCTCTGTGGAGACCATCTAATTCTATCACTCTAAATTCCTCAGTAAATAGAGTATCTTTATCAATGCTTTTTCCCTCACCTGTGTTTTGCCATTTGTTGATTCCAAGTGTGTGTTTTCTGTAGTTATTTGTGAAATAACTTCTTGGTTGCTACACAGCAGTTCTCAGTGTTTATAAATCAATACCTTAAAGCAATTAATTAAAAATTTAAGGCAGTTAATCCAGCCTAAGGCTTCCAAACCCATGGATCACCAGCTGGGCTTATGGAAGCCTTCTGGCATATACTGATTTTTCTTTTTTCTTTTTTAAAATTTGCAGCATAGATTGTTCAATCACGGTCTTTCCTTGAAAGGTTTGGGACAAAGCATCTTGCTCCAAAAACCATCTGTATATAGGTTAGTAAAGATATGCATAAAAAGTTAGGATAATAAATTCACTTGGGGAATAATATTACATGTTATAGCCCTTGGAAAAAATGTTGTTTTATGAATGTCCCCTTAACTTTTCCCTACCACGCCTTATGCATTTTCCTAAATCTCAGAAAAGTCCACATTTTAATACAGAAATTCTTAAACCTATAAGACTCAGTGACACTTTTTAAGAACAAAAGTTTTATAACATTATTTCCTATATTAAAATGAAATTCACAGATTCTATAGCCTACTTATATAAGGAACATAAACCAAGACAATGCCATCAATATAAGGGAGATATTAAAATAATAATAAATGATAGTGTTCAGTGTAAACTTATGAGACATAATAGTTACATTAGAAATCATATCAAAGTAGTGAGATTCTTATCATTCAACCTGGAATCACCATGAATGACACAAATACAGGAAGATACAGTAATAAAAAGATTCCATTTTTGATGTTAGCAAGATGACAGTTTTCAGTCCACCACACCCCGCTTCCTCCATAACTGAGTAATCCCCCTGCACCGCCGCACCTCCTGTCTCAGGTCACAGGTGGAAATTCATCACAATAGAGCAGCCCGTCCACTCCACCCAGTGACCATAACACACACCCCAAGCCACCCATCTCCTCCTGTTCCTGTTTCTCTCCAGACACAACCTGAGCCCTTCTCCTTGAGGAAATCCACTTCCTGTTTACCATGTGAGTAATAAACTTATTACACATCCAGGGGTCCCTGTGTGTCGTTAGGCCAGATGTTCATAAATCTCGGGGTGGGGGGAAGTTGTTCCCTGCATCCACCAGGGGATGCCAGGTATACCTAAATCAAAAAAAAAAAAAATGATGTGCTTGTATACTGTTGGTGATTTAAATAAGAAAAGCTGCCATTTTACCATTGTAGGTCTGGATTTTTGTGAAAGGGTACATAAGGTTTAATAGAGTTTGAACAAAAAGTATAAACTTGCCCTGATTTACCTATTGCTTCTCTATTAGAAATATTGGAAATAGCTAAGACGTAGAGTCTTTGTTGCCCGTCAAGCACTGTTGCACGTTCTTTGTGTTTACTTATCACAGCCTTCTAGTATGACCATCCCTGTTTCACAAGGAGAGAAACCAAAGCACAGGAGGATGAAGTAACTCATCTAGGGTCAGACAGCCAGCGACAGGTCCAGAATTCAAACCCTGGTAACCCAGGAACTGCTCCTAATCAACACCCTGTATTGGTTCTTAGACACTTCATTTACCTGCAGGACGGTTAGAGTCAGTCTCAGGTAATTAATGATCAGAAAAAAAAAGTATCCCTCCACACATTTCTAGAAGATCAGTCAACAGTTGTACAGTATCCAGGACTGTACTGAGGATCCACAGGACAAGACCCGGTCCAGCTAACTGCCCACTGGTCCTCATTTGCCTAACCCCATCCCATCCCACACCTACTGTAGTTGTGAAATCAAAACACCGCCAGGGATTTACAAAATGCACAAAGGTAGTTCTTTCATTGGTACTATCACTTTACATCTTCTATGAAAACGGAAGTGTGGTATAAAAATTATTTCAAAATTGCCCACTTTTATCTATAAGTGTCAATAAACTATTTGTAGGACAGACAACACATAGAAGGAGGTAAGTGTGACCTTGAACAAGTCACATAAATCCCCAGCATGTAAGCCAGCATTGCAGATCAAGAGTAGCTTTTGTATGTGTTTTAAGTGTCTACATTCTGGGCATTCAAGGCTTAGAAAGACAGGTGGTGTTTTGAGGACTAGATGTGTTTTTTTTCACTTAGCAATATCCCCAGCATTTTGTTGTTAAATGTTGGTCTAGTTTATAGACCTGTTTTTATCTAAGTTGTTTTTGGTGTCGTATTTCTGCTCTTCCAAGTCAGTAAGCTCTAGACAGAAGGCCTTAGGGATTGATAAAGCAACTTAATATTCTTTCTTATTTTGCATTTATTTAAGCTTATGATCAAAGCATCTGTATTTGAAACTTCCAAAGCAATTAATCTAAAGTAGTTTCAGAGATTTCTTTTTTAATTTCAAGGATTCCCCAGAGATGACTATTCTCCAGAGTCATAAAAATGAGACTGTGACAGAGTCAAGTTTACCAAAATATATTTATAAAGTGCATATTTCTTTGTGCATTTTCACCATGCACAGCGAAGTAGAGTGACAGCTCATGAAATACTTAAGTCGTAACAGAAGAAGTTAGATTTTTAAACATCTTTATTTAGATTTTTAATGTTAATGTTAATATTTTCTCATTCCTTTATTTCATTTTGTCCTATAGAGTTTTGCATCTCTTTCAACAAAACTGTTAATTGTATTTTTTCTATGCTAAATTTGACTCGGTAAAGTCTGAGTTGCTCTTATACCTTACAAAACATTTTCAAAGTCTTATACTAACTCCTCTCCATCAGAATGTTTGACCTTTGGAAGGAATAGAATTTTTCTTTGGCTCTTGAATTAATTTGGAAATGAGTCTTTGCATTCTAATACAACTAATGGATCACTGAAGGATACTAGAGGAACCAGAGAATACAACGAGAATTATTTATGAGCTTTAATTCAAAAGCGTGTAGATACACAGCTTCTAAGTCTGGAGAGATAAATATGGCATTTATCAGTAATGTTTTCATGCCAATGGGATATAAATCTTTGAGTAAAATCCTTTTGCAAACATCAGTTCTCAGCTGCCATCAGGAAAATGTTGAGCACCTCACATCTCAGTTTTGTCAATTTCAGTGATCGTCCCAAGATCAACTTCCTGTCAGAAGATGCTGTAGAAAAGCAGACAGTGAAGACAGTCTCTCTGAAATGGGAAATTATCCTCAGGCAAAGAGGCACACTGAAGCCAATGATTAATAACCTTTAACTTTGCAGTGTTTGACTTCAAAATAGTGATAAATAGCAAAATACAAGAATAAAAAACAGGAACAATTATTTCTCCAACTCTTTTCATTTTCCCTTTTAAATAATGTCCTTTTTAAATTTTTTTTTTTCATAGACTAAACAACTTAAAATGCAAACTGTTTCACAGTTTTGTACAAAGACTCTGAACGAGCACTTAAGAGCTGGGTTTTCATTTCAGGATTGTTAAGAGGTCTATCAACTATGTTACTTAGTGGGAACGACATCTCAGAAATGAGGTTGTACTACATGGGGTTTTAAATGCATGTTTGATGGGGTTCACTGATGAACCATGATGGGGGTAGGGGGTGAGAGTGTAGGGGGTTTGGTAGCGTGATTCACAGCTTTTCACCTTTGTTTCAAACAAAATGGATTTGCTGTTATATGTTTTATATGCTGGACTGCTGTATGAACTTAATTGGAGACAAGCATTGGTAGTTTACTTCTCTTTTACACAAAGGTTTGTGGATGGTTTTTCTCTAACAATACCTGAGAATGAGGATACTAATTCGGAATTTCTTTCCCAGAAGGGAAGAGGTTTAATCAATGAAAACAGAAGGGTGCATTTCAAGAGAAAAGGGCATATGGTTGCGTAAGGACTTTTTTATGGCTTTACGCACACTGATGTCTGTCAGTGGATTCAGAATCCCAGAGTGATGGTGGGTGCTGAGATAGACAAGTCGTCAGGTGTTTCAGCTGTGATTGCAACCCCTCCTCTCACGGAACTCCAGACACAAATTATGACGATGCAAAATTTCAAGGACTTGTGTAACAGCATATCTGTCAGCACATTACCCCAAAGCTACACTTGCGATTCTGCATTGCCTTTAGCCTGCTTTATATGCTATGTTTCTGCTTTGAGATTCAAGATAACACCTGTTCCTCTTGCAACATTTACCTCCCTTTTCACAAGAGGAAACTTGACTTTGATAAGAACCAAAGACAGCATCAGAGATAAAGCAGATTTGGTCTTAGAAAGCAGCATGCAGGAGTATGCATGCAGTGCTTCTAGGGCACTAGAAGGAGGGTGGAATGAGCCACCAGGAGCCTTTGCAACTGCTCAGAGTATATCCCAGGTACAAAGAGAACTGGGGATTCCATTGAAGAAGAGTAAATATCAAGATTCTACAAACAATAAAGGCTGGAGAGGGTGTGGAGAAAAGGGAACCCTCTTGCACTGTTGGTGGGAATGTAAATTGATGCAGCCACTATGGAGAACAGTATGGAGGTTCCTTAAAAAGCTAAAAACAGAACTACCATATGATTCAGCAATCCCACTACTGGGCATATACCCTGAGAAAACCATAATTCAAAAAGTCATGTACCACAATGTTCATTGCAGCTCTATTTACAATAGCCAGGACACGGAAGCAACCTAAGTGTCCATCGACAGATGAATGGATAAAGAAGATGTGGCACAGATATACAATGGAATATTACTCAGCCATAAAAAGGAATGAAATTGGGTCATTTTTAAAGATGTGAATGGACCTAGAGTCTGTTATACAGAGTGAAGTAAGCCAGAAAGAGAAAAACAAATATTGTATATTAACACATATATGTGGAGTCTAGAAAAATGGTACAGATGAACCTATTTGCAGGGCAGGAATAGAGATGCAGATGTACAGAACGGATGGGTGGACACAGCGGGGGGGAATGGGGATGGGGCGAATTGGGAGATTAGGATTGACATATGTACACGACCATGTGTAAAATAGATCTAGTGGGAACCTGCTCTATAGCACAGGGAGCTCAGCTCGGTGCTCTGTGATGACCTAGATGGGCGGGATGGGGGGGTGGGGTGGGAGGGAGGCCCAGGAGGGAGGGGATGTATGTATACATATAGCTGATTCACTTCGTTTTACAGCAGAAACTAACACAACATTGTAAAGCAATTATACTCCAATGAAAAAAAATTTTTAAATAAAATTAAAATTAAAAGAAGATACCATGGCACGCTGTAGAGATTTGATTCCGCTCTTTGCCAAGGACCTCTCCAATTTAATACTTATAAGTATAAGTATATACTTATACACTTAATTACTTCTGTGGATTAGGTGTGTATTGCCCTAACCCCCTGCTCTTTTGCTATTTCCCAGTTTAAGTAGCAACAGTGACTCAGTGAAGCAAGTTGCTTCAGTTGAAAATGAAAATATCACTCACATAGTAAAACATAGGCATTCACTCTCTGAAAGCTGAGATATGGGCCGGAGTTGGGATATGGCGATAAGAAATAAAGGAATGACTTACTTTGAAGAGAAAACAAGTCCTGACTCTTCAAGTCCTAGTCAGGGGAGCGGGGGGTGTCAAGAAGGGATCTTGGCAGAGGGAGGAGGTGAAGCATATTCTGGGAAACAGAATGGAAAACGCTTTTCTCATGAAGACTTCAAGTGAGAATGCCCCAGCAGCTCTTGAATGAACCCCCTAACCACAGATAGAGCAGAGGAGTGGGGCCCTGCGTGCTGTCTGACCAGGGGGCTCTGTGATAATCCTTTTCCTGGTACCCGCTCCCACTGGGCTAGACTTCTGACATGTCCCAGTAGTTGGAACTGCGGTGCATACACAGCCTGGTGATTCTGACTGCTTCAGGTCAAGTTACTTTTCACTTAACAAAGGAAAAGGTTGAAATGTGGGCATATGCTTAGAGAACATGAAATGTGCTGATATTTGGGGTGAAGCTACTATGAAAAGTACATCCTCTCTTTGGAGGTATCTTAAAATAGATTTGAATGACCTTAGAATACATTTTGCTTAACAAGTAATAACATCAGTGTGTACAAATAAGCCCAAGACATCTCTTTGAAGTTTTGACTGACTTACATTTTCTAAATTTTCTGGCCTCAAAAGCACCCTGGATCATCCTTTGATGAATTTGGTAATTAAATCCAAACTGAGAAAACATGTGGAAATATAGTTTCCAAAGCTACAAGTTTGCGATATTTACTTAGAGAAGTTAAGAATCTGATGCACACATTGTTGTGGTCACTTTTCCAATTGTATTATTTAAAATAAACTTCTCTTAATTTTTAATACAGCATTGGACACGAGAATTCAGACGGATTAAGAATAGTCCCTCATAATATGTTCAATAAATGTGACATGTTAAAATTTAATTTTAAGTAAAGCAACAGTTGAAGTGTTTAACTTACCAAATCTACAGACCTAGTTCCATCTAGTGTATTTAGAATGTAGTCTGTCCTACTAAAAAAGTGAATTCTCTGTATTCTATAATTAGGCCTTTTTATGCAAATGTCTTTCCTGATGAATTGCAAGGCTTGGATTCGTAGGTCAACGGTCTAGGTGAGGAGCAGATTAAGTTTAAACACTGTTAATTCACTATTGATCACTTTTAAACTCTTTGGCACCTGGTGCAGAAACTCCTTTCAAATAATTTATGTGTTCATGTCCATTATGAACTTTCAGAAAGTCTTTATTCTGCACCTGTTATGTTTGAGCTGCTTATATTCAGTGTACCCTACACTCACCCCACCCTGTTATTGATATTTCTTCCATACAACTTGCATCGTATTAGTACTATGAATAGTAATTTTCACTAGGATTAATATGATTTTGTTTATTTTAGATCTTTTCTTTTCCAATGTGTATCTTTAAGGTCATGTCCTTTTTGAGGATGAGTTTTTCGTCTGTCTCCCAAGCAAGGTCCTCTTCAGTAGAAAATAGCAATGCAGATTCATTTCACATGAAGAAGACTTAATGGTATTTCCCCCAAACTAGACTGCATTGTTTCAGAGACAATGTGGCCTTTCCTTCAACCATAAGGCACTAATTATCTGTGTATACTTTGAGTTGCTGCCACAATAAGGTAGCCAAAGAAATTGAATCCTCCTAATTAAAAAATAATATTCACTAATGCAATGACACATGAAATTATTCCCTCTAAAATATCCCTGTGTATTTACTCTTGTAATTATTCTTTAATTAATAGAGGTAGTGGTCATATAAAACTTCAAAGCAAATTCATATTAAATAAAAAATCTTGCAAAATATAGCATTTTATGAGTTAAAATGATGTTGGATTACCACTTAAATCACTAGAATAGTTAAGTTATGAATTAGAAAGGTTAAAAATAAAATGAGATAGTTGTATAAAAATAATTTAAAATCTAAGGATATAAAAGCACTCCAAACTTTGAGGAAACATATTATATCCTTAAAAATTAAATGTTCTGGCTTTTAATACTATAATATTTTATTATAAAATTAATATTTAGGTGTATCTGCTTCTGCTTTAGCAATTTTTTAAATTAATTTTTATTGAACTATAGTTGATTTACAATGTTGTGTTAGTTTCAGGTGTACAGCAAAGTGAATCAGTTATTCATATACATATATCCGCTCTTTTTTAGATTATTTTCCCATATAGGTCTTTACAGAGTATTGAATAGAGTTCCCTGTGCTATACAGTAGGTTTTTATTAGTTATCTGTTTTATATATAGTAATGTGTATGTGTCAAACCCAATCTCCCAATTTATCCCTCCTTACCCCATCCCCCTAGGTAACCATAAGTTTGTTTTCTACATCTGTGACTCTATTTCTGCTTTATGGAAATGTTCATTTGCATTAGAAATTTTTAATGTTAATGTCATTATCATCTACTCATTTGTCCAAATCAAATATCTGGGAATAAATCTCCGCTTCAAAGTGTACTTTATTTTCCATGTTCATTATTGTCCACATTTGTTGATTTTCACCTCTTGAGGCTTCTCCAATCCATGCAGCACGGAGAGGGGTCTAGGGCAGCCTCTCATCAACCATCACTTCATCCCTGCAAGCATTTACTAACCCTCTTATCATGTTGTGTTTACATTTCTCACTCTCTTACTAAATTATCACTTCCTGAATTGTAGGGACCAAGTTTTGTTCATAAGCCTGTTCCCAGTACGTATTACTATTTTGTGTTTCCAAAAAAAATCTGCCAAGATATTGTTAAAATATCTGTTGAGGTCAGAATGGGAACAAAAGAAATACAATTTCCAGATCAACAGAGTGGGAAACTGTGTTAATTTCCAACGTGAGATTAATTGAAAAAAACAGCCATTGGTTTTCCAGTCTGGCTTTCGTCCTGCTGTAAAATGACTAACCAGATTGATGGGTTTAGAAGTAAGTGGTTTCACCAAGGATAATCTGTGATAATCTGTGAGTGACAGTATGTTGTTAGCAGCTTGGAGTGAAAAACAAGAGATAAATATAATGATAATTTGTTGGAAAGGAGGAAGAAGAGGAAATCTGATTTTTGTTTTATAGTTTGTGTGCTTTTAATGATTCTGCATAAATTTTTTTACCATTTGAGAAATTAAAGAAACTGATTCTTACTGAGAGTGTGGAGTAAGCATTGTGCCTTTCTGTATAATCTTTTCTTCAAAATCAGTTTGCTGTGGATGTACAATCTTAATACATTGAATCTCCTGCTCAACTGCTATGTCTCAAGTACTTTTGCTTTCACCAGTGATAACAAAATTTATTCAGGTATGTTTCTAAATTTTTATGGAGCTATAATACTAGGAAATCAATAAATCTTCTCACATTGGAAAATCTATCCTATGTAGAATTTTAAAAATCTTATTAACTAGATGTATCAACCATGGAAAATTATTAATATAATACATATGGAGTCACATAAGTAAATTCTCAAAATACAAGACACCTGGGATTTAGGAAACATATTTCTCTGCTTAAGGCACATTCATCTACACACTTTTCAAATTTGTCCTGGCTTTTGCTTGAATATACATTCAGACATTGAATGTGTTTCTTAAACCAAACACAGGGGTTTAATCCTATGGTTCAAGATGGTTGAGCTGATTATAGACCTAAATGTAAGCCCTAAAACTATAAAACTTTTTGAAGAAAATTTAGAAGAAAAATCTTTCTTACAGTATTTCTTGGGTCATGAAATCACAAACTATAAAAGAAAAACAGTGATAAGGAAATCTAATCAAAATTAATGAGTACTGCTCCTCAAAAGAGAGTTAAGAAAATGAAAAGTAAACTATAGTCTCAGAGAAAATATTAGCAAAACGTGTATCTGATAAAGGACTTATATCCAGAATATACGTTGTATACTTCCAACTCAGTAATAAGACAAATGACTCAATACTAATGGGTAAAAGATCTGAACAAATACTTCACTAAAGTAGGTAAATGAATGGCTATGCTCAACATCCTTAGTCATTAAATACAATCTAAATTAAATTACAAATTAAATGCAAATTACAATGACAATTAAATGTTACTGTACACGCATTAGAGTGGCTCACATTAAAAATCATGGCTATAGCAAGCAACACATATTCTCCTACGTTGCTGCTGCAGATGAAAATAAATGGTGTGTCCAATTTAGACACCAGCCTCACAGTGCATTCCATAGGTAAATGTACAGGTAATTGTCACCACATGACTCAACTGTCCCTCTTTTTGATATTTACCCAAGATTAATTAAAACATAAGCACACAAATACTTACATTCAGTTTTTTAATATCAGTCCATTCATATTCCTCCCAAAATGAAAATGTCTATCAACTTGTGAACAGATAAAAAATGTGGTGAAAATATATACAGTTGAATGCTTTTAATGAAAAAACAACGAAAAATGCTGCTACAGAAAATAGCATGGATGAAATGCAAAAGCAATTTGTTCGTGACAAAAACAAGACACATGGATGAATATATACTTTATGATTCTATTTATGAAACTCAAGAAAATTCATAACTGTTAGCAGATTAGTCATTTCCAGATGGATGGGGTATGTGGATTTACTAATCATGGCTGTGCGGTAACTGTTATCCAACTTTATATACTTATCAATAGCATTTGAATTGTATACTTAAAAAGAGTGCATTTCCTTGCATGTGTTAACAAGTTCAAGCTTGTGCTGCTTGCTGCATGACAGGCCAATAAATTGAGTTGTTGGGGCAAAGAATAGCGACTTTTTCGGAAAGCCAGCAGACAGAGAAGATGGTGGACTAGCTTCCCAGAGAACCATCTTCCCTGAGTTAGAATTCAGTCTTCTTTTATATTAAAAGGGAAGGGGTGTGTAGCTTGTTGTTGCAAACTTGTTGGTGTCAGGTCCTTTGTTCTTGCAGCTGTCCACATAAGTCTGGTCCTGATGTTCACGTAAACCTCCAATAAGACAAATGTTATTCTCTGTTCTGCAACTTTTTATCTCTATATGAATGGAAAAGTGTTACACCTTTAAAGGCCAGATACTTGAGAATGGGCTGTCCTGTATATTTCAGGCTATAGGCAACAATCTTAACTTGTAGTGAAAGCAATAGAATACAAAGGTTAAAGTAAAAGAAAGAGATCTAATATGGAGTCAGATGTATTCGTCCCTATTACACATGTATATTAAAACGCCAAAAGCTAAAAATATTTTACAAATATATTTAAAAAATTGGTGAGCAAAAATCCCTTCTTGACTTACATTAATCAAATCAAACATTTTGTACAATTATTATTAGTTTATAACTTATCATATTTAATTTGGGAAATAAAAAAGAGAACTTCATAATAGGACAAAATTACACATAAGGTGATAATAATGAAATAATTTTATTTTCTATACGTCATTCAGGAAATGGACTGATACGCTGCTTGTCAGCTTTTATAAATTAAATGCTCATGATAAAATGTGGAAGATAACCCATAAATAATAGAAAAAGCCTATGTAACGTAGCTACTATCACTTAAAGGAGACGCATAAGGAGAAAAATACAGGTATTCTCCTTTTACGGCACTTCACGTTATTGTGCTTCGTGGATACTCCATTTTTTACGAACTGCATGTTTGTGGCAACCCTGAGTCTAGCAAGTCTATCGGTGCCATTTTTCCAGCAGCTTTTGCTCACTTTGCGTTTCTGTGCTACAATTCTTGCAATATTTCAGACTTATTCATTATTGTTATATGATTATGGTGATCTGTGATTCGTGATCTTGGATGTTGCTATTGTAATTGTTTTGGGGACACCACGAACCTCACCCATATAAGGGCAGGAATTTAATCTTCAGTGTTGTGTGTGTTCTGCCTGCCCCACCGATCGACCATTCCCCTGTCCCTCTCCCTCTCCTCAGGCCTCCCTATTGTATACAAAACTATTTAAACTAGGACAGTTAATAACCCCACAATGGTCTCTAAGTGTTCAAGTGAAAGGAAAAGTCACATATATCTCATTTTAAATCGAAAGCTAGAAATGATTAAGCTTATGTGAAAGCCAAGATAGGCTGAGAGCCATGACTCTTTCACCAAACAGTTAGCCAAGTTCTGAATGCAGAGGAAAATTTCTTGAAGGAAATTACAAGTTGAATCTAAAATATGACACAAACGAACTTATTTACAAAACAGAAACAGACTCATAGACATAGAAAACAAACTTATGGTTACCAAAGGGGAAAGGGGGTGGGGGAGGGATAAATTAGGAGTTAAGGATTAACATATAGACACTACTACATATAAAATAGATAACCAACAAGGACCTACTGTGTAGCACAGGGAACTATATTCAATATCCTGTAATAAACCATAATGAAAAATAATATGAAAAAGAATTATATATAACTGAATCACTTTGCTGTGTGCCTGAAACTAATACAACATTGTAAATCAACTATACTTCAATTTAAAAAAATGTGCTACTCCAGTGAACACACAAATTATAAGAAAGTGAAACAGCCTTATTGCTGATGTGAAGAAAATTTTAGTGGTCTCAGTAGAAGACCAAACCAGCCACAACATTCCCTTAATCCAAAGCCTAATCCAGACCAGGGCCACAACTCTTCAATTCTCTGAAGGCTGAGAGAGGTGAGGAAGCTGCAGAAGAAAAGTCTGAAGGTAGCTGAGGTTGGTTCATGAGGTTTAAGGAAAGAAGCCATCTTCATAACATAAATGCAAGGTGAGAGAGTAAGTGTTGATGCAGAAGCTGTAGCAAGTTATCCCAAAGATCTACCTAGGATAATTAATGAAGGTGGCTACACTGAACAACAGATTTTCAGTGTAGACAAAACAGCCTTCTATTGGAAGAAGATGCCATCTAGGACTTTTATAACTAAAGAGAAGTCAATGCCTAGCTTCAAAGCTTCAAAGGACAGGCTAACTCTCTTGTTAGGGGCTAATGTAGCTGGTGACTTTAAGTTGAAGTCAATGCTCATTTACCATCTGAAAATCCTAGGACCCTTAAGAATTATGCTCAATCTACTTTTCCTGTGCTTTATCAGTGGAATGGCAAAGACTGAGTAGTAGCACATCTGTTTACAACATGGTTTACTGAATATTCTAAGCCTACTGTTAAGACCTACTGCTCAGAAAAAAAAAAAAAGTTTCCCTTCAAAATATTACTGCGCATTGACAACACACCTCGTCATTCAATAGCTCTGATGGAGATGGACAGTGAGATTCATGTTGCTTTCATGCCTCCTAACACAGCATCCATTCTGCAGCCCATGGATCAAGGAGGGATTTCAATTTTCAAGTTTTATTATTTAAGAAATACATTTAGTAAGACTATAGCTGCCACAGATAGTGATTCCTCTGATGGATCTGGGAAAAGTCCACTGTAAACTTTCTGGAAAGGATTCACTATTCTAGATACCAATAAGAAGATTCATGGGAAGAAGTCAAAATATCAACATTAACAAGAATTTGGAAGACGTTGATTATAACCCTCATGGACGACTTTGAGGTGTTCAAGACTTCAGTGGAGGAAGTAACTGCAGATGTGGTGGAAACAGCAGGAGAACTAGAATAAGAAGTGGAGCCTGACCTAAGTGTCCATTGACAGATGAATGGATAAAGAAGATGTGGCTCATATATACAATGGAATATTACTCAGCCATAAAAAGAAACGAAACTGAGTCATTTGTAGTGAGGTGGATGGACCTAGAGTCTGTCATACAGAGTGAAGTAAGTCAGAAAGAGAAAAACAAATACCATATGCTAACACATATATATGGAATCTAAAAAAAAAAAAAAGTTCTGAAGAACCTAGGGGCAGGACAAGAATAAAGATGCAGACATAGAGGATGGACTTGAGGACATGGGGAGGGGAAAGAGTAAGCTGGGACGAAGTGAGAGAGTGGCATGGACATATATACACTACCAGACATAAAATAGAAAGCTAGTGGGAAGCAGCTGCATAGCACAGGGAGATCAGCTCGGTGCTTTGTGACCACCTAGAGGGGTGGGATAGGGAGGGTGGGAGGGAGACACAAGAAGGAGGGGATATGGGGATATACGTATATATATAGCTGATTCACTTTGTTATAAAGCAGAAACTAACACACCATTGTAAAGCAATTATACTCCAATAAAGATGTAAAAACAAAGAAGTGGAGCCTGAAGAGGTGAGTGAATTGCTGCCATCTCTGGACGAGGAGTTGCCTCTTCTGTAAGAGCAAAGAAAGTGGTTCCTTGCGATGGAACCTACTCTGGGTGAAGATGCTATGAGGATGGTTGAAATGACAACAAAGGATTTAGAATATTATCTAAACCTAGTGGATAAAGCAGCAGCAGGGTTTGAGAGGATTGACTCCAATTTTGAAAGGAGTTCTACTGTGGATAAAATGCTGTCAAACAGCATTGCATGCAACAGAGAAAGTGTTCATAAAAGGAAGAGTCAATCGATGTGGCAGACTCCACTGTTGTCTTGTTTTAAGAAATGTCCACAGTCACCCCAGCCTTCAGCAACCACCACCCTGGTCAGCCAGCAGCCTCCTTCGAGGCAGGACCCTCCACCAGCAAAAAGATTACGACTCTCTAAAGGCTAAGATGATGGTTAGCATTTTTAGCAAAAAAGTGTTTTTTAAATTAAGGTATATAAATCATTTTTTAAGACATAATGTTATTGCATACTTAACAGACATCAGGATACTATAAGCATAACTTTTATATGTACTGGGAAAACAAAAAATTTGTGGGATTTGCCTTATTGCAGTATTTGCTTTATTGCAGTGGTCTGTAACCAAACCCGAAATAGCTATGAGGTATGTGTGTATAGAAAACCCAAAAGCAGCAAGTGATGTTTGAAAAAAATCTGAATACTTTTATTACCACAGTGAATTTAAACTAATTGTGCCAAGTAAAAGACAAGGATATCAGATTATATATGAAAATCTAGTAGCATGCTATTTATAAGATACACACTAAAATCATAAGATTATAGAAAGCTTGAAAATAAAAGGATGGAAAAGACACAAGACGGAAAAAAAAGTTGAGTTTTTACTGGACGAAACATTCAATTAAGTAAGCAAATAATAAAATAGTCTAAAACTACATAAATTTTCACAACAATAGAAAAAAATGAAAAATTCACCATTACAGTATGTAACTGTACCATACCTCTCTTAATTATTTGTTTTGCAGGCAAGAATTTAGTGAAGATATAAAAATTTTGAACAACACAAATAATGACTTCCATTTATTGAAAATATTAAACTATGAATATAATAGCTTGTGAATTACTTGAACACACATTGAACATTTACAAACAACTGGCCATTTTCTAAAATAAAAAAGCAATTTTTGATAACTATCAAAATTAAGAATGTATAAAACTCTTCCTCTTATGATAAGACAAGTAAATTTTAACATCCAATAAAAGACAGGAAACAACAACAAAAATCTCTGTGCTTGAAAATTTAAAAGCACACTGCTAAAACCCTCAGTCCAAAAATAATTCATGGTGATAATTTATAAAATAATTAGAATATAATATATATGCATATCAATGATTGTGATATACAGTGACAATAATTCTTAGAGGGAAATTATCATAAATTTTTCTAATAAAATGATATTTAAAAATAATGACCTATCATTTGAATTAAGATGTCAGTAAAATAATAAGGAAAATATTATATTGAAGAAGAAATTAATGATACAGAACACTAAGTTATAATAGACAGTACCAACAAAGCCAAATGTTAATTCTGTTATATGACTAATTAAATAAAAAAATATTTTTGAAGGGAGTTAAGAAACAAAAATGAGAAAGCGTACCTAATGTAATAATTTTAGTACAATGTGTTTATTTTTAGTGCAATTTATTTAATGCAATTTATTGCTACAATTGTAGCAAACATTTAAAAATGTATGAGAATGCTATTAAAATCTTCATGGCAGTGTATTTGTAGCTTAGATGAGATGGACAACTTTCTAGGAAAATAGAGTTAATTAAAATAAATTCAAGAAAGAATGCTTAACTAATACTGTAACCAATTTAAAAATGAATCAATTTTGGGCTTCCCTGGTGGCGCAGTGGTTGAGAATCTGCCTGCTAATGCAGGGGACACGGGTTCGAGCCCTGGTCTGGGAAAATCCCACATGCCGCGGAGCGACTAGGCCATGAGCCACGATTACTGAGTCTGCACATCTGGAGCCTGTGCTCCGCAACAAGAGAGGCCGCGATAGTGAGAGGCCCGCGCACCGCGATGAAGAGTGGCCCCTACTTGCCGCAACTAGAGAAAGCCCTCGCACAGAAACGAAGACCCAACACAGCCAAAAATACATAAATAAATAAATTTAAACGGGAAGGAAAATTAAGGTGTTAAGAAAACCCAAATGTATATGGCTAGGTTTAAAAAAAAAAAAAAAGAGTCTACTTTAAAAAAAATAAAATAAAATGAATCAATTTTAAACATTTTCCTAAAGGAAGTAAATTGATATAGTACATAAATTCTTTTCAAAATATGAGGAAACTGGTCTTTCTTTGTATATTTAAGTTTCTCTCTCATGGAATACAAAAAAAACCCAAAACACCTCCCAAATATTTTTATGAGGTCTGCACAACTGCTTTAACAAAATTAGACATATGCAGGAGAAGAAAATTTTTCAGAATGATTGCATTTACGTATATAGATTTTTTTTTAAATCTTAAACAAAATGTTAGCAAACACAATCAAACCATGTGCAGAAATCCAATATATTATGAAATGGAGTTAACCTACAAATATTGGGACAGTTTTTAACAAAATGTGGTACTTTACCATATTTACACGTTAAAGTAGGAAGACATATGAGCATCTCAGTAAGTGTGGGAAAAGCATTGACAAATTTCAACATTTATTTTTGAAATCAATTCAGTACTGGTACTTATGCTGATAATGTGTATCTACATAATTCTTTCAGAAATTATAATTCTCAACAGTGAAATTTTAGAAGAATTCACTCTAAATAAAGAACAAAATTAAAATGTGCACTTTCCTTGCTTTCTGACCCCAGCTAGTATTTCCAATGAAAAAAGAAAATAAATATTATAAGTGATAAAGAAAACAAATCTGTGAATATTGTGGAAGATGTGACTATCTTCATTGAGTATCCAAAATAGTCTACTAACATATGATTAGAAATAATAGATAAATTTAACAGAATATCTGCTTGAAGATCAATATACAAGGGTCAACTAAATTTTAGAGACTAACAGGAAGCATATAGAAAATACAATATTTATTTTATTAAAAAGTACCTCAGTAATTAATTAAAACTTTTCCGGAAAATATAATTTATTTATTTATTTCCTAATTGATATTCAGACACAGTACTAGTCCATTTAAAATCCCAGCAAGATTTTGCTAAACCATGGCAAGATCTTTCTCATATTTATATACAAAGAGTATGGACTAGGGAAATTGTTCTACCAGATAGGAAAATTCATTTTAAACCTAGGATAATTGAGACTGTGAGTTAAAGGGGTAGTCAAATGAAATGATAGAACAGCAAAAAAAATCTCAGGAGCAAACATACTTATGTGAAAACTCAGATGTTGCAGACTTCCCTTTTCATGGCATTAGGGAAATGATCCTACAATAATTTGTTATTTTTAGAGGAATATTGAAGTTAGATCTTTAGTTTTCACTATATACTAGAAAATAATTGCTGATGGATTAATCCCTTGAATGAGATGCAACATTTTTAGTCATTTAGAAGAAAGTATGTCTTTTTGGTTCATTTTATGTGTATGAATCACAACACTGAAATCAATTCACATAATGATCCAAATATAAAGAGAAAAATATTTTGTGTAGTAAAGAGAAATACGTGATATGGGAGCGGTAGAAATGTGTTCCTCTCTAGTAAATGATACATTTACTGATGGTTATAAAGCTTTCCCCAAAATCATCTCAGTTGAGCCTAATGACAAACTATGAAAACAAGTACGGAAGGTGTTATTTTCCCAATTATTTAAGGTAATTGTTAGACAGGAAATGTCCCACCCCACCCCCAAAAGAGATGTCCAAGTTCTAGTTCCTAAAACTCGTGACTTTTACTTGCAAAACAAAAGGGACTTTGGAGATGTGATTAAATGATGGATACTGATTGGACCAGATAGAGGAGGGCTGATTCTCATCAGTTGGTTTGGTGTCAAAGGCATGCTCCCGGCTGAGCCCTTTGCTGTCTCAAAGAATTGGACAGCCCATGAATGCCAGTATTTTCCCAGCCAGAAAGGTTATTTTTTTTAAGATAGCAAAACATTATAATATTCAGAAAATAAAAAATATATAAACAATTCAGTATGGTAAGAAATCTTTATGCAATTATAAGTAATAACAATTATTATTAAATGTATTAACCATATATTACATCATTTACATTTGATCAGTAAAATGAACAACTTCACTTATCGAAAAACACCTTAAATGTTGTGAAAAAGTCAGTTGAAGAAACAGTTTGCCACAGGTCCTGAGCATCCTTGCATGTTTTTGCTGCATGTGACAGACTGAAAGCTCTCCTGATCTGAGTCAGCTCTATGGCTGATCACATGGAAAACTGTGTAGGTCAAAGGGATCGGTGTAACTACTGTGTAACTAACTGCCTGCTTCCCTGGCTGCATGTGGAGGGCGTGAAGGAGGACCAGGAGGACGGGCATGTTTGCTGCTTGGTACAGTGTTTGCTCTTTGGTCAACATAGGCAGGACCCTTGGCCCTGAGTCCCTTAGCTGTGAATCCTGTCTACTTTGCATGTGGTATGTATGTGCGTGTCAGAGATAAACACAGCTGAATGCTAGATAAAGCTGGAAGGATGGATTTTCATCATGCTGTACTACTGCTATAAGGAAGAGTCCAGCATGAACTGAATTCAGTTTCGATTTGTACAGAGGTGACTCAGTATTTTAAAGGGGCATGAGCAAGGGCGCAGTAGAGTGAGTGAATGAAAAATACAAAAGGAGGACAGGAATGTTGGTCCATGAACCCCATCCGGGTTTGCTAACTGGCGTTTATGGAAATTAGGCTCCTCCCCTTCCACAGAGGCTGGGGGACCAGGGCCCTGTCTTCAGGTGTTGGATGGAACAAATAGTACATTCTTTTCGCAGCTTCAGTTTTTTCAGGAAGGCACTTTAAAAGGTGGGAAGATCACCCTAGTGGTGTGGCCTTGAGGTGTTAGAAGCCATGTTAGTGTTTTGTTCAAGACTTCCTAAGCCTAGGTTGAGGCTACTCAAGAACAGGGCTAAGAGGAGCCTAGTAGAGTTTGGTCAAGGAGGGAATCCTGTCAGCCTTGACCCAGTTCTTCATTCTCATGGAATTGAGAGCAGGAGAAAGGATGAAAATATGGTAATACTCATGATGTTTGCTGCTGTGTTATGAGTAATGGTTTCTTCTCTCTTATTTAGAATGTTCTTGTCTTCGTCAGTACCTGTGACATGGTGCTGTCGAGCTAACATGTGCCTTTGCAGGTAGGGTACAATCTCAGACCCTTCACATTCCTGACAGCCATCAACCTAAAGAAGATATTTGTGACATCTGGAACCAGCACACAGTATACTATACATAGAAAGAATTTCTGGGAATTAATAAGAAAAGGGGAAAACAACAAAGTAAAAACAGACCTAAGAAAGGATTGGTTGTTTAAAATAGGAGAAAAAATGTTAAATAAACAAATAAAAATATGTTCTTAACTTCGCTTGTAATTAGTGAAATAAATATAAGTGAGATCACAATAAGATAGAATTTTACATTCATTATTTTGGCCACAAATAAGATGTGTGACAATAGCCAGTTTTGGATAGGATATGGAATGAGGAGAAATTTTATAATTTGTTGTTTTGAGTGTACAGTGGTTAAAACCACTTTGGAATAGATTAGCATTCAATACTCTGTAATCCTGCAATATTTTTTATTATCTTGCAAGTGAAGGGGAGCAGATACACCACTTCAAATATGACATAGACATTCAGGACATACCATAGCAAATTATGCCATTTTGGTGTATTGATTATTTTGAGCTGTAGGCACTTGGTAGAAAGGCGGTAGAGGGAGAGGCTTTCTCTGAACTCTTTTTATCTGTCCAAACATAAATTCTGCAAAAGGAACAAAAGGAACTGCATGGCCACAGATCCCCTCCCCAGGAGTTTCATCAACCAGGGAAGATTGACTCTTAATCACAGGAGAGACTAGAAATCAATTCCACACGCAGACAAACTTTGTCACAAACTGTCAGATTCCCCCATCTCTCCTTCTAAGGGCTCATTCATCTTTCCTAAAAATCATTTCCTCTCCCCTAAGTTGTCGACATCCCCCCTCCCCTTTCCCTATTAAAATGGTATTTAAGCCTGAATTCTAAGCCACCTTGGGGAGTTACTCACTTTTCCCTGTGTATCTCCCATGTATATGTGAGGTATACGTGTTAATACATTTGTGGTTGTTTTCCTCTTGTTAATCTGTCTCTTATGACAGAGTGTCTCAGTCAGGAGCTCAGAAGAGTGGAGGGAAGATGATTTTTCTTCCTTACACAAGAATGCAGTAGGGGATAGGTAGGAGGTATTAATAGCAATGTTTATAAGGGAGCGGACTGAATCAGTAGCCCAAATGCCCATTTATGTATATTAAATTAAAGAAACTATTTTACAGATATGATGTTGAACAAACTAACACCGTACTCAGTGACATGAATGAGTCTTATAGAAATAAATATGAGTCCCCAAAAGCAAGTCTTAGCACATTACACTTCTATAAAGTCCGAAACACAATTTTAAAAATAAAAATATATGATAAATTGTTGAATGCATACCATGAAGCCAAAATTCAATCTATACATCTGCCTAGACTTACAATGAGGCTATGTCCCAATAAACCCATAGTAGGTTGAAAATACCATAAGTCAAAAATGCATTTAACACACAAACTAGGACACTTCCTAGCTTAGCCCAGCCTGCCTTAAATGTGCTCAGAACACTTACGTTAGCCTACAGCTGGGAAAGATCATCTAACAGAAGTCCTGTTTTGTTATGTGTTGAATATCTTATGCAATTTGCTGAATACTGAAAGTGAAAAGCAGAATCGTTGTCTGGGTATGGAATGGTATTACATGTATCGACTGTTCACCCTTGCAATCACCTGGCTGGTGGGGGACCTGTGCTCACTGCCCCCATCACAAGACGGTAGCAGGCCATGATCCCTAGCCCAGGAAAAGAGCAAAATTCTAAATTCGAAGTATGGTTTCTACTGAATGCTTATTGCTTTCACTCCATCATAAAGTCAAAAAATCCTAAGTTGAGCCATCATAAGTTAGGAGCCATCTGTAGTTGCTTGGCAGCAGGACAGAGAGACAGAATTTGAGACAATAAACACATATATTCAATCATATTTGTAACATTGAAATTAAGTATGGTAATGTGGTCATGGTTATTTATTTTTATGTTTTATAACATGTATTCTTTTTATAATCAAATATTGTATAATAATTTAAACATCATATGATAAAACAAGAATTTGTACTATACATAGAAGAATAATAATGAATTCATAATCTGAATATAAAAAGCATAGTTTCTATAATGTCTAAAAAGATAAATATACAAATAATTTCACTCAGCTCTTGAATTTCATGACAATATCTTTATTTTCCAAATTCTAGGGTATTTTCTTATTCATTACTAGTAATTCTACAGCTTTAATCACTTAAACCTGAAGGTCATAGAAAAGTTTCTCTTGTCTCTAAAATTATTTAGATCCTACTCTGACCAGTGAGATCTAGCCACTTAATTATTTAACCAGATATGCTCTGAAGTCGAAACTCAAACAAGATTTTTAATATCAGATCATGTCTGCTGTCATGCTAACTTTGGCAACCATGTCAAGTTGCTCTTATGTCAAGCTTACTGTAGACTGAATCCTTGAGATTTTCTTTTTTAGTGTTCTGCTTCTTAGTTTTCTCCTCATGTTTATTTGTATGCCAGGAGCTTTGGATTTCAGTACAGACGGGTGTCTACTTTCATCCGTGATATTTGTCATCTTGTGGGGTTTAACCTGTTTCTCCAGTCTGTGCGTTTCAGCAGTATCATGGCCTTTCTCTGTGCTGGCTAACCTGTGCTTTGATTTGATGGTATGTACGTGTTCTTCCTTACTTTGTCTCAGTTGATCTCCTGGCCAGGAGTACAATTAGAATAACTGCAGAGCCTCTCCCTCATGGTACCTGCTAGAAAAATGGAGAGGAGTGTGTGGAGTGAAATGTGTGTTACACAGACACACAGGTGTGCATGCAGGTGAATTCTGCTTTACTCAGCTTATGATTATTTAATTACAAATGCTCTTCCCTTCTCCTTTAAAGCTCTCCAGATGGGCATGAGCTGCAGCCCAGTGGTTTGGAAGGTGATATGAAAGCTGTCATTTGCTATTCAAGTATGGCTCTCCTTCCTGCTATCCCAGAATAATTAGGATACATCACTTGCAATGCTCCTTTGGTTTAACTTTGGGGACTTGTTGAACTTTAATCTCATTTTAAATACTAGGAGAGGAAATTTATAGACATGATGAAAAGACATGTCTCATGTATTAGACTTACATATGATTACATTCTGTTTCTTTCAGAAAAAGAGACAAATCTAAATCAGAAACTCACCCGCTGAGAACATGATGATTAAAAAACTGATCACTTAAAAAGTTTCTAAAATCTTGGTGTGAGCTCTGAGACAAATGTGGAGAGAAATAGTGCAGATATTATGTTTCCTGTGGTCAGATCCAGGGGGAAAAAAGCCTTAATCTGTTCTAGCAAGAGCCCCATGCTATATGGAAAACACAATTTTAAAGTGAAACATTTGGTCATATATTGGCTTTAAACTGAAATTGCCAGTAACTAGGAACTGAATTAGCTAAAGATGTATATTATCTTAGGGGATACTCTTTACTCGATAATATTTTGAATAGTGCTTAAAATTTCCTAATATTACTAATGGAAGTCAAGCAGCCTAGATTAAAAGCCTGGTGCAGCCCCTTCCTATGTGTGTAACTAATTCACTTACTAGTAAATATTTCATCCGTGATTTAATCTTTCGCTGTGTCGGCTTCCTCATCCATAAATGAAGGTCATGGTAATATCTACTCTTAGAGTCGCCATGAGGATTAAATGGGTGAGGCACACAAACCCAGAGAGAGGGCTGAGCTGTAAGCACCCGTTGGTATTAGGGGCTGTGAGTTCAACCGCCCAGTCTCCCCACCGCTCTGCAGGCTGTTTCTTTCTAACGGTGGGTACACTTTCAGGACATTTTCCCTTCACTTCCTACTCACACTCTACATTTCTAAAATATTTATGCCCCAGGGAGTTGAGAATGAGAACTTCTCGATATAAAATCAGCCTCTCCTGGTTTCCAGCTGCACCAGGCACATGTCTAGAGGATAGAGACTCGTAGCCACTGCATCACTAAGAGGAGCTGCTCCCTTGCCAGGTCCCAATCCTGGTCTCTGTGAGACTGTGTTTTCTGTTCTGTCTGAAAGTTTGCTTTCATAGAAAAATGTTACATCACTCTTTCCACGGGGTTCGTTCTCGTCTACAAGCAAAGAGGAAAGCTTCAGACGGTTTTGGTGCTCTCCTTCATAATTATTAATAAAGACTAAATGTTACCTGGAAAAGAACACAAGATTCCGTTAACTTCTATTCATAAGTCGTATAAATATATATGTGTATGACGATACAGCAGATTTAGCAAGTGCTAAGCCAGTGTTCCTCAAAATGTTATCAAAGTAGCAGATTTAGCAAGTGCTAAGCCAGTGTTCCTCAAAATGTTATCAAAGTTTTGCCTGCATTGTTTGCTAAAACGCACATTCTTAGGGCCCAATCCACATATATGCAATCAGAATATATGGGTGTGGGACACTGTTATTAGTATTTTAGTAAGAAATCCAGGTTATCTTTCTGCATATTATAGTTTATGAACCACGGCTAGTCCCACCAGGCAATACAATTTTTATATGTTTGATTTTAGACCCACCTAAATTGAAGGATATTACTTGGGACTTTTGGAATCAAAATGTTATATTAATGCGACAAAATAGTAATAAGAGGGCATGGGAAGTATGGATACGTCTTCCCATCCCCTACTACTGTGGAAATTTTTAAAAATTTATTTATTTGTTTAAATTTTTATTGGAGTATAGTTGACTTACAGTGTTGCATTAGTTTCTGCTGTACAGCAAAGTGAATCAGCTATACATATACATATATCCCCTACTTTTTGGATTTACTTAGAAAACCTCAAATACATGATGTAGATTTTGCTGTCTCCTGAGAGGTCACGCTCCCACTTGACTTCTCTCTCTGGTTGCTGCATTTTTCTATATTTCTAACATGCTGATTATCGTTTTCTTAATGTTTTCTTATCCTCCATGGATTAAGGTTGCTAGATTTAGCAAATAAAAATACAGAATGTCCAGTCAAGTTTGAATTCCAGCAAATATATTGTTTTTAGTAGAAGTATGTCCCAAATATTGGAAGCAACATACTTGTACTCAAGAGGTATTTGTTGTTTATTTGAAATTTGAATGTCACTAGGCCTTGTGCGTTTTATCTGGCAAACTTACTGTGGTTTATGTTTCTGGCTTATTTTGCTTGATTTGGTCTTTATCTTTTATCATTGCAATTTCTTTAAATACCCAATGCTACTTGCCTCTTCCTTCACATTTAAGAGGGGATACTACAACGGGTTGAACATGTTATGCACATAGGGGATGCTGATTGGCCGGTGGGTTTTGATGTAGTATGAAAAGGTTACTCCATTTTGCTGGGAGACCCCATCAGCTAGCGTCTTCAGGTTTTTTCTCCAGGTTTACCTGGAGATTCCAAGTCTAACTGCCAGTATTCTCTGGGCCTGAAGCCAGAAGGGAGCTCCGGGGTCTCAGTTCAGAATGGAGAATATCTTGCAGTGCCCTTTTTTGTGGTAAGAAATTCCCACCTTTACCTTCATCTGGATTCCCTGGGTCAGGAAATGGAAATCACAGGAATTTGGAGACTAGCAAGCATTCATCAACAGTACCTTCCAAGCAGTTGACATAGTGTAAGATAAGTGCAATATCGTGCTATAAAAAGGCCTTTGCAGCAGAGCTAGTGACCAAGAGTGCGGACCCTGCTTTCAATACTAAGAGTGGCAGGGAGGGGAGACAGTGAGCTCAAGAGCCCAGGGACCAGTAGTTGAAAGAAGAGAGTCTTCCCGATGAAAACAGTTATCCAGACAAGAAAGTTGGCTACAATTACTTGCCCATGGTAATGATGAGGAGCAAAAATAAGTAAAACATAGAAGATTTTCAGGGGTCTGGCCTGCCAGCACCTGTCATGTTTCTATTCCTAAAGCAGCTCTAGGCCACCCACACTGCAGTAGCAGCAAGAAGGCATAGGAAGCTATGTGGTCCCCAAGAAATAGCTCTCTGAGGTGAGGGCTCGAAGGATGAGGGAAGGACTGAGACCACAGGGGATGCTGAAAAAATGAGTTCTTCCGAGAGAGCAGAACTGGGGAGGCTGTAATTACTAACCGAAAAATGTACTGACAGAGGGGAGCAATTCCATATACGAGGGGAAAAATGATAATTGTATGGACAAAAGAGTGCTGTGTGTTTGCCATTCGCCCCGGTTCTGAATGGGTCGTCCTGTTCATGCTCCACCATTGTTTGTTGAACGTACTGTGTGCTGATAACTTGTATAGTTCCTGGGCTTGGAGAGCTGTGCGTAGCCAGGTTTCTGGGCCGTTTGTTGAAGGCAGTAACTAGATGATGCTCTCAGTCATCTCTCTTGGGCAGATGTGGGACTGTTTAGCATGTAAAAAAAACCCAATGATATTGGACACGAGGTGAGTAGGAGAGTGGACTGGCGTTTTCCTTGTTTCTACCTTTGCTTGCTTCTCGTCTGTTCTCAATACAGCAGCCAGAGTGTTCCCGTTAAGAAGTGAGTCACCTAATGTCAACCCTCTTCTCTAAGTTCTCCGGTTGCTTCCAGTCTCACCCAGAGTAAAGCCGTGGTTCCCCGCAGGCCAGGCGTTAGCTTGTTTCCTGCTGTTCTCCTTCCTAACTGCTCTGGCCTTTGGTTATTACAGGAGATGCTAGGCCTCCTCCTGACTTGGAACACTGGCCCTTGCACTTGCCTTTGCTTTTTCTCTTTCCCCCCAAGAAAATCTGAATAGTTTTCTTACGTATTTCCTTCAGATGTTATTCAAATACCCCTTTCGACATGACGCCTAACCTGGCAGCTCTGGAACCCTCTGGGATCATCACAAGTATGAACTCATTTTTTATTCATTTTTATTGGAGTCTAGTTGATTTACAATGTTGTGTTAGCTCTACAACAAAGGGAAGCAGTTATACATATACATATATCCACTCTTTTTTGAGATTCTTTTCCCATATAGGTCATTACAGAGTATTGAGTAGAGTTCCCTGTGCTATACAGCAGGTTCTTATTAGTTATCTATTCTACATATAGTAGTGTGTATATAAATCCCAATTTCCCAGTTTATCCCTCCCCCCCTTCCCCCTTTGGTAACCATAAGTTTGTTTTCTACATCTGTGACTCTCTCTGTGTTTTTGTAAATAAGTTCATTTGTACCATTTATTTAGATTCCACATACAAGTGATATCATATGATATTTGTCTTTGTCTGACTTCACTCAGTATGACAATCTCTAGGTCCATCCATGTCACTGCAAATGGCAGTATTTCGGAATGACCGCCTTTTCCTTCTAGATTTCTGCATATTCTTTGCCTCCCTCCATTAAAAATGCAGACTCAAGGGGTGTGGGCCTGTTTGTCTGATTTTGGTTTTCTTTGGTCTCTAGTTTACTGCGGAATATTTATTCCTTAAATCTGTGCCTGGCACAGCGTGCATTTCGTAAACGTTTGGACACTGAATGAGCAATAATGGTCATGCCCTCAATGTGGGGATGGGAGAAGCTTGCAGACAAGAATCAGCATTTCACTGTTCCCCACAGACGTGTGAGTGGCGAAGCTTTGCCGCGGCTTCTAAAGCCTTTCCTGAAAGAACGGGTACAGATCCTCTGCCTGTTCTGCCTCCCTCCTTTTGCATCATCTTGACCAAAATGTGGGTGTAATGTCTGCAGATCCAGCCCCAGCTTCAGGCTCCAGAATAAGAACCTTATCCTGCAGATGACAGAGAGATCAGATAGGCAGGAGCATGTTCACTGAAGCCTATGTGGAGCAGGACTGCCTTACGGGCTGTGAGGGTTAATTGTATGTGTCGACCTGACTGAGCCATGGGGTGTTCAGGTATCTGGTCAAACATTATTCCGGGTGTTTCTGTAAAGGTATTTTGGGATGAGTTTAACATTTAAAACAGTAAACTGAATAAAGCAGATTGTCCTCCCTATTGTGGATGGGCCTTATCCAATCAGTTGAAGGCGTGGATAGAACAACCACAAAAATAAAACTTGACTTTGCGAGGAATGGTGATTGATTCCTGTGGGCTGTGAATGTTCTGTTTCTCTAGAGAATCAAGACTAATACTGTAGTCCTGACTGCTGTGAAGGATCCACGTGGGAGAAGTGAACTTCTATTGAGGTTAAGCTGCTGCTACTTTGTGCTTTCAACCAGTGGGTATTTCTGGGTTGTAGCTGATTTCCTACAGAGAGAACTCCTAGGCCTCTGGAACATTCACTGCCCACATTCTGCCCCACAAGAATCATCTGCCATTCCTCCTGAACTCTTTTATTTCCTTTACTTCAGGTGTCTTTTATTGGCCAAGCATCCTTTGGGTACTTTACAAACATTTTGTAAGTTTGAAAGTTATATTCAAAGTGATACTGAGAAAAGTCCTTAATGAATCATACAGTATGCATGATACGTAAAATCACTCACTGGTGGGTCAAAGAGTAACTGCGAACAGATTATAATTATATGACAAGAAATATAAATACAACTTATAAATATGATACATATATAAATATCTCTACTTCAAAATCCCATATCTAAACAGTTATCAGTATTTAATTTTCCCTAAAGTTGAGAAAATTTATTTTTGAATGTTTCTAAATTAATTTTGAATATGCAAAATATTGACAGATGGTGTAGGAACTACCGATTTTTCCCTTGAATTCTAAAGCTGAATTAGGAAAGAAATGAAATTGTGCGAAACATTCACAAGTGTTTTTCTATTACTTTGTCTCTTTGCGTATACATGTATCTAATCAACATTGGTTTCACACCATTGTGAAGCAAGTATACTCCAATAAAGTTGTTAAAAAAAAAAAACACATCGGTTTACCTTAAACTCTTCTTTGGTTATTATATTCCCCCTAGAGCTGTGCTTAATTAGTATTTCCCGAGCAACTCACCCTACGAATGCTGCTCGCATCACCCGGCTTACATCCGTTTGAGGTATTTGGATTTGGGATAGGCTTTAACTTTTTAACTGTTAATACTTTTTGTCCATATTCTTCAGCTTCCACAAAATATCTCTTTGAAACAAGGTGGAGACTTAAAGTAGTGTAACAACCCAAGAGGTAAAGAATAGAAATTCTTAAGAAAAATCACTTGACCAGGAATGACACGTGACACCTCCTCTTTCAGGGGCAGGGTTCCGTCTTTCAGACTCTGGTTTGTTTTGGCTCTTGAATGCCTCTTGAACTACCTACTCCTCTCACGCTCCGCTGGTATCACCTAGGCTAGTCCAGCTCCTTACCTGTCTCCCAGGCGCCTCTCTTACGTACACAGTAGCCTGTAGATGGTGCCTGTAACTACGTAGCTCGTGAGGACACCCTTCTGCTTACGGCCTTTCAGTACCTTCCCTTGGCTTTGGAATAAAGACCGCAGTTCCTAACCTGGACTAAAAGTATCTACATAGGCTGTCTTGACAACCATTCCCTATATTTTTAGAGCACCGTATACCTCTACTTAAAAAATCATACATTGTAACTTTGCATTGATTTGATATATGTAATCATTTGATTAATATCTGTTTGTCCCATTAGAAAGCAACCTCCATAAGTGCAGATAAATATAAGTGGTTTATCGTGGTATCTCCAGGTTGTAATATCGTGTCCAGTTTATAGTGGCTCCTTCATAAATATTTGTTGGATAAATAAGTGAAAGAGAATAACAGAGCAATTCTATTCAATTATTTATTCATTTGTTTTTTTTCCTTATACATTCAACAAATACTTATCAAGCACCCATGATGGTATTAGGTACTCTTCCTGGCTTTTGGGATTCATCAGTGAATGAAACAAAGATTCCTGACCCTAATGCAGCTTGGAATCGGTGTCATGGGACATGTGATAAATAATAAGTGTATTGCGTGAATTGTTTTATAAGAGTAGGTGATAGGAGCTGTGAAAAATTATTAGAAAAAGTTAAATAAGTTTGGGAGGAATTGGAGAAGGAAAAGTTGCAGTATTAAGTAGCATTGTCAGGGTACCCATTGAGAAGGTGAGACAATGGTGAGGACAGGTTTTGAGTGAGATGAGGGGCTTAGACATGCAGGTCCTGAGGAAAGCATTCAAGTCAAGGAGAGTCACTGGAGCAAAATGCCTGTCATGTGAGCGTGCCTGACGTGTCTGGAACAGGTAATCAGAAGAGTCACGGCGGAGGGGCAGGAGAGGGAGGTGGTGGCAGACCCTGTGGAGTCTTGTCTGCTTTAAGGACTTCTGCTTCTACTGAGGGTTTTAGGGAACCACCAGCTGGTTTTCAGCTGAGGAATGGAGGACATAGTCTGACTTACATTTTACTGGGTCATGTTGGCAACCATGCTGAGAAAGGACAGAGGGTAAAGAGTAGTCACTGAGAAATCAGTTAAGAGGTTATTGCAGTAAATCCTGGACACAACAGTGGCTTGGACCCGGGCATGAGAAATAGAATGCTGATCGTTTGTAAGATTCTGGACACACGCTGATGATAGAGCCCAAAGGACTTGGTGGTGGATGGGATGTGGAGTGTAAGAGAGAGAACAAAATTAAAAATTACTCCAAATATTTTGCCTGAGGAATAAAAGGGAAACAGATGTCATCATGGAATGAAAATAACCACCGATGCCTGTCTGAGCAGAGGAGGTAGAAAATCATCAGTTGAGCTTTGGAAATGTTGGGTTTTAGATGTTTACAGGACATCCAAGTGGTCATGACTACACATGGAGCTATGAAATCTAGGTTTGGGGAGAGCAGTCTGGTCTGGAGAAAGCATTTGAGAATCATTGGCATAAAGGCAGCGTTTTAATCCATGAAAATAAAGGACACCGGTGAAAGGTTGAGTGTGGATGAAAAGGAACCAAGGGCCAAAGACTGAGCCCTGGGATATTCCAGTGGCACCAGGACAAGAAGAAGATAAAGAACAAGTAAAGAAAACAGGGAAGGAGGGACGAGTGACGCAGAGTAAAAGCGAGAGTGTGAATTTCCTGGCAGCCGAGTCAAGACCATCAGTAAGCTTGAAGCAGGAAGTAGCCATTCCCTGGGACACAGGCCGGGGTCAGGTTAAGCTGAGGATTCAAACCTGTGTTTCCATGTTACTTTGGGAGTCACTATGTTATAAGTGACTGTAGACTTATATTCAGTAAAGCTGTTCTGACTTGCTTTTACACAGACATATGTAATGACAAGGAGTAGGGATTGCAGCCCTTTAGAGACATTAATCAATTAAAGTAATGATTCAAGTGCTTTCAGGAGTTATTTATTGGGGTTTTATTGTACATACATCAGAAAAATTTCATAGTTGCGAATGTCATTGTAGTATCATTGAAATTTTGACCTGCTTTTTGTGAAATACATGGAATTGGATAATATAATTCAGCTTTTAGCAGTAATATGAGAAAATGCATTCAGAAGTAACAGTTTATTTTTGGCTCTCTGGAGGAATTTGATGGAATTTGAGGCTCTATGTGACAGATTCTTGATCTAGAACTTGTTCTTGCCACCTCTTATGCGAGCCATATTAATCCAGAATTTGCCTTGTGATCTGTTAATATTATGGTATTCCATGTTGGTCAGTTGATTTTCCAAAGTTAACTTTTTTGTCCATCTTTACATTAGAGAATATTATGTATATCCACTTGATTTCACATTGCTCTAATCACTCCTGTAGCTAAACAGAATGTACATATTTTTAAAGTGAAATTATGACCTCAAACATAGATATTTTAATGGATTGTGTGTAGACATTTTTAAAGTCTTTAAGTATGATGTACTTTTAATGCATTAAAACCGTAATCCACGAATATGAACTCTGAGTTGTTTTATATGGACCATAGGAAATAATGAGAAATAATTGTATATGTGTAGCCTACATTTCTCAATGACTAAATATAAATACTAGAATGTGGATAAGATTTTAGTCTTTGCTTCAAAACCTTATATTTTTACATGATTTTTGAGCCTGTTAGCTGAGGATGCTGAGGTAGTAGTGTTATTTTCTAAAAGGATGTGTGTGTGTCTGGAAGTGCTGTTACATGACTTGGGTTTTGCCTCAGCCGTTCCTGGGGGGAATCCCATGATCTGCAGCTCTGTGGCCTCATGGATAACACCTTGCTTCTCTTTGAACAGACTCTGTCTCTAATTGTTTGCACACCACGGTATTTTATAGGTTTCTCCTGCCTATGACTGCATCTCATTGTCCCCAGAGGGGACTTCTAAGCTCTTGAAAAGTTCCCTGAAGCCCGCCTTCTGTTCTGCTCTCTCTCTTTTAGCTTTTTGGAAGCATGTGCTGTGATACCCTGGGGTTCTATTCTGTTGACACTCATCATGTGGCTTCCTCAACAAAGCTAATTTGCAGGATGGCTTTGAAGCTTTTTTGGGTTTGGATGCACTCCCTTAAAATAAGAATTATACCTCATCCAAAAGTTGAGTGTAAAGTAATTGTTTCCACTGATGAGTTTTATGTAATATAAGAATAATTATGAAAAAAACCTTTTATTCCTATTTATACTTCACGAAATAAAATAGGGTTGAAAGTTTTTTTTTTACTGTAGTATTTTTTTTCTGAGATGCTCATGTACATTAAATGATTAAAATGATTAAAATTAGAACTGCTACTATATACATATATTTTATTGACACAAAATGATTAGATGCAAATCAAGTCAATTATTTTTCAGTGAAAGGTACACATTGACTACAAATTTTTAAGTGTGAGCAAAGGAGAAAGACAGCTTGTGAACAAAGAACTTAAATTGAAAATAAAAGATAACTATGTTTCTAATATATAGTACAAAGAACTTGCATAATAGAAAGAAGTCAAAAGACATTGATAAAGTGCCATAGATGATCAGAATAATATGATGAATTCTACTGATTAAGATTTTAGTAGGTGGGACTTCCCTGGTGGCACATTGGTTAAGAATCCGCCTGCCAGTGCAGGGGATGCAGGTTCGAGCCCTGGTGCGGGAAGATCCACATGCCACGGAGCAACTAAGCCCGTGCGCCACAACTGCTGAAGCTCGCACACCTAGAGCCCATGCTCCGCAACAAGAGAAGCCACCGCTCTCCGCAACTGGAAAAAGCCCGCATGCAGCAACGAAGACCCAATGCAGCCAAAAAAAAAAAAAAGATTTCAGTAGGTGATTCCAATTGTATTTTCAATCTATAGCAATTGAAACTAACATTTATGTAGGATTAATGAAATAGCTGGAAACTACAAATAATTGAGGAGACCAGGGCTTCCCTGGTGGCACAGTGGTTGAGAATCTGCCTGCTAATGCAGGGGACACGGGTTCGAGCCCTGGTCTGGGAGGATCCCATATGCCGCGGAGCAACTGGGCCCGTGAGCCACAACTGCTGAGCCTGCGCGTCTGGAGCCTGTGCTCCGCAACAGGAGAGGCCACGGTGGTGAGAGGCCCGCGCACCGCGATGAAGAGTGGCCCCCGCTTGCCGCAACTAGAGAAAGCCCTCGCACAGAAATGAAGACCCAACACAGCTAAAATAAATAAATAAATAAATAAATAAATAAAAATTGAGGAGACCAAACTAAAGCACAAGTAACAACAACAAAAATGATGCACATTATGAAGAAGGGCTTCATTGGAAATCTGATGGTTGGATGGGTACCATCCTCCTCTGCAGGAGAGAAACCCTGTCTTTAGCACATGGGTGTCATTATTACAGCTCTCAGTCAGTGCTTGGTGCAGCTTAGAAAGAAGATGATTTCATGAAGTATCCTAGCATTGAGGGGTTTACTCTAAGACATTACCCTGACTTTTCTTCATTCCTAAACTTTTCCCCAAGAATTCCATCATCTCTTACAAATAATAGTTATCTTCTATTTCCACACATTTAGGTGACTGTGTTTCATTTTTCTGTTATTTTCACTCCTATGTGTTCAAAAATAATTCAACATAATATTATTACAGGCTCTGAAAATTAGCAAATTAGCATTATGTTGTAAATTCATCACCACTGATATGTTTACCTCACTTTAGAGGAACAAGAAATTTGTGATGAAAACCATTGTCTTTCACTTTAATCTGTGAATGGTTCTGTATTTGATTAGAGTTTGAGTTTATAACAGCACACTTAGGAAGTCAACAGGATACGGTCAATTTACGTTTGTTCTACCTGTTTTCAAAAAGTAATTGCCACTAACAGTATATTAATTATAATACCATCATTATCTGTGTCTTTAAATCAAATTCAACGTTATTCCTCTATAATTTAGTAATTTTCCCTCAATTGTTGCCAGATTTTTCTCATTTATCTCTTCTCTCATGCAGATTTGAGACATTCTAACAACAAACAATATTTATGATTATATCCATTCAATAGTTGTCTTAATTTCCTCAGTTTATTAAGGAGGTTTCTTAGATTACATGTATTTCCAGTTCATCTCTCCCCCCATTTTTTGCTTTGCCCTTGGACTTTTCCTCTTGACAGGCAGGTGTCAGGTGTGTATAAAAACAGAGCTCATCCAGAGCAGTATGAGAAATGCAACTAACCTCGATGTGAGCATTGATTAGACCCCCTTGTCTTCTTCAGAATATGAATTTATCTCAAAGTTAGTCCAAGTCAGGGTATATACTTTTCTTTGAAGTTAAAACTCTCTTCGTGTTATGTACTGAATCAGGTATTTGTGAGATATAGCACTCAGTTTTTGTGTTTGTTTTTTAAACCAAGCCTAAAATACCATGTGATCAAAATCCCTTGACCTAAAGTATGTCAGTCGATAAAAGTTAATATTATTTTATCTAACGTTGATCTCCTTTATAATTTTGGTCATATGCTCTTTCATATTTTGCGTACATTTAAAATGCGCCTCCTCACAAATCCATCTGGAAATGGGCTGTCTATAGATGTTAAGTGGATAAAGAATATGTTGATATTAGGCTTTGCTATTTATTTATTTGCTTATCATTTATTTCGGTCTATTAGAAAAGACTACCGAGTACTTGTTAGGATCTCAAGCTTTTGGATTAGAAATCTTAGATTTAAATGCTGTTTCCATCATGTGGTCACCTCCTCTACCTTAAACATCATTATTGACTTCGCTGAGCCCTATTAGCCTCTGTGTGTGTTAACATCCAGGGAACGGTCCAGGAACATTCACAGAAACCCTAGGTCCTACCAAGGCACCAAGGTTCCAAGGATAGAGGGGAGACACAGGCAATGACGGAGCTCTTGTTTCTGGAGAAGCCTGAATCTCTCCAGCAGAGATTCTAATTGTCCCTTTCACCCTTGTTGGGATTCATTTTGGATTAGCCCACTGTGGTGTGACCACCACTGAGATACAGCTTCACAGATGCAAGAGATCTCATTTGTGACTCTTTTCCCCCCTAGAACTCTCTGAATCATTGGAGATGTTAACTCTTGCCTCCACCGTAAAATTATGTTGCTCTCACTTCTGTGATACCACATTCTCCTTATTTTCTTCCTACATCTTTGATTTTTTTTTTCCTATTTACCTCTTCTTCCTTGTCAACTGGCATCTAATTGTTAGAGTACCTCAGGGCTCAATCCAGGTCTGTCTTTATTTCTTACTCTACCTTCTCCATGTAAAGGACCTCATTCTTTCTTAGTATATTAATTCCTTTGCCAGAAATTCCCAAATTCTGCATTTGGCTCCTATCTCTCCTGTGAACTTAAGGTTTATATGTTCAGTGTTTGTCCAAGCCTGAAACTTAGTGCAATTGTATGAACAGAAATGTGAGGCTCATTCTTGAAATTTAGTTCTTTGTTACAGCCTGCTCACAATCAATCACGTATCCACCTTGCCTCCAAATGCACGCATGTTTCTCTTACCGACTTTGCTTAACCTCAAACCTTTCTTTCATCTTCTGCTGCCAAAGTCTCCTCCTCTAGTGGGAAGATTCAACTTAACAAATTGCAAATCAGATCTGCAACACTTCTTTTTGTTCACAATTACTTTTATAATAAAATCCAAATTCCTTAATTTGTCAAGTCCTAATTGTTTAATTCTGACTCAACTGTTCATTTTCCTCCTCATGTTCATGACGGTCTAGCCAAGTGTTCTTCTCTGATCTCCTCAAATCAAGCTCTTCTCTACTTCCTTTGCCCATTAGTTGTCTCTTACTCATCTTTCAAATATCAACAAAAATGTCATTTCCCCAGAGAAAATGTTCCTGAACCTGTAATCCTAATTACATCTTTTCTCTTCCTCCATACGTTAATATTTTGATTTTTCCTTCATCAAGTGCTACGCTTTGTATTTATCCATGCATTTTGGGTTTATTTATATACTACCAATCCCCACCCATACTAAGCTTCCCAAGTCTTAGAGTGTCAGTGACCAGTTTCTCTGTCCAAAATCTGGTGTGTGCGTAAGTTACTGACATTTGAAATGGAGATGATAATACTTGGTTCATTGAGTAGATGTAAAATTAGATATGTTTAAGTGTCTAGCAAAGCTGTCACATCATAAGCCTTTTATAACTGTATATATTTATGAGGAATAGTCCTGTCCAAGGCTTGCACTTTTTAAGAATAGAGTCAATTATTTCAGAAGGGTGAAAGCATGAATCAAGCCCCTCTGCCAGCATTCAGAGCTGTCAGCTTTGCTACCTTTAGCTGTGCGTTTGTGGGGACATCATTCTGCAAACCTCTGTCTTCATTTCCTCAGTTTTAAAACAGGAATAACAATATCTGATAAATTCATATATTTAAGGTACATAGTACAGTGTGTAATACATATGTATTAAGCAGTCAGTGAACATCAATTTTATTGTAATTATGAATTATTTTGCTTATTTTAACAAATATTTAGAAACTTTTCTTCTACAAATATTGTCAGTTCTAAACTGTCTTCTGAAAACTTTCCATTTTATGTGTATACTTTTCCTCTACTTTGTCTTGTTTTATTCTATATTAAAAAGGTTTTTCCAGTCATGACAATGATTTAGGTTTCCTTTTTCCTGCACAGCCCTCTCAAGTTCTTTGCTAACACTTTTTGCAGTGCAATTCCCAAAATGAGTTATGACTTCATTTTATTCTCTTCAGAATGTCATTGTTTGGCTCAGCAAAATGTGTCTGGTTCTTCTTGAAGCACTTTGAAATCTCTGCTACTTAGATCGTTTTACTGTTCCAGGACCTTAATCGTGTCAACTCATTTTAAAGTCTCTCTCTTAGTCTGAAAATATCTTTAAAATTACAGCTCAAGTTTCTAAAGTTGCATAATCTTCTGGCTTTGAACTGCATAGATTCCTAGGCCAAATTCATCTCAGACACAGACCTTGAACACCGTCAGGGTCCATCCTGACAGGTGGCTTTGTCTTCCTCTCCCACTCTTTACACTTCCTGTGCTGAGAATGGCATCTTTCTTTTTTTTTTTTTAACATCTTTATTGGAGTATAATTGCTTTACAATGGTGTGTTAGTTTCTGCTTTATAACAAAATGAATCAGTTATACATATACATATGCTCCCATATCTCTTCCCTCTTGCATCTCCCTCCCTCCCACCCTCCCTATCCCACCCCTCTAGGTGGTCACAAAGCAACGAGCTGCTACGACCCAGCAATCCCACTACTGGGCACATACCCTAAGAAAACCATAATTCAAAAAGAGTCATGTACCAAAATGTTCATTGCAGCTCTATTTACAATAGCCAGGACATGGAAGCAACCTAAGTGTCCGTCATCGGATGAATGGCACATATATACAATGGAATATTACTCAGCCATAAAAAGAAACGAAATTGAGTTATTTGTAGTGAGGTGGATGAAGTGAGAATGGCATCTTAATCAGCATCTGTTAAGTGCACTCTTTCAAATCGTCTTCTTATGCCCACCTTTTCTGTTTGATCTAGAATACTGGAATTAACATTTCCCCACCCCCAAATTCTTGGCCCTCTTCAGTTTTTATAACTATAGTTGTTTTTCAACTCGTATCCACATAATAGGAATGTATGAAAATTGAAATGTGGCTTTTAATTGACAAAACATCTGTAATATCTCCTTCTACCCCAAATTTTGAGAGTATATCCAACCTTCACTGAGAAACAAAAAGTTATTCCTTGAGTAGATAATGCAGTGGGCATAAAGGACATCTCTATTGCATGTAATCTCTCTAGACTATATGTAATGCATTTATTTTTTAAGACTCTTAAGGACATGGGCTTCTTTTGTAGGTATTTTTTCAAGATCTCATATTGTCTATTTCTGTGCTCTGAAGACGAAAGACACTGAATAATTATACATATGAAAACACTATTGCTACTACTCCTGATTGTTACAGCATCTACAGTTCTTTACGTGCTTGAGTATTAAGACTTGAGTGCCTGGCAATTTGCAAGTTACTTTACAAATATGCTTCTCTTAATTTTTCATGATACCAAATTATGATAGAGTTGTTTATTGCTGTATTCCAAATTAAGAAAAGAAGTATTAGAGTAGTTAATATATCCAATTTTAAAAAAATGAATAAGTAAAAAATCTTGGTGTGAAAACAATTCTGATGTCAAAATTTGTGGCAGGCGGTATAGTGATTCCCAAAGAAATCCATATCCTAATCCCCGGGACCCGTGGGTATGTCAAATTGCACAGCAAAGGGAATTAAAGTAACAGATGGGATTAAGGTTGCTAATCAGATAACCTTAAATTGGGGAGATTATCTTGGATTATTCATGTGGGCCCAGTATACTCACAAGAGTCCTTAAATGTGGACAAGGAAAGAAGAAGAAATTAATGCTATGTAGGTGAGAAGTACTCTACCTGCATTGCTGGTATTGAGGACAGGAAGGGGCCACGAGCCAGGAATTCAGAGCCTCTACGAAGCTGGAAAAGGCAAGGGAAATGATTCGCCCCCAGAGCCTCCAGAAGGAACTCAGCCCCCAGCTAACAGCTTGATTTTAGAACTTTCGACCTCAGAACCTTACACTAATACATTTCTATTGTTTCAGCCACCATGTCTGTGGTGATTTGTTAGGAAACTAACACAAAGACCTCAGGTATTTGTAGCTTTTGATTATCAAGAAAGGCCTATCTTAAAGCTGTACATAGTTGATATCGAGGATCGAATTCAGGGCTCTCATTTATCAGGTGAGAAAAACAAAGAATAGAGATCCTAAAATCAATTGCAGTCAACTTTTTCTAAATGCTCCTATTGGCTTTTCAATTGAAATATAAAACCAGACTTCATCAGAAGTCGCATGTGTTTGTTCTTCCTGCTCCTGTCTTCACAGGATGCTAGAGCTATTACAATAGTTTGTTTCTTTTGATCAGGATGTTTTTTCCCTCTGATCTATGTTATCTCCCTTGTGTTTGCACAGTACATCAGAAGGACTTATTATTATATTAGGAAGGTAATGAATGCTGTTAGAAGTATATTTTGTCTGCTTAAATGTACTCTATATATTAATAAATTACATACAATACATTTAAGTGGAGAAAATATTGTTTTCTTAATATTTCAATTGCTTATTCTTCTACGATCACTTAATGCTCAAGTGACAGGTTTTTGTTTTTGTTTTTAATGAGAGTTATTGGAAACATTAGAAGTTGATAGTATTATGGTAATTTTTAAAGGAATGATAAAAATAACCATAACTAACATTTGCTGAACATTATCTGTGTTGGATATTGCTCCCAAACACGTTTCATGTGTATTATTCAGTCTTATTCTCAGAGTGTTCCCATCATGGATGTTGTATTACAATGCTCACTTTATAGGAAATAAAGGCACAGAATGGTTGGATAACTTGTCAAATGTCACACCCGTGGAAGCAGCATTGTAAGAATTTACATACAGCCTATCTCTATCCAAAGCCTGCATGTGTGTGTGTGTGTGTGTGTGTGTGTGTGTGTGTGTGTGTGTTTGGTTGGCTGGCTGGCTTGATGGATTTGATTTGTTTTTAAGTGGCTGCCATAAAACCTCCTACAAAGTGTAATTTAAAAATCACTTCCATTAGCTGGGTTTTATTATTTGTAGTTATTAAATTCCAAGTTAGTCCATAACCTATTACTTTTAAATCTAATAATTCCAGGTCTAAACAATCTACAAGGTTATTTTAAACAAATCAAGGAAACCCAATCATCATTAGCTCTAACATAAAATTTCTCTTGATAGAACTGCCCCAGCCATGGTCCCCAAATTGTTCCTTCTGTGCAATTTAACATGAACTGGCCATTCCCTTCTCCCTCATTCATTCATTTACTGATTCAAAAAATATACTGGAACTCTTACGTGTCAAACCTTGCCTTAATGCAGTGGATGTGATGGTGAAATAAACTGAATATTCTCATGAAGCATGTGCTTCATTAGCTTACTATAAATCAATGAGAATCCAAGTATAAGATCTTAGATGCAAGGTGTGGCAGGGACTTTTATGAATGATATCAAATGTTGTTCAGTGGTTCTTGACTTGAACGTTTTAGTCAGGATCTCTTGGGAAGTCAATGGTCTGCATTTCAGTTACTTTTTCTACTGGAGAGAGATCGCTGGAAAAGAGGAAAGGTGCAGGAGCTAGTCTAATCATCTTGTAAACATGCTAGGGAAATACCAACTAGAAAATGTACCAAATGTTTCTATCTATGGAATGTTTTATCACAATGTCTCTGTTGTATGCAGTTGCCTGTTAAAAATTAAATCTGTGGATTTTTGAGGCACGGCTTCCTGAAAAATGTTCCATGATCTATATAATCATCTGGACATAATGTGGAGATGTCTCATGACACAGATTGCCCTTCTTGTCAGAAAGAGACTGAAAACCTCACTTAGAAACCTCCGATAGTCTGGATAAAACAGATGTGATGGGAGAAGCAGGAGGAAGAAAGACCCAGGGACTTGTTGAAGGGCTGTCCTCCTGCTTTGCCTATACCTGAGGTTACTTGTATCGCTGAAATCATCAGGCTTGGTAGTGGGAAAAACGTCTAATCTATACAAGTCTGCCTTGACGATCTGATCAGACTCCTTGTGTTATGTCACCAATAAAATCAGAAGCAAGAACTTTACTATGATGGTAAAGAAAGATTAAAATAAATGGCCTCTCCATTGAAAAAAAAGAAAGAAAAAAGAAAGTTACCAAATTGCACTCATCTCCAAAAAAAAAGATATTGGGATAGAGAGATGCCAAAAATACTAATTTTAATCATCACACAAAACTGAATCAAAATGTATAAATTGGAGGAATGATAGTAATGTGTTACCCCTATTTCATTTTACAGTAAAAATTTGTATATAAAAGTTTTCCCAAGTAGAATGTAAATAGTAATTTAATAAATTCAGAACTCTGAGCATGCATAAACCCAAATGTTTAACTTGCTATTGCCGTGTTGAGTAGACCATTGAAAAGGTTTTTAATATGCACCTGGGAATAAAAGAACAAAGAACTTTGAAAATGTATCTTTTTGAAGTAAATACAAATAGATTAATTACAGTGTGTTAAGGATACAGTTTGTTTCTCACATCATTTCTTTATATAATTTTCTTTCTATATATTCTTGCTTTGTTTAAACATTAACATTAAAAGACTGCTATATGAGTAGAGATAGATTAGACGAAGAAGAGGACAATTTAGTAGCAACAGCTCTTTACATCAGTTTTCAAGAAAGCAGAGTTCCAAGGAAATTTGACCTTCTAACCATAATATATCCCAGCTCATAAGGTAGTTTCTACATTAACCGTGGTCAGGGAAGGGTGGTGACTAATGTCAGGAGGTAGGGCGGGCAATCCACTCTCAGTTGAGCCCCTATCAGGAGAAAGAAGGTGGGCGGGGTCTCTCCCTGACTAGGTGTCAGGTGGAAAAGAGCCTCTGTGTCCCTGAATCTCATGACCTGTTCTCTCTTCTCTTGCCATTGGTGAGTCCTGATTTGGACTCTTCCAGACGGCAGGTGTTTACAGACTTTTGGCTCGAATTCACAGAATGAATGAACTCATGAGTGCTGGTTTTACCAGCCAAAGGTGGGGTTTGGCAGTGATGGGTGTCTCTTTTGGGAACACCAAGGTAAGGTGACAAGTTGTCTTGGAGGCAGCCTGTCCCTTGGGTGGCAACTTCTGGATATTTGCTCCCTCTGGCAGAAAGTCGTGGGGTAGCTTGGGGTGGGCAAAAGCCATCTCTCAAGAAGAGAATGGGGAGAGATTCGATTGTAGCAAAGCTATCTCAGGAAAGCATGGTGATGTCATGTCATCTCTTTCTTCACAATGTATCCTCCATCCAAATATTTGGGAGGGACTGAGGATAGAAGCGCTTTATTTTGCTTCTTAGATATTGACCCAAAATCTAACATAACTTGCAATTTATTTTCATGAATACATCAGTTCCCCAAAATGTATATATTGTGTTAAATCCTGAGTGCACACCATCTACTTTTTTTTTTTTTTTAACTCCAAGTGTTTTTATTTTTTTAATTATTTATTTATTTTTGGCTGTGTTGGGTCTTCGTTGCTGAGCGCGGGCTTTCTCTAGTTGTGGTGAGCGGGGGCTACTCTTTGTTGCGGTGTGCGGGCTTCTCATTGCGGTGGCTTCTCTTGTTGTGGACCACGGGCTCTAGGCGCGTGGCCTTCAGTAGTTGTGGCACGCGGGCTCAGTAGTTGTGGCGCACGGGCTTAGTTGCTCCGCAGCATGTGGGATCTTCCCAGACCAGGGCTTGAACCCGTGTCCCCTGCATTGGCAGGTGGATTCTTAACCACTGTGCCACCAGGAAGTCCCTCCATCTACTTTTTGCACATTGTATATTCCTTTCTCTCTTGGCTATCATGATGGATACTTACATATACTAAACTCTTTTTTCTTGGAACCTTGCTTTTTATCTTCAACTCCTCAGCTCTATTAGTGGATGCTCTCATGCGTATATCCCTAAAACGAATCTGAGCAAAAATTAGATGTTCCAAACTAAAATTGCATTTCTTCCCTATATATGGCAAACACCCTCTTTCTCAAAGAAGCTTGTTTCCCTTTGAAGAGGGACAGGGCAGAGCACAGCAACTTGAGAAGCATCTTCATGTAACTTGAGTGCCAGCAGCAGGCAGGGGCTACCAGTGGTGGCTTAGAAGATTATTTCACTCATTATGGTGTAATTATTGATCACCCTTCAAAGACAACAGTGTATATTGATATTTTTACTTTAGCCCACATTTTATTTAGTTCTTTCCTTTTAAAATCTTGTTCTTTTTTTTTAAACTCTAACATTAAAAGCTTGGTTAACCTAATGAGCAGATAGGGAATTAAGTATAGAGCAGAATCTGTCTCCTGAAACAGTCATGTGATGTTTTCTAGAATCAAGTTTATTTTATGTTTTCCAAGTGTGATTTTGACAAATTTGATGTATATTTTTGGGGCTAATGTACAGCCAGTTTAATGATTTATAGTCCTAGCACTACTTTCAAACAGGTGTCAGAAATCTTGTTTTGATCATTTCTAGCTCACAGAGGACAGGGCTAACATTTTCTTCTCACCTTCCCGGGACAGTTTTACCATTAACCATTTACACATTCTAAAACTTAGTTCAGTCACAAAGAGCTAAAATGACAATGTTTGCCATGGTTAGAGCTTTATGGAGGAGAATGACATAAGTCAAGTCATCAATGAAAGGGAATAAGAGAATCCAAAACAGTGCAAACATAACCCAAAATAGCTTGCAGTACACTGAAAGTGAGCAAGCGATGGAGGGTGCCAGTGTTCAGCCTTCTACACTGTACAACCCACCACTTAGCACGTGCATGTGATCTGTGACTTCTGAAATTCAGAACAGTTTCCTTATCCCGAGGATCATCCTGCCCAACTTCTGGGCTACATGTGCTCCACTTTGGATACCACTGGTTGATTACATGATGGAATTACCTTATGGAAATGTAACAGATATGCAAAGACATATCTATTACAGGTGAAAAGAGTAAACATGTATGATACTTGACCGTATTAACCATTTGAATAATAAATGTCCAACAAGGAGAGAAAAAATAAGAAAAAAATAAAAAGAAAATTTTGTGAGATTAAATAGGATGTTATTTTCAGGGAAAACTAAAATTAGACAGAGATGAAAGGAAAATCAAGATTAGACAAAAACACTGAAAAAATTAGATAAACCTAGACATAGCATCTTAAAATTTTGAGCTGTTTTCATAAAAAGATGTCACACAGGTTTTAAGATGGGAAAACAGATACCTTCATAAGGAAAGGTAATTAGATGAGTATCTTTTTAAAAAGAAAAATCTGGTCACAGGGTCATATTAGATAAGGGAATAAGACATGTAGGCTTTGAAAGGAAGGGTTATGATACAAACACCAAACATGAGCACAGTTAATATTCATATTGGAAGACAATAGAAAGACATATTGGAACATGTGCAAAATTAGACAACATCCCATCCAGGAACCACCTCTGTGGAATTCATCTAAGGAAAATGTCTAGCCAAGGAAAAAACACAAAGTAAATAATAAAAACAGCCTTGAAACGAAATTCAGTACATTTTGCAAAAATTTAGCATTTGGAAATAGTAGTAAGAAAGACAGGGAAGAGAAGTAAAAGTGAACTAAATATCTCCAAACTCTCATATCTGTGGTAAAAAAGCATATGTTGGGAAAATTGTGAAAAATTGTGAACTATGAAGGTAATTACTAGTAAGTAGGGATGTGTAGCAGTACGTCCAAATTCATAGATGTGAAACCATACAGATAAATGTTTTTTAAAAAATCATTAAGTTAAGGAACTATCAGAAACAATAAAAATAATAAAACTAAGCAAAAAATAAATATGGCATAGAAGTCATAACCCAACATATTAGATATTCTATTTAATGGGAATTCCTTAATTAAAAGATATGCTCTCAAATTGGGTTCTAGCTGTATTCTGCTCAGAAAGAACACAGATGAGATTTTTTTTTTAAAGTACAAAATAAAAGGAAGAAAAGAATACAGCATATAAATAAAAAAAATTGAAGCAGTGTTGAAAATATTAACTAATGTCTAAGTAAGATCAAAGAAACACAAGGGATAAAGATTCATATTTTTAAAGATAAAGCATAATCTCAGAGTAGATGTGCTAGTTGGGAATATTTATTCATTTGGCAGTTTTTGAGCATATAGTGCTGTGATAGACTGAATAATGTCTCCTTCACCAAATCTCTTCACTTCCCAATCCTGGAATCTGAAAATAGGTTACCTGACATGGAAAAGGGGTTTTATAGATGTGATTAATTAAATGAAGGATCTGGGGCGGGGGGGGAGATTATCCTGGATTATCCGGGTGTACCAAGGTAGTCGTAAGGGTCCTTTATAAGAGGGAGGCTAAGAAGGATATAAGATGACAGAAGGAGAGATGGAGGGTGAGAGGAAGAGGAGAGAGAGAGATGCTGGCCTTGAAGATGGAGGAGGGGACCGCATGTCAAGGAACTCGTCAGCCTCTAGAAGCTTCAAGGAAACCTTCTCCCCTTAGAGTCTCCAGAAGCAGTCAGCCCTGCTGACCTCTTGACTGTAGCTCACTAAAGCTGATTTCTTACTTCTGATTATTGTTAGAAGAAAAAACCGGGGAAAAATGCTAATAATCCTTGACTGATGACGAAGTATTTTTTATCTGGGTGCTGGTAACACTGGTGTATTTACTTTGTAGACCTACGCATAGAGCTATGCATTACATGCCTTTTTTTTCCTCTATGGATATTATAATTGTTTTCAAACAGTATCTGGGTTCTGGGAGTATAGCAAAGACAACAACAGTATGTTTTTCCATCTCTCCAGAAGAACTGACAGAGCAAAGAGATAGCAAAACAAAATATCTGCGGACAACATTTATACCAAACGAGGCGAAAAGGTATTCCCCCAATCCCAAAATCCAGGCAGTTGGTTACAATCCTGTGTGTGGAGGAAAAGAAGAAAAGCAAAGGACACACAGAAGATCAGTAGACCCCAAAAGAACCCAGGGGAATTCAGTGGAAACCTCAGAGGGCTGACTAGGGAGGAGCAGCTGACACTGGGGCTTGGAGCCCAGCAGGGAGTGAGTCGAGGCACCTGCAGTGGTAGGAAGGGCTGGGCACGTGGGGCACTCCAGTGGCTTGATTCTCAGAGCTGCCCTGCAGAGGCTGCCTTCTGGGACAAGGCCCCCCTCTAGGAGTCCCTGCTGCAAGGGAATTCAAACTAGAACAGACAGAGAGAACAGAGTGAGCAAAAGAGAAGGTCCAGACCAAAGTTGGGGAGGGAAAGGGAACTGGGATTTCACAGCAATTGAGCCACCATATTCCTGTACAATGTACAGCAGAACCTCTGGGAAAAGCTTTCCTGAACCCTGCTTCGTTATGAAGTTCAGGAAACCTAATTTCACCCAAAAGTGAGAAAAAAAGAAATGTATACACATCAAACCACATGCAAAGCTATTATAAGAATAAAAAGAATAAAGAACAGAGTAATATCCCTACAGACAAGGGGAAAATGCCAGAAAGACCTGCCCACAAAACAGATCAAAGCTATAACCTGCCATGTTTACACAAACTAAAAGACATTAATAAAAATAATATAAAACATGAAAGAGCAACACACATCAGAACTAGACTGAGTATTGAGGTCCCAGAACTCAAGAAAGAATTAGAAATAACAGAAACTATGTCAGAAATGAATGCTGACGTTGACAGAACACAAAACAACAGCAACAACAAAATAATGCCTTAAGACAAGTAGAAAGTAACAGATAGGAAGATGTGAAACAATCATAAAAACTGAAGAAAGAGAGAAAACAATTTAAGAGGAAAATGGGCAAGCTATTTAAAATAGGGAAATTAAACATATGGAAAATAGGATAATAAGAATCACAGAAGAAGAAAACCAAAGCAAGAAAATATAATACATACTAAAGCTATAATTTAAAAAATAATTCTGAAGATAAAACAAACAAAAAAATTTTAACTACATATTGACTAAAAACACTGTGTGCCTGGGAATATTGACTCTGAATAATCAACACCAAAGCATATTCTAGTAAAATTGATGAACTTTAAAAAAAATTAAAGAAGAAAGAATATGTTTTGGAAGCACTTAGTAAAAAAGAGCATGTGACTTATTATGGAAAAGAATAATTATCATCAGTCTTTTCACAGCAACACTGAGGTTCAGTAGACATATCAATAGAAGTTATAGTGTCCACAAATTAAATGGAAATATAATTGATGACTGGAGTGCAGAGATAGCGTAACACATATATGAAATGTAATATCATTAGGAACATTTGATGAATCTATTACAAGAGTTTGAGTGTAACTTTTGGTTGGTAGAATTAGAAATAAATTTATTTCTTTCTATTTTTATCATTTCTAGTACCTGCAAATTTTCAGTTAGGCATTACAAGTTATCCTTGAAATGTGTCATCTTGATGACACAAGATGTTTTTCCTTAAAGGAGGAAAAAAAATGGTCAGACATTTCCAAAGTGGGGCAAACTTTGCTGGATCACTTCTATTCATTTGCCTGCTAATCCAGCACTTCCTAAATCCACTCCAATCTGCCCAAGGTAATGCATATCTTGATGTTTTATATAATACATAAAAAGCAGATAGCTCAATATGTACTAAATAATACAGTATACATTGTTTTCAGCAGCACTACACATAATAAATCTTTCTCCCAGTTGCCTCAAAGCACTCCATAAATAATGAATTTCTAAGAACTCTGGGATTAAAATATGTTGTCAGTAAGGTTTTAATGAAAGGAAAAGAGAATTTCACTGAGGTGACATAAGCTTCTCAAAAACATTCATCAAGTTAAGAGTGAAGGCTGAAAACAGGACACAAGACTCACATCTCCCTGTACAGACAGAGTACAAAAGAGCGAGACTTTTTTCTTAAGGGTTAAATACAAATTCATATTAGGACCACAGGCAAGTGAATTAAGTTCGTGGGAAAGCACTAAGGTAGATCATGAGAGAAATAGGTAACATAAGAAAAATTAGTTCTGATTATTATAAAGTTTAGGACAGTGTTTACCTGTCTTTTATTCCAGCATAATTTAATATTTCAGCATTATGGAGTGCAGATAACCCTGACAAGACATGTCATACTGGGGAGTATCTGAAACAGATCATCCCTAGCAAATATTTTCTCTGGTATCTGCCAAAGTGTTCTGTTTACATGAGAGCATAACCAAGCCCCTAAATCTCTTGTGTGGTATATATTTCTGACCAGTCACCAGAGTAAGAAAAACATAATATAATAGACCTAGATGTAGTCAGGAACAGAGATGCTAGCACCAAAATAATTTCTGCTCATCTAAAAATTCTGTTGGTGAACAATACTGAAAAAAGACTGAATTTATATATCGCACTTCATCTGGTAATGTAATTGTTCATCTAAGATAATAAAAACAGCAACAGTACAATTACAGTTACCATAGAATTGTCAGCTTACAGAATGCACTCCTCATCAATAATGGAATATACAATTACCTTATATATGTTAACATTTTTACAATTAAAAAAAAAGCCTTCAAATATGTTATTTAATGAACTCAAAAGACTAGGATTCTATAGTTCTGATGAACAAAATGGGTAAGATTTGATCAAAAGAAATTGGTTCTAGTAATGAAATAAAACAGTTTGTCTAAATGCAATACTCAGTACAAGTCATTTATTCTACCAGGAAAATGAATTTTGCTTAGAGTTCGTTAAAACTTTTTATTGAATATGAAGAAGGAAAAATGGACTTACAGATGCACTGGACAATAAAACAAGTTGATAACAATAGACTATAAGTGGAGAGTCTCCCATGATTTGTACTTGATATCAATTATTTAAAAACTTCTCCAGGAAAGTTTTGAGTCAGTTTTGACCCATCAAAAAATAGTTTCCGATGCCTATCCACATTTGATATCTATGAGAATACATGTACAGAAAGAAATTCCATGCATTGTCACATATTTTTATCTCAACAAATAGATAATCATATATGACATTTGTACCGCCGTTGAAAATAAAACCACTTTCATAAAGACATGGATTCTTTCAAATACAGCTAGTTCTCTAACTAAAGCTCACCTTTCCTCAAATGATATGGAAGAGTTAAATAACCATACTAATTTATATATCTCCATTTTATTCATAACATATATATGAATGCAAAAGTGCTTACCTAAATATCTGTAGATGAATCAAATAAAATCCCAACATGCTAGAGAATATCAATTTTTGAATGTGTATATTAAAAATATGACGCTAAGTACCTACGATTTTCTCCCAATAAGATTTTTCATGTACAGATTATATCATCACTGACATAGAGATGCAGAATGCATCAATTTAAACAACAGACAGTCCTCAGTTTTCTATAATCCCTTTACCCCTGGACTGCCTGTGGAACCCTAAGTTATGTTTTGGTTAACCCTGCAGGTTTCTGTCAACATCTTGACAACCCTTATTCCATAGTGTAGACAAAGGGAAGATAGAAAATAGAGCCATCTTGGAACCATCCAATTAAAATGCCTATTGAGAGAGAGCCCCAATTCTAGTTCCGGCTGCAGCAATTTTAATTGCTCTGGGGCTCCCTCAGATGAAGACTCGAATGGAGGACATCCTGCTATTAATTTTCCAGGGTCTCCTCTGAAAGGTTCTTTAGCCTCTCCTGGCAGGATGGATGTAAGAGCTGCAGTCTGCAACCGTGCTCTCCCAGTGATCACCGGGAAACACAGAAACAGGATCTCCAGGCAAATGTGCATACAAAGGATAATGACTTCTGAAGTGGTGACATGTTTTATAGTGTCTGAGTGGCTCACCTCCAGTCTGTGTGTCAGAATAATTTCGACTGTAAGGGAGAGTAGAAATCATTTCTTTTTATGTTGAAAGAAGTAGACGTGGACTGTGTATGGCTCTAAAATGTTAACGATGGAGAGAAAATGGGAAAAGTACTCAATCCCTTAAGGGATACACTGTGTATGAAATTATAACACAGAGATCCTAACTCACTCATCTCTTGTGAAAGAAAATAATCCCAAATCACACAGGTACACTTTCAGTGCTGTCAAGTATCAACGAACAATTCATCATCAGTAATCCACACTTTATCTCTCAAGAAGACTCGGAAAGCAGTCCAAAATATCACTGAGTGACCCCAAGGCTACCACAAATACTTAATGAGGTCTTTGTAGAATCTTTTGAAATTTTGCTTTTATGTTTGACGCCTTCACTCTTTTTCTGTCTCACCAGACTCTCTTCAGACTCTTGCGACTCCACTTTAATAATCTTCTTTATTATTTCGGGACACAGTGGGAATGAAGACAGCCTTTGTACATGATTTATGAAGTGCATATTACCATAGCAACCATACTGTAATTTTGAAAACAGGCATCTTGGTAAGAAACTGGGTATCTAAAATGAGAAATGACAAAAAGTGGCAGCACCATTTATTTTTGAGCTTATTCTGCTCTCCACAATTGCCTTATTTTATTTACATTTTCAAGTAGTCTGTTCATTTGTACACTTTCCCTAAGTCTGGATTCAGTAAAGTTCTATCCATTGTCCCTGATTCATGTGGAAGAATTGGTTCCTGTTTTCTGAGACACCTCTATCTACAGGAGGTTAAATAGTTTTTACTAAATACAACTCAGTGGAAAAAGATGAAATCTTTAGTCTTTCTTTCGAAGACAGTGCCCAAATATTAAAAATTAAGGGATGCTTGAAATTATAAAAAGAAAAGCCAGATTACTGATTAAACTGTTTCACAGTGAGGGAATGCTATGTTTTCAGTGAGCGAAGTTGGCAAGAACACTATTATAATAAGTCAAGAGGCAGCACAGTATCCAAAAGCAGCTGAGGCTCACGGGGGAGCCGAGAATTGAGCCACGACAGGATAGAACCATGTCATTTGGGACTACGGATCTCTAGAAAGACACAGAGGTCAGGACTTAATGTCCTTCATTAAATAAATAGTGACTGCACATTCTTGATATGCTAGGCACCTTACAAGCCTCAGATGACACAGCAATGAAAAGACGGACAGGGTCCCTGTCTACAGGGAACTTAGAGTTTAGTAGAGGGGGAAGATCACTAAACAATCATGTAAATATTTTCTAAATTACTTTGTTATAAGTGACGTGAAGAAAAACAGAAAAATATAATAATGGTATATTACATCAGGTCCTGAACAAATCTTTTTATGTATGTTGATACTAGAACAAAGAACAGGAATGTATTGTTTGGTTATTGTTTGTGGTAAACCTAAGAAGGGGAATCAATGCTTTTGACTTTAGGCTGCTTTCTAGGTATCTAATGTGTAACAGTTACCTGTAATTTATCATAAAGAGCTAATTCAGTTGTTTTAAAATTGATAACGTCTCAGTGAACTGCATGACATCACTGCTGTGCTGGGTGTTTTGCTTTGTTCTTTAGATCAATTGCAGTACATTGTATTTTCCATACAATGGTCTTCTTTCTTTTTTCATATTCAAACATACATACCCTTCACGATGAATCTAAAATACTATCTCATTCATGGAGCTTTTCTTTTCAATGACCTACCATGTAATATGTGTTCATTGTAGAAAATATGAAAATGACAAAAGTAGACTATTACACTAGTACACATCTAGTGCACTGACTTGTCTGAAGAGGTGTGCAATAACTAAGTGTGTGTGTGTGTGTGTGTGTGTGTGTGTGTGTGTAATAAGAGAAACTGGCATTCACACCACCATTTGTGATTTTGATTTATCATGGTAGGCCTACAGAATCAATAAGCTGTGAGTGTTGTCTTTCTATTGTAAGTGAGGTAAGCTAGACAACTCCAGCACAGACATCTGATCATATTCACGGAGGCCCAGCTGAAGGTTGCTTTCAAATTAAGGAGGATGGAAATGAATACAAGATCAAATAAAAAAAGTATGAGCCTTTCTTTAAAAACAGAAGTGCTCTCGATTAAACACTAGATAGACTATTTTGACTTAGAGTGTCCTAATGTTAATGGTGAATATTTTTATGTGAATAATTTTATAAGAAAATCACCTCTATAAAACAGAAGATGAATTTTTTTTCCAGCTCTATCAACTCCCTATTATGGTTCAGATAGATCAAGTTTTTGATTTTTCTTTAAGGATAACTAATATTCATCATAATTTTGTCTACAGAGTAGCTGAAGCTACTATATTAGCTCATGAATCTAAATATGTAACAAAATATCAGATGGGGAACCTAACAGTTTTAAAACTTTTTGCAGAGTGGTTACACTTAATTTGAGGTTATCATTAATTGTATATGGCATTATTTCTCTATCAGGTCTCAAAAATGTAGTAAAAATGGGCATTGAAGCATACAAGTTTAATAAAGCAAGAATATTTTTGAAAGAAGTATGATTAATTTTGTTGTGAATTTGGAAACTACCAACATTACATTATGGGGAATACTATTTAAAAATAAAATTTAAAATAAAACGACAGAAAGAAGTTCTAATTGTTTTAGTCATTTAAGCCTTAAAATATCCACTAAATTGTTTTAATGTATCCATTTTGAACAACTGCCTTTGAATTTTTATTTACATTAAGTAGAGCTGTGAACACCTTGCTTCTTGAGTCTTACTGTCTGAGCAAACAGTTTTTTTCTCAAAGAATGACCTCTAACATAAAAGATACAGGCAAAACCAAATTTGAACTGAAATAACAGTAGACTAAATATTTATTAAATAGTGTGTGTATACATAAAATTCTACCTAGTTGAAAATAATGCCTGGTGCATTTGTATGAAATGTGACTCTAAGGTATGTTTTTTTTTATTAGGGAAAACCACATTTTCCATACTTTACAAGTTCCCAAATTCAAGTAGTACGCATTAAAAGGCTCTATAACCCCAAGATTTTATGTAAAATATTTATAATGATTTTTTTCCACTTAAAGATATGGAGAGGTTTTTCTCAATGTTGGTCAGAACTTTTTCTTGTACATTTTTAGTAACTCAAATGTCATCCAGTTGTCATGTTCTATTTTTTATTCCATATAGATTTTATTTCATGAAGGCCTAAGTGTAAGCTTCAAATAAAATTGCCCTGTATCTTTACCAACCGTAATTTATTTGTTTTTTAAATTGAAGTATAGTTGATTTATAATATTGTGTTAGTTTCAGGTATACAGCAAAGTGATTCAGTTATATATATAACTGAAATATATATATATATATATTTTGAGATTATTTTCCATTATAGGTTATTATAAGATTTGAACATAATTCCCTGTGCTATACAGCAAATCCTTGTTGTTTATCTATTTTATGTACAGTATTTTGTATCTGTTAATCACATATTCCTAATTTGTGCCCTTCCCCTTTGGTAACGATAACTTTGTTTTCTATGTCTGTCTCTGTTTTGTATGAAGATTCATTTGTATTATTTTTTTAGATTCCACATATAAGTGGTATCATCTGATATTTGTCTTTCTCTGTCTGACTTACTTCACTAAGTATAATATCCTCTAGGTCTATCCATGTTGCTGCATATGGCAATATTCCATTCTTTTTTCTGGCTCAGTAATATTCCTGTGTGTGTGTGTGTGTGTGTGTGTGTGTGTGTGTGTGTACCACATCTTCTTAAGCCTATCATCTGTCGATGGGTGATTGGGTTGTTTCCATGTCTTGGCTATTGTAAATAGTGCTGCTATGAGCATAGGGGTGCATGTATTTTTTCAAATTATAGTTTTGTCTGGATATATGCTCAGGAGTGGGATTGCTGGATCATATGGTAGCTCTGTTTTCAGTTTTTTTAAGGAACCTCCATACTGTTCTCCATATTTACATTACCACCAACAGTGAAGGAAGGTTTCCTTATCTCCACACCTCCTCCAACATTTATTATGTGTAGACTTTCTGATGGTCATTCTGACTGGTGTGAGGTGATACCTCATTGTAGTTTTGATTTGCATTTCTCTAATAATTAGTGATGTCGAGTAACTTTTCCTATGCCTGCTAACCATAATTCCTTTATCAATAATGATCAGCTTAATTGTGCCAAAAGTATAGCATTTAACTAACTAGTCTCAAAAATAGTTACTACTACAAGGACATGGGGCTAACATATTCTCTAAGGCAGTACTGTTTTTTGAGTCCCTTACAGATCAATAGTTTGTTAATGTCATTGTGCAAGGTCAAAATCCATAAGAAGGCCACATGGTACAATCTGGAGATAAACACATTTTGGAACCAGTCAAACCTGGGTGAAAATGTTGGTTCCATCATTTACAAATTGTATGACATTGAGCAAGTTTCAAAGTCTCAATTCCCCAGTGTGTGAAATAAATTAAAAAATAATAACTAACTAAATGGTTGTTGTGAGTTTCAGAACTATTGATACATTTACCTGCTCCCACTCCTAACAAGTATCATTTGTCCAAAAAACATAGATAGTTAGATAGATAGATACAGTTAAGCATAAGGTTTCCAAAGTTCATTAATATTTGGTTATTCTTTGAGTATCATTTATACTTTTCTTACAGTTTAACTATATTATAATCATTACAAATATCATCATTACCACCAATTTGCAATGTCATGTGATCATGAAACCCTAAAAGCTACTTTATAAACAATAACATATCTAGTTCTCAAAACATTACTGTGAGTTAGGCATCTGCATTCTTCAGGGAAGTGATATATGTAAAAATCTTAGGTAACTCACTGTGTGATACAATTAATAATTAGAGAACCTAGGATTTAAACCCAAGTAGGAGCACCCCCAAAGTCTTGCTCTGAGAAGTAAAAATGTTTCCTCTATTTGATATTCAAAGATTATTCTTTGAGTGTTTAGAGGTTATGCCAATTGAAAAATAGTTCTCATTTTAAATTATCCAACAGCATTTGGGGCCAAGCTAGATGGTAGATGGTAGGATACAAAGATGGCAAAGTGATCCTTGCCTTAAAGAAAACTTCAGCTGGTAAATCACACATAAAAAAGAAATTCAAGGACATGTTATACACACAGGAAAGAAATCCATATGTGGTATTCTGGTGCGGATTCTAGAAATAGTTGCATTAATGCAGAACAGAATTATTCTGTTTATTGAAAGTTTATTATATTTATAGATTTTCTGGTAAGAAAAGATTCTTTCATTTATGTTTATTAAAACAGCTTTGGTATTTCCATGGAATTACTCTTTCAGAATAATAACAAATTAAAAATATTCACTTTCAGTAGCCATATTGGTAATTTCATTAAAATTTTATTTTATGTACATATTTTAAATTTTTTCTACTGTGAATGCAAATATAAAAATAATACACATATTGGACTTTGTGTATATAACACAGAGTATTTGCATATCAATATTAAATATACAATGTAAAATAAAAATGCAAAATAAATACTTTAAAGCAATACTTCAAAACTTTAAAAAAATTTGCTGAAATAATTTTTCACTACACATGTTCAAGAACTAGCATGTAAAATACCATCATCATAATCAGGAATGAATTATTGGTATACAGTGAACTGACAGAATAACACAAACTTCACTTGGGGCAATCAGAGTAACTTTCTCCTGAAATGTGGTACGTGGTTCTTTGTAGGAAATCTCCCCAAATTAAAATTTAATATAACTTATTTTTAAGTCACAACAATAGCATATATGCCTAAAATTTGAATAAAACAGAAGTAGACATAATTAAGATCATGAGAGTAAAAAAAACACATGGAAAGATTGGAGAACTAGGTGAATTGTGTAAATATTCACTGGGAAATTTTAATAAGTAGGTGCGATTGTTCATAAAATTATATAATAATTGAAACTGTCTCTGTAGGCTGGTGTAAATACTTCAATCTATTCTTTACATAATTGCAAAAAACTGATCAATAGCTCTTTCAAACTTACTGTATTGTACTGTAAGAGAGAAAGATTGATGGTATCAGAAGGTCGCTTCTGGAAAAAGAAAAAACACTGAGAAATGACTACTATCTAGCAAAACTTGAAAATGAAAATTAGTCTCTCAAGCATGTTTTGTTTTTCATACAGTTGAGATCAATCGTTTGTGGTATCTCTCAGTCCAGTCACAGAAAAATTACTAATAGTTTATTATAAATATCTTCAGAGGATCACTATTTTATGGCCATGATATATCGAAGTCATTTGTTGGTTATCTCTCCATATACCAAGGCAGCTGCATAACAACATCTTTGTGGTGACAGATGGGCATAACTTTTATACCATGGAAGCTAACACTGGCACCCACCAAGTACATCCTGATGAATTGCCTGTATGCCTAAATGAGGATGCAATCAGTAGGTCTAGTATTACATCACATGGGTTCTTTAAATTGTTTATTTTAATTTTGCCTCTTTAAATAGCAAAGCCAGACATGTATTCACATATATTCACAAAAGAACATAAATATAAGCCATGCCAATAATTAGGCAAATTGCTTGATTTTTTAAGTAATTACTCATTTCAGTAACATGAACCTAAAACTTGAGGTACAATGAAAAGTTTGTAAGGTGAACTGGGCCATAAAGTTGGGAAACTTGCATAAAGTGTTTGAAGCAAGCAGGAAAGAACATTCCAAACAAGAAGACAAACTGCACATGTTTGAGGAACTGCACATGTTTGAGGAACTTGAAGTATTTCCTTATAGTTGAAGAGTGAATTTGGGGAAAAGATAAAAGAAGGATAGGGAGGTACCACATTGTGTAATTGTTTGGTATGCCACTGTGAATTCCAGTGGAAAGATTATAACAGTGACATTGTGAATAATAAATTGGTAGATAAACATATGGGGCAGGGAAATGGTTTTTGTGGTTAGTTTGAGATTCAAGACAAAAATAATGGTAGCATTACAACCAAAGGGCCTATCTTTGCTTCTTCCAAAAGTATATACTTACAAAGGTAAAGATTAGAGAATAAATGTCAGCAAATCCTGAGAACTTGGGTTAACTCCAAGGTATATCTAGGAAGTACCAGGTACACCAGAAGAGTAAAGTGCTAAGGCAGGAGAGTAAAGAGATTAAAGGAGTTAACACTCTGTGTTGTCAAATATTGTAGAGGTTGACGCAATAAAGATTAAAATGATGGCGATTATCTATGGGCTTTTTAATGTTACGTGTCTAAGCTCATACTGCTTGCCGCATGACAGGCCAACAAATGGAGAGAGGTGTTGGGGCAAGGAATAACGACTTTACTTGGAAAGCCAGCAGACATAGAAGATGGTGGACTAGTGTCCCAAAGAAACATCTTGCCCACATTCGGATGCTCATTTCTTTTATAGAACAAAGAGGGGGGAAGTGAGGAGGTAAAGTAAAAAGGTGATAAGTTGCTGCAAATTTTTCCTGGAGATGGGCCATTATTTACTTTCAGCTCTAGGCAACATCCCTTTAGTGATTAACTTGTAGCAAAAGCAATAGAATACAAAGGTTAAAGTAAAAGAAACAGATCCAATATGGAGTAGGATTTGTTCTTCTCTCTTACGTTAACGTGACAATCATCAGTGACTTGAACAAGGGAAAGTCTAGTGCAATGGAAGGGTGGGCAGTATAATCTAGAACAACTGTCCAATAGAGCTTTCTGTGAAGATGAAAGTGGACTGTCCACAATGTCCAGTATGGCAGCCTTAACCACAGGGAGCTCTGGAGTGATTAAAATGTGGCTATTGTCACTGAGGAAATGACATTCATTTTAATTGATTTAAAAACTAGTAGCCTTAAGTAGCTGAAGTATTTATAATCACAGAACTACAGATTTCAGAAGATAATATGTAGTGAGAAACCGACCACACTGATATAAATAATGCTTTCAAAAGATCTGGCATGAATGAAGAAAGAAAATAGTCCAGAAGCAGGTGTAAAAATGTGAAATCATTTGAAATAATTTTCAAATGTTGTTTCAAGTGTTGTTTTTCACTTATGCACCCACAATGGAATAGAAATAAGTATTATAAATGATAGAGGGAAAAAGTAGAGATGAATAAAATGAAGAAAATGAAATATAAGTAAAGTGTGAGAAGTAATCTTAATATGTGTTGAATAGTTCCTGAATTAATTTTCTTTAAAAGTGGTAAAAGTTATGATGTAGTTTAAAATACAGTAAAAGGTTATCTTTCTGCCTTTGTTGTATATCCTGGTTATTCTCCATCTGCCCAATTAGACAATCCCTTTTCTGCCCTGCTTTGTGTCCCAGGAGGCTGAATTCCACTGACTACATTTCTGATTCATGTGATCTCTTAACTTTCCGTTAAGTTTGTCCATCGGGAGGAACCAGAAGATCTAAGAACAAAAGAATAGAAAGGTCAGGGCATCTATTGTACCTGAGTTCTCTGTCCCTCCTCTTTCACTGACACCCCTTGTCTGACAGTTTCTCTCTGCTCCTTCCCTCCCTGCCCACTCCTCTAGTTATAGCTTTCTCTGGGTGCTTCAGTCCTAGTGGTAAGTGATTTTGGTTTTCATTGTTGATTGACCTGGTACTTAGTCATTATTTGTTTGTTTCCTTAACCCCACCCACACCTATGAAAACATTTTATTTATTAAACTCTCTTCAGTTATACCGTTTAAGTGGGTCATTTGTGTCCTGTTAAGCTTAACTAATTGGAAATGAAGAGTAGCCCCAGGAATTAGTCCCTCAAATTGAGATTCTGGCATTGAGTGTCTAATACAGTTGATATACTCAAAGACTACTTCCTTGCAAGGGAGAGATGAGTTGCTGATAACTCATTCTTGAAGTGGCAGCATGATTACTTAAATCATAACTTATTCTGTTCTGGAGTGACATGCTCATTGATGACAACACATTAGAAAGATGCTTGCCTGTGGCACTTGATTATTATATCAACAGTGGAAATTAAAACAACTGCCTCTGATTGCCCTGAAAAGGTACTCAAAGAAGGAAAAAAATAAAATAAATGTAAAGCCTTGAATTCCAAATTCCAGGCATGGGTGGAGGCTAGGAAAGTCTATGTGAAGGCCATAAAGAAATTATTTCCTGTAGCCACAACTGGAAAATGGAAAATTTCAGCTGAGAATTAAAATTTATAAAAACCAATCAAATTAACTAGACGTATTGTGGTGATCGTTTCACAGAATATGCAAATATCAAATAATTATGTTATATACCTAAAACTAATATATTATTTGTCAATTATACAAAATATATATATAATTTTATAATAAAAACTAATATAATATATTTGTCAATTATATATATATATAAATATACACATACACACACATACACACATACCCAGACTGTAGTATAGAATAACCTCAATTTAAAACTCAGTAAATGTGTTTAATACTATAGACAGAAGGCTAGAAAATTTAAAAATACGACAGTATAAAACATTTGGAGAGAAGAAAAGCATCAAGTAAAGAAGAAAAAATACAGAAAACACTTAAGAGAAATATGGAGCAGAGTGAAAAGTTCTTGAATACATTTAATTAGAACTTCAGAAAAAGAAATGACAGAAAATAAAGCAGAAGCAATATATTAAATGATAATGGTCAACAAACTGTCAAAACTGCAAAAGATCTCAAACCAGCAAGTCAGGAAGTAGTGTGAACCATAAGCAGGATAGATATAAAGTCAGACCTATCTAGAGACTGCTAACACTGCAGGAGACCAGAGATGATGAGCAAATTTTGGGGAAATTTTGGGGAAACAAACAAAAAACCAAACAAGGAATGTCAGTAGGTTCAGAAGACACTGAATAACATCTTAAAAGTGATAAAACAAACAGACAAACAAAACTGCCATGTGATCCACAAATAAAAGCACAATGAAGCATTCCAGTCAAAGAGAAATTGAGTAAATCTGACACCAGCAAAATTATGCTAAAGGAATCATTAAAGCAGACTCTTCATGAAAAAGGAAAATGATCCCAGATGGAAGCAGAGAGATGTGAGAAGGAATACAGATTAATAAAAAAGAAATATGTGGGTAAACATAGAGTATTAATAATATTGTTTGTATTTTAAAATATATAATTTTAATAGCAAAATGGCAGCAGGGGGTAAATGGGGTTGAAATGATGTAAAATTCTTTTATTGAGTGGCAAGAGTAGAAAGATGTACTAGCCTTCATAAGTCAAGGATACCTACTCCAGTTTCTAGGGAATTTATAAAATAATAAAGAATACATAACTTACAAGCTAATTGAGGTTAAAAAAATGGGATAGAAAAGAACTCTAAGTAAAATAAGGGAAAGAAATAAGTGAAATAAAGTAAAGTAATAAGTAAAAGACAGAAAAGGGAGCAAATAGAAATCAAGTATTTAGATGGCAGATCTAGACCAAAATGTGTTCTTAATTCCATTTATTTAATTTATTATAAATGGACAGGATAGCATAATTTAAAGATAAAGATTTTCAGATCAAATTTTTTTAAAAAGCCAAAAATACGCTTCTTTTTGATGACAAAATGGAAAAATTACACGTAAACATCGAAATGAAAAGTATAGAAAATATGTAATGCAAAAACTACACCAAAGACCTATTAAATCTATGCTAATGCCAAACTTTAAGGCAAACAACTTTGATAGATATAAAAAAAGAGGGTGCATAATGATAAAAGGTTGAATCCATCAGGAAAATTTAAAAATTCTAAATCTGTATTCATGTAGATAATAAAACTTGATTAAATTACAAGGAGACATAGACACATCTGCATTCACAGTGGAAGCTCTTTTAACATGCCTCTTTTAGTAATTTACAGAACAACAAGAACAAATGAGATAGTAAATAAACATTGAACTAAACTCCCAGTACCCCTGACCTAATTGATGGGTACAGAACATTGTGTCCAACAAGGTCAGAATCCATATTCTTTCCAATCTTACATGTTCTTATTTCTATGAAAATTAACTGTATGCTGAGTCATAAAGCATGTCTCAAAGATCTTAAAGAAATTAAACCACATGGAGGATATTCTCTGTCCAAAATAAATTATTTGACTAAACAATAAATAAGTTTTAAAAAGATAAGGATATTCCAAAATGTGGAAAAGTAAACCAATATATTTCTAAATAACACATCGAGTAAAGAAGAAATTACAACGAAAACATTGTCAGTGTATTAAAATTAAACATATCAAAACATTAAATGCAGCTAAAGCCGTGCTTAGAGTGAAATTAGCAGCTTTAAATGTGTACTTAAAAATAGTAAAGATTTAAATTAAATATCAGTATGCAGATCAAGAAGTTGAAAAGAACTGAAATTTAAGCCATAAAAAAAATAGGAGGGAAGAAATTAAGAAGCAGGCAAAAAGTTAACAGCATTCAAAATCATTTGTATTAGAGAAAATAAAAAAAGGATAAAAGTTAATTATTTAAAATGAGTAGTAAAATTGATAAACTCCTAGAAATTATCAGAGATAGAAAAGTACAAATTATCAAAATTGAGAATAAAAATCAGACATCAGTAAAGAGTCCATGTATATTAAAATGTAATAAACATATTTAAGTTTGAAAATGTAAACAAAGTGAGACAATTCCTAAAAGGGAAAACTTGTCAAAACTGATAAAAGAAAAATGGAAAAAATGAGTACTTCTCTCTCTGTTAAAGGAATTGACTTCATAAATTAAAAAAAAAAAAAAAACTTTACACAAAGAAAAGTTTGGGATTCCACAAAATCCCTTCAGGATTGTGGGACTTCACTAGTGAATATTACTAAATATTTAAGGAAGAAATTACTCCAAGTTTACACTAATTGCTTTATACCATTAATAAGTGGAAAGAGTTCTCAGCATATTTAATTAGATAGTAAAATCTGGCACGAACATTATAAGAAAAGTAATTGCAAATCAATACATTTCATAAACATAGATGCAAAAAGCCTAAACTAAACATTAACAAAACAAATCTAGCAATACATAAAAAGATACTACTGGGGCTTCCCTGGTGGCGCAGTGGTTGAGAATCTGCCTGCCAATGCAGGGGACACGGGTTCGAGCCCTGGTCTGGGAAGATCCCACATGCCGCGGAGCAACTAGGCCCGTGAGCCACAACTACTGAGCCTGCGCGTTTGGAGCCCGTGCTCCGCAACAAGAGAGGCCGCGATAGTGAGAGGCCCGCGCACAGCGATGAAGAGTGGCCCCCGCTTGCCACAACTAGAGAAAGCCCTCGCACAGAAATGAAGACCCAACGCAACCAAAAATAAATAATAAATAAATAAATAAATAAATAAATTAAAAAGATACTACTTTATGACCAAGGCGATTATCCCAGGAATAAGATTGACTTAACATTCAGAAAATCCAGGACATTAACAAAGTAAACAGAAAAGGTATTATCATGAGGCATTAAATACCCAATTTTTCTTTAACTTTCTGTTTCTGATTTTTTTCCTACCATTTTATCTTCCCTTGTGATTGTAGAACCAGTATGACCTTAAATTAACGTAGGTTGTACAATAACTTAGGCAATAATTGTGTTTAATATTGTTTCAATAGCATTAGTGATCTTTGGTTCAGATTGAAATGAAGCAGACAAGACACAAAAACCTCATTCAACACCAAGTTTAAGTAGCGATTTACTGGAAACAACATAGCACACACAGTAACAGCAGAGCATTACATCGCTCACAGGCATATCTTTTGATTTCGTAGACTTTCTACCGTCAGGATGTTCACAACTGATAGAGAAGAGGCTGAGTAGACAGGAACCAATTCAGGAAAGCCTTCAGCTAGGTCCCCTCAGGCTTTATACCTAACCAGACCTACAACCCCTCAGGCTATGTGACCACCAGCTGGTCACATAGCTTACCTAGGTACACACAGCTTACTACCACTCTCGGATACAGCTGCACCTCATCAGTAGGAAGACAGGACCTCAGTCTAGATATATTACCTACGATCACTTTGAGTCACTATCTTGTAAAGTCCACGAGTGGATAGTAGCCTATGCCCGGCCAACGCCATCCAAAATTGCTAAGGCATGGCATTTGACTGCTAAAACACAGGCAATACATTTAACCTAAAAATCACAATTACTCAATGGAAAAAATTCTGCTCATTATTCTTACCCATGCTTTTCATGAGAAGACAAATTTCAGACATCGTTTATTTTAATTAATAAGAATCTGTTATAAATTTTAAAAAAACAACTGCCAGGGACTTCACAGAAATTTAAGGGTGTGTTGGCAATTTTGTTACAAACCCTATTCTCTTCTCCAAGAGAGAAAGGGGGATGGAAAGAAGAAAAACAATATAACTTTGTATTTTTAACATTTACACCAAAGTGCTTTACAGTAAGTCCCCTACATACGAACGAGTTCCATTCCTAGAGCTCGTTCTTCAGTCCAATTTGTTCATAAGCCAAACAAAGTCAGCCTAGGTACCCAACTAACACAATCGGCTATATAGTACTGTACTGTCATAGGTTTATAATACTTTTCACACAAATAACGCATAAAAAACAAACACAAAAAATAAAGAAAACATTTTTAATCTTACAGTACGTACCTTGAAAATACAGTAGTACCAGCTACATCATCGCTGCTTTTACGCTTGCTTCTGGACATCCTGGGCTTGAAATAAAGATACTGTACTACTGTACGCTATACAGTTCTGTACAGCAAAGTGCGCAAAAGCACAACCATTTGTAGAGGATGCAAGCTTGTCACAATGTATGCCAGACACGTGAACTAGCTTACACGATTGGACACGCGAACACACGTTCGCATCTTTGAAAAGTTCACAACTTGAAGGTTCCTATGTAGGGGACTTACTGTACTGCTAAGCACAGTATTTTTAAGGAATATAGAGGCTGTTCCAGATATCCACTATTCTGTAACAAACTGCGCTAAAACATTGACTTCAAACAACAGGACTTTATTATATCACAGAGTACTGTGGTCAGGAATGGTTCAGCTGGGCCCATATTCAGTTCCCATGGCAGATATTCAGAATACCATGGCAATATTCAGAATACCATGGCACTGAATGATGTCCCTTCATGGGGTTCAGCTTCATTCACACGTTTGGTGCCTTGGCAGGACTTCCTGGCAGAATGGGCTCGGCTGACCCGCTGTCTCTCTCTGTGAGTCTCAGGCATCCCTACACGATTTCTAAAGTGGCAGCCGCACATCTCTAATGGCAGATCAGGGCTCTTTGAGCAAGTGTTCCAAGAGACCCAGGCAAAGGATTCAAAACTTCCTATGACCCAGCCTTGGAAGTTCCATAAACTCGCTCCCACCGTATTCTGTTGGTCAAGCAAGTCACAGAGGCCAGCCCAGAATCAGGGAAAGAAAATTAGACTCCCCCTCTCAGAGGAGTAGCAAATCATTGTGGTCATCTTTCATCCTCAACAGAGACCTTTTATTTTTATCGACATAATTTTAGATAGCATTAGACCAGAAATTAGGCAACTTGCTGGTTCTTTTTTTAACTTTTTGATTAATTAGCTTTATGATACATGTCATATTATAGTTTTGAAATTCCTTATCTGTATAATTAAATGCCTGGATTAGATGTTTGCAAGGTGTCTGTGTAATTTTAACAGTGTATCTTTAAATCGCACCCTTTTCACTTCATAAATTTACAAATTTTTAATTCTCACTTCTGCACAACACAAAAGTGTTGCTCCACATTGTTTTTTATATTCTGATCTAAAATTTGCCTTAGAGACTAGTAGAATGTTAACGGTGCAAAGAATTGCAAGGGTCTGAAATTTTACCCCGCTTGCAAGCTAAAAAGTTAGCCTGCCTTAGTTTCATAGATGTGCATAGAAGACAAGAGACTTCTGGGTCAGAGACAAAGGATTCTATCACTAATGGTACAGCTGGCAGCACAAGCTTCCTATTCCCCCGAGTTGCTCTTGCTCCCCAAGTTCCATAGGTCACTGTGGGTGGCCCAGGTGAACACTGTCCATAGAGGCGCTGTGTGTCACAGCTAAGGAAGCTTGAGCTCAGCAAACCCCAAACTGACCAGGAGGCTGGTAAAACTTTGCCCAAACTTTGCCTCAGATGGAAACATTATATTTATTATCTTTTTTTTTAAACATCTTTATTGGAGTATAATTGCTTTACAATGGTGTGTCAGTTTCTGCTTTATAACAAAATGAGTCAGTTATACATATACATATGTTCCCATATCTCTTCCCTCTTGCATCTCCCTCCCTCCCACCCTCCCTATCCCACCCCTCTAGGTGGTCACAAAGCACAGAGCTGATCTCCCTGTGCTATGCGGCTGCTTCCCACTAGCTATCTATTTTACGTTTGGTAGTGTATATATGTCCATGCCACTCTCTCACTTTGTCCCAGCTTACCCTTCACCCTCCCCGTATCCTCAAGTCCATTCTCTAGTAGGTCTGTGTGTTTATTCCTGTTTTGCCCCTAGGTTCTTCATGACCATTTTTTTTAGATTCTATGTATATGTGAGAGCATACGGTATTTATTTTTCTCTTTCTGACTTACTTCACTCTGTATGATAGACTCTAGGTCCATCCACCTCACTACAAATAACTCAATTTCGTTTCTTTTTATGGCTGAGTAATATTCCATTGTATAAATGTGCCACATCTTCTTTATCCACTTATCTGTTGATGGACACTTAGGTTGCTTCCATGTCCTGGCTATTGTAAATAGAGCTGCAATGAACATTTTGGTACATGACTCTTTTTGAATTATGGTTTTCTCAGGGTATATGCCCAGTAGTGGAATTGCTGGGTCGTATGGTAGTTCTATTTTTAGTTTTTTAAGGAACCTTCATACTGTTCTCCATAGTGGCTGTATCACTTTACATTCCCACCAACAGTGCAAGAGGATTCCCTTTTCTCCACACCCTCTCCAGCATTTATTGTTTGTAGATTTTTTGATGATGGCCATTCTGACAGGTGTGAGGTGATATCTCATTGTAGTTTTGATTTGCATTTCTCTAATGATTAATGATGTTGAGCATTCTTTCATATCTTTATTATTTTTTCTAACAAATCTGCCCTCTACCAGATAGGGAGAAGCTATCTCTATCTTCCAAGAGGTACATTATACAAATATTCTTGAAAAGACAATCAGAACACAAAAAAGCTGTCAATGCCTTTGCTCAGAAGATGTGCAAAGATGTGAGAGCCCCATGAGCTATGTCCTCACAGCAAGAGGATAAAAAGGTCATCATGGTAACTTGGAAGAAAAAAGAGGATCTCACAAGGTTCTTATTCTTATAAGTACCTCTGAACCAAACATGTACCATTTGTAGAAATCAACCCATAGTCTTCCAGTTGGAAGCACAGAAGTGAAAGAGTATAAAATCCTTAGCATTTTGATGCGTTTAACATTCTTAAGTGTTTATAAAATGAAGAAGATAAAGAAATAATCCCTGAAATAAATGAAAATCTCAAATACACAGAAATATAGCTGCTTGTTCATGAGGTATTTTATAGCATTTTTCATTTTCTAATTAAATATTTATTCAAGCAATATTAATGTAGATTGATATTGCATGCTCCCTGGAAAAGTGCCTTACGGTGTCAAAATAATTTGACATGTGTTACCTTTAAGAATAGGAGGCAGGGGGACATGTGAGAAAAGTTACCACAAAAATTATACAGGGTCAGGAAGTCTAAGAGTCAGTTTGAGAGACGCTTGCTATATCTGACACATATTGTGATACTCAATAACTTCACATTATTTTAGTAAATGTATCATTAAGGTATAGTATAGGAAAAGCTAATATCAGGGGACAGATCATTTGCTTGATCTCTGTTCAAGACATTTTTATCAATATATTTCAAGGAAGTCCATTTTTCATGTTTCATCTCATGAGATTGCTTCTCATTTAAAATGCTAAAATGGGAAGAAGTATGAGGAGACAAATGATGAACTACATAGAGATATTTAAAGAAATTGAAACTTATTTTCTCATGCTGGGGTTAAATACTTTGATTAAAAAGAATAAAATATTTTGCTTTTAAAGAACAATAAACGTTTTTTATATACCTAAGAAATGCAAGTGCAGTGCATCAAATCTGAGTTATAAATATGTACATTTTTTCAGTGACTTAACCAAAGATCTGATTCTAGCAATAAAAATGACTAATATTTTTTTCAAATTATATATGTGTATATGTATTTTTTCTATCTGGAGATTCCTATCTTGTTTATTTATTAACCCTGGTTACCCTTTGCCATTTTAAATCTGCTGCATAGATCTTAATTGTCTCTGAAGTTCTAAGCATGAAATACCCTTTTTTTTTTTTCATTCATAGGGATAATGTTTTCCTGAAGCAGAAAAAGTGAGTGATCATACCAAATTCCCTCAGTGTTTCCCAAACAGCTGCTAGAGCCCTTCATTCAAACCACAAGGCAGATAATCAATACATGCTGTGCTCTGTCTGTTGCTTCTCTAAAACTCTAGCTCTGAATCGAAAGTTTCCTATCAAAGTAAAGAAATTTTTCACATTACTCTTTAGTTAAGAAAGCTTTTTTTTTTTTTTAAGAAAGGGATTGCTGCAAACCAAATGAGTTTTAATCTGCCAAGAACAATCTTTTATTACTAAAGTTAATTCTGTACCTTCCTGAGCACATGCTTTCTTTTTTTAACTGTCTGCTTACTTAAATGCATAACCACGTCAAGACACCTCAGGGAACATGACACCACAGGCATTAAACATCAGAGTACTCTACTCTTGCTGGGGTTTGCCACATCTTCGGGTAAACTGGTCTGCAAGTGAAGGGATTCTATAATTAGATGTTTTCTCAACCATTTACAGTGATCCTTCCAAGGATTAAAGGGCATTTCTTTGGACTCAGTAACTTGCATTTCAGATGACTGGGTTGCCTTTTGGGTTACCTGCATTGTTCATTCCCATCGTTCATACCCTCTGGGCAGTGGAGCAGTGAAGGTCAAGGTCAGCGGTCAGGAGGAATTTTTATTTGAGACAGGACGTAACCCACCTCAGAGTGCTCATCAGGGTGCAGTCACAGCCCAATGAACAGAGAGCAGAACGGCTTCAAGACCGAATAAACTGAAGCCTTTGTCATTTTTTAGACAATTCGTTAGCTACGTTTGCAAGTGTTGTGTTCATTTCTTGGCCTCCTATACTCAGGAAATCTTAGGAATTACCTAAACAGAAGCAAACCACAGAGACAGGTCTGATTGTGAGCTTTGATATTTAGTAGAAATTAAATGCTATTTTTTATTATCGTCATTCCCCCAAAATGTCTGCTTTGTAGAGTCTAGGCTGTTAACATCTGCTATGTGAATGGATGTAATTTTTCCAAATAGTCTGAAAATTTAATTTTGTTGGTTATAAAAATAAAATATAATATAAAAATTGTATCTTAAAGCCGGAAATATTTCTTGTTACTAAATTGCCAGTTTGAGGGCCATGATGTTACATTTTGTGGTATAATGTTTTGAATCTGGTTAATTCACCTAAGCCATCACATGGCTCTAATTATTTTGAGGAAGTACTCACAGGGCTGGCTACATGGACAGCTGACCAGGGCAGTCATACCGTGGCCCAAGCTGGAAGGGCCTGGGGTTTCATGCTCAGTGACCGCCACCTTGAACATTTTAATAATTTTATCTTAATTCTTTTGTTTTGCTTTGTGAGTGAGGTCCCATGGAACAAGAGAACTCACCCGGAGCTTTGCCTCAGGCTCTCTGCCTCTTCCTGCAAAGGGTTTCAGATGTGCACTCACCCCTCTCCTAGCCATCTGCCCCTCTTGGCCGCTTCCCCTGACCCTGCCCACAACTGCTGTAGCCCTGCGCTGCCAGGAGGGAATCAGCACAGGGGTGTTTGTGGGGGGCGACCTGGGAGGCAGGTGCCCTGCCCAGCTCAGGATGGCAAAGGGCAGTGGTTGTCCCCGCCAACCATGTCTTGAGGGTCTGCACTCGCCCTGCAAGGATCCCCATGCCCAAAGGAGACAATATTGTGTTATGGAATTTCTGTTATGTAGAAATAGTATATGTCAGGGAGAGACCATAAAAGACAGGAAAAAGTTGCATGTCCTTCAACTGCATTTTTTTCTTTATCTGCTCTTTGAAAAAGGGGTCTGCATTTTCCTTTTGCTTTGGGCCATGAAAATTATGTAGTCAGCATTTAGTCTACCTTTTTTCATAAATCCAAGGAGAAATTGTTTTCCAAACTTCCGCTATTGATTTGCTAGACTTTACTCACATAAATCTAAGAGGGAAAGAAGCTGTATCGTCTACGTTTGTATAACATGGGTTCCCTTTTATTTGCGGTGGGGGTGAGGAGAGTGGGTTGAGGACAGGATTAGAGAAAGAAGGAAATTCTGTGCTCATTCCTTGAATGGGGAACTAAAACAAAATGCCAACTCCAACTACTGTAAGTGTTCAAATAGACGCCACCATCTAAACAAAAGTAAACAGACGAAGTACGTTGTTTCATTCATTTACCAATGAGTATCTACTTGTTGGACAGAATCCTTTCTCAGAATAACCAGATCCGTAATTGACATGGACATCATGATCTCACAATACTAATTCAGGGAGAAATTGTCTCAGCATGTCTCAAAGAATGTTTTTTGGTCTGTTAAATGGTTTTATTAGGTAGATGGTCTCTGACTTACAATGGTTCAACTTAGGATTTTTTGACGTTACAATTGTTTGAAAGTGATATGCATTCAGTAGAAATCGTGCTTCAGATTTTGAATTTGGATTTTTTCTGGGCCAGCGACGTGCAGTGCACTCCTGTCTCCTGACACTGGGCTCCTGGTCAACTGCACCATCACCAGGGGAAACAACAGATACACTTGCAACCCTTCTGCCTCCAGACTGCCGCTCTGTTTTTTCATTGTCAGTACAGTATTCAGTAAATTACATGAGATATTCAACTCTTTATTGTGAAATAGGCTTTGTGTTAGATGATCTTGCCCAGCTGCGGGCTAATGTAAGTGTTCTGAGCACGTCGAAGGTGGCCTGGGCTAAACTGTGATGCTCTGTGGGTGAGGTGCATTCAGTGCATTTTTTAAAAAGTAAATTTATTTATTTGTTTATTTTTGGCTGCGTTGGGTCTTTGTTGCTGCGCGCGGGCTTTCTCTAGTTGTGGCGAGCGGGGGCTACTCTTTGTTGCAGTGCAGTGGCTTCTCTTGTTGCGGAGCACAGGCTCTAGGCACGCGGGCTTCAGTTGTTGTGGCTTGTGGGCTTAGTTGCTCCGCGGCATGTGGGATCTTCCCGGACCAGGGCTAGAACCCGCGTCCCCTGAATTGGCAGGCGGATTCTTAACCACTGCGCCACCAGGGAAGCCCATCAGTGCATTTTTGACTTATGATTTTTTCCATTTACGGTGGGTTTATGGGACATAATCTCGTCATAAGTGGAAGAAGATCTGTGATTTGCGTTTCTCTTACAGTTGAATGAGGCTGGGAACGCTCTTGCTTCCTCCCAACACCGGGATCTGTGACAGGCAGGCTTGAGGGTTTGCCCAGCAGGTGCTCGCGCTGGGCTCTGCTCTCCCACTGGAGTGATACCTGGGCACAGAAAAGCACACCTTCTGCAAAACAAACGCACATACTACTCTCCTCAGCTAACACTCTATTAAATAAATAGGTGTAACAGTTTGCTCTGGAATAACAATTTTAATTACATTGTATGTTTTAAAATCCCAGCTGAATATAATATAATTTTAGTAGCTCATTTCTCCTGAGGCATCAACACCATTCATCACTCCCGCTGCCATCTGGCATGTCTGAACCATCGTGATCAGCAGTTTATGTGGAAATTAAAGCATTCAGTGGGTCTCTCTTCAATGATGTTCTGAGGTCAGAGACATATTGCTAACGGCAGTGAGGATGCATTTTTATCGCACACTTGAGAGGCATGTGTTGGATATATTTTATAGCTTTCTAGGTTAAGACTAGCCAAGCTTTTCCTTATTTGCACTGACCTGACATGAGGGTCATTCTGTATAATAACTATCTAAGAATCATTCCCTCTCTGCTATTCAGGTAAAAGCTTAGTGGCAGCAATTATTTTCTTATTCTTTCTCTCTCTCCATGTATTTATGTAATATGTATAAATATATAACTAAATAACAAACTATACATATACTATATATATAGTTTGTTATATATTTATATTTTTATTTGTTGTATATTTATATCAATCCACCTATCAATAGTTTGTTCATTTTTATTCCCTGTTAAAAAATGCAGAAGCAAGAATGTACCAGCCATGGGACTAATTAATGTATTAATCCTGTCAGGGGCAAATATTAACCTTTTTTCTTCATAATAGAAAGTAAAGTTATCTTTTTAACAGACATATATTGCAGTGTTATTTGGTGACATTGTCTATGACACCTTGCAGTTTCAGTTTAAATTTGAATGTCTATGACCACAGATGTAAGGAACATTTATCTAGTCTTTGCAAAGTGTTACACTACAGAAATTTCCAAATTTGGAAGAGACTGTTTCTTCCCCATCAGGAAGGTTATGACAAGAAAGAGTGAAACACACTTTCTAAAATAATAAAACAGACAGTAATTCTATTCTTTTCCAGAAATGAATGTTTGCAAAAGTGAGAAGAAAACACACAGATCTCTTTTGATTATTCACCCTCAGTCTTCTGGTTCCTCTTCCCTATTTTCAACATCACACACAACATACACATTTGCTAGTGCACACACACACACACACACACACACACACAGAGAAATGCATACACAAAGCACACCAGCCCCACCCAAGATACAGAGAGCAGACTGATTAGAACAGAGATGTTGCCATAACAAATATGGAGTATCAGTGGAAACAAAACCCAAATATTCTTTGTATATAAGAACCAGTAATTTAGAGCCATGAATATGTTGAGATATATTATAATATTAGGGAAATTTCAGAGAGGAAATAAGTCTCTTTAAAATATACTGAGGAAGTGGAAAGATTTGTTAATATAGTGTATATATAATACATATATACATATATATACATATGCACTAATGCTTACTCCAACAATAATGAGTCACAAATATTTTCTCCTATGTTCCTTTATAATTTTATAGTTTTATATTTTACATGTAGATCTATATTCTATCTTTTTAATTTAATTTTTGTATAAGATTTAATGTTTTGTTCAGGGTTTTGTTTTGCTTGGTTTGATTTTCTGTTTTTCTTCTTAATTCTAACTGTTTCAACACAATTTGTTGAAAATGCTATACTTCCTTCATTGGATTAATTTTGTGGTTTTTGTAATTAATTTTCTGACAGTTTTTATCATGAATCAGTGTCAATTTTGCTAAATGCATTTTCTGTATTAATTATGACCATCGAGTATTTTTCTGTAGACCGTTGTTATGGTGGATTATATTGATTTACTTTTGGATATTGAGCAAGTTGTATTCTGGGAACAAAGTCCACTTAGTCCTGATGTATTTTTCTTTTTTATGTAATGCTGGGATTGATTTTCTGGTATTTTGCTGAAGGTTTTTGGAACGATGATCATGAAGGACATAGGCAGTAGTTTTCATTTTTGTGTGTACTGTATTTGTATGATTTTGGTATCAGGGTAATTCTGGCTTCATAAAATGGGTTGAGAAGTGGGTTCTCTTTTACTCTGTCCTGGAAGAAATTTTGTAGAATTGATGTTAACTTTTCTGTAACTATTTGGTGGAATTCACCAATGAAATCACCCGATAGTAGAGATTTCTTTTATGGAAGGGTTTAATTACTAACTCAATTATTTTAATGAATTTAAGACAATTCAAATTATTTTTTCATCTTGAATGAGTTGTAGTAATTTATGCTTTTCAAAAAATGATTTCAGCTATGTTGTCAATTTTCTTTTTGTAGTTGTTTTATACCCTTTCAGTGTCTGCATGGTCTATAGTGATAGCCCCTTTTTCATTCTGATTGGTAATTTGTTTATTCTCTCATTTTTCTTCATCAGTATCAATTTTATTGCTCTTTTCAAAGAACCAGCTTTCAGTCTGATTAATTTTCTCCATTGATTTTCTGTTCTTAATTTTATTGATATCTGTTCTTATATCTATTATCTTCTTTCTTCTGCTTGCTTTTGATTTATTTTGTTCTTTTTTTAGTTTATTGAGGTGGAAGCTTAGGTAATTGAGTTGAGACCTTGCCTCTTTTCTAATATAAGCATTTAGTGGTATACATTTCCCTCTAATTTCTTGCTTTCACTTAGTCCCACAGATATTGATACCTTCATTAGCATTCAGTTTAACATAGACATATTTTATCACCCTTGAGACTTCCTTTTTGACATGAATATTTATAAGTGTGTTGTTTAATACCCAAAGGTTTGAAGCTTTTTCCATTATCTTTTTGTTATTTATTTTCAGTTTGAGTCTCTCCTTGTTAGAGAACATATTGGTATGGTTTTAATTATTTTGAATTAGCCAAGGTTTATTGGTTGCCTCATTATATGGTCTATTTTGGTGAATGTCCAATGCAGTCTTGAAAAAGATGTATATTATCCTGATGTCTATTATAAAATAGTGGAATGTTTTATAAATGTCATTGAGAATCCACTGGTTAATAATATTTTTTAGTTAATAAAATTTTTGTCTAGTGGTCTTAGTAATTACTAAATAAAGGGTGTGGAAATCCCTATCTATGCCTGTGGATTAGTCTATTTCTCCTTTTTGTCTGTCAGTTTTTGCTTCACGTATTTTTAAGTACTATAGTTTGGTGCGTAATTTTTAAGATTTTTGTTTTCTTGGTGGATTAAGTCTTTTATCAACATATAATGTCCTTCCTTGTCTCTGGTAATTTCATTTGCTTTATGTATACATTAACCGTTATTCATATAACCATTTCCACTTTTTTTATTAGTGTTTGCACAGTCTTTTTTTTTTTTTAACCTTTTACCTTTAACTGACCTGAAGTAAGGTTCTTGTAGCTGTCATACAGTTGAGTCGTTGTTTTTACATTATTAGGCCAATCTCTGTCTTTTTATTGCTGTACTGAGACTATTTGTAACCAATGTAATTATTAATATCTTACAACTTAAGTCTGACACTTTTGTTAATTTGCTTCCCATTTCTTCCCTTTGCTTCTGAATCTTCTTTTCTGTCTTCAAGGGTGACTTGAATGTGCTTTATTTTTCTATTTTTATCTGTATATAGTGTTGTATATAGTATCAGTCTTTATAGTTATTCAGTTGTTGTTCTAGGGATTACAATATACATATGTAATTTGTGTCTGTCTGCTAGTATTGCCGTTTCATCATTTTAATGGAATGTAAATACCATAACGTTACGAGTCCAAGCTCATACTGCTCCCCACACAACAGGCCAATAAGTCAAGGGATGAGTTGCTGGGGCAAAGAATAGTGACTTTATTCAGAAAGCCAGCAGACGGAGAAGATGGTGAACTAGTGTCCCAAAGAACCATCTTACCTGGGTTTGGATGTTAGTTTCTTTTATAGCGCAAAAGGAGAGGGGGCTGAGGAAGTAAAGTAAAAAAGGCAATAAGTTGTTGCAAATAATGTGGTTCAGGACTCCCAGAAAGAGATGTGATAGTTTCTTCTTTCCTACAGTCATTCACAGGTGGGCCTGGTGAGGATATTTCCTGGGATCTAAACAAGGGCATTTTAGCTTAAGGCTCAGGCACGGGAGGAGGCTTCCCGAGATGGGCCATTATGTACACTTTCAGCTCTAGGCAACTTCTATTTAGTGATTAACTTGCAGCAAAAGCAATAGAATACAAAGGTTAAAGTAAAAGAAACAGATCCAATATGGAGTCAGATTTGTTCTTCCCTAGTACATTAGCACCATTTAGCTCTCACCACTGACAGCCTGGGAGGACCACCACCTCATTACTGCAGGCAGAGAAGGAGGTCTGAACTGTGCTCGCAGGCAACTTGGAAACAACTGCCCCCTCCTTACTGCAGGGTGAGAGGTACGCCTTGCTCTGCCAATGGCCCTCCTGCTGTAGCCTGTATTGGAGAAGGAGGTGCATACCTTTTTCATGGTGTTGACTGAGGCAGGTGTAGTTAAAAGTTTTCTGCCTTGCTGGGCTGCCAATTTTCTAGTTCTTTGGCTAGAGAGAGCAAACTTTTGGGGGGCTATTTTTTGTCCACATCCATTGGCATTTGTAAGCTGTGGCTTCTTTAGCACCCATGCCAGATGCATATGTGGCAAGACAAGAACCAAGGGAACTCACCACCAAATTGTCCTTTAAGCCTCAAGGTCCCTAGCCAGTCTGCCTCACTTTCATTTTTTCAGAGTTCTCTGGTGGGTAATTTACGAATTTCATCCCAAGATGATTGGTGAGATTGGCAGTAGGAATAAAATGGAGTTCACGCTACGGGTATGATTCATGCTAGTGGTGGAGCTTCCCCGTATCAGAACGTCAGCAGAGAGAGGCAGGTTGGCAGTATGGTATAGTATGAAGATAAAATAAACAAACAGCAACAACAACAGTTAAAAAACAAACTCAGGAGATTCTGCTGCACTTCTCTAGAGGAACACATCTCTTCCCTCTTTTGAGAGTCATTTATGATACTGAAAATCAAATGAGAAGTAAAACAGTTCATGTCTTTGTCAAAATGTGCAGTGACAAGCTAGATGGTTGGTGAATTGCCAGTTCAACTAATCTATATGGATATAAAAAAAAACAGGTTTATTGAGTGAAAATATAATCTTCTAGGAAGTGGAAAGATTACATAAAAAGAACTTCTGAGGTACCTATGGGATTATTGCAATATTTTCTCTTTAAGGACTTGTTACAAAGAAATAAAAAAGAAGATAATAATAATTTTGTCTAGGCATTTTTTTAAAGAACATATATATCCACTTAAAATTCACCAAAAGTTTCCTAATTATTAGTATCTTTCTTGTACTAATAGGAAACTGAAAGGTAAAAAGAGTTAGGATCAGCACAAATTATAGCAGATAATAAGCATGAGTTTAGATAGTTTGTCCTCAAAATTCAGTCCATTGATGAGTTCACTGCACTGCCTCGTCGTGGGTGAATGCATCCTACCCTAGTTGTAATGATGGGCCTTGGAAAGGACTCCTAAGATTGTCAAGCAAAAACAGATGATTTTAGCCAAAGATCAACATCAAAATTGACTTTATTATATATGCATACTTTAGTTACTAGAAGTACGAAATCACATGTAAAAATTATAAGATTACAGGCTTTTTCAAATCAGCGAAATATCTACCATACCCTATGGACAACCTTGCAATACTATATAACTGGTGAGAAAAGATATCCAGGAATATATTGAACTTTATGAGACCATCAAATAGAAAAACTAAAATGATCAAAAGACTGAAGAGCATCTGGTTAAAGGTAGACTCGTCATCTCAAAAGGAAATAAGTCAACAATGGCAAAGCTGAGAAAAACATAAAATTACTCTTCGTGTCTTATATGTGAACTTCACTTCACTGTGATGCTAGAAATCTATCCTTGGATCTATCTGAAGTCTTGAGAGATTTTGGGTATGATTAAAAACATACACATGGTTATAAAATATTACTGTTAAAGAGCTGCTTGTTTCTTTTGGTTATCACTATTTACAACATAAACTGAGAATAGAAACCTGAAAGAGATTTTTTTTCTCCCTTAGGAAGTATGAAGAAATAACAAAACCATGTTTTACTATGTGAACCAAATTTGTGGGTTATGTATATGTAAAAATTGATACAGGTTATGAGCATATTGGGATATAATTTAGAATAATGTGGGAAATATTGTTAAGTAGTTTTAAAGGAAAATTGTGTGTATTTGGCAATTTAATACTAAGCTTTTCTGGGAATTGACTCTTGTTACTGTCAATTTTGGTTCACTTCACAGAAGTTTGATCCAATATAGCATTTCTTACCTGTACCTTATTTTAACAATGTGTGAATGTAATTAATCTAAAATATGCAATATTTCCAGGCATAACATCATGATTATGTGTCACTGAGAACTGTTCTCATTAATCTGCCCTTCAGCTACTAAGTTACTTTTATTTAAAAATAAAATTAACATTTATCTTTTAAAAATTGAAGTATAGTTAATTTACAATGGTGTGTTAGTTTCTGGTGTACAGCAAAGTGATTTAGTTTTACATATATATATAATATATATTCTTTTTCAGATTCTTTTCCATTATAGTTTATTACAAGGTATTGGCAACAGTTCTTCGTGCTATACAGTAGGTCCCTGTTGTTTATCTATATAATAATGTCTATTTGTTAATCCCTAACTCCTAATTTACCCCCCCCCCACCTTTCCCCTTTGGTAACCATAAGTTTGTTTTCTAAGTCTGTGGTCTGTTTCTGTTTTGTAAATAAGTTCATTTGTACCCTATTTGAAGATTTCACATGTAAGCAATATCATATGACATTTGCATTTCTCTGTCTGACTTCACTCAGTATGATCATCTCTAGGTCCATCCATGTTGCTGCAAATGGCATTTTTTGTTCTTTTTATGGCTGAGTAATATTCCATTGTATACATGTACCACATCTTCTTTATCCATTCCCCTGTTGATGGACAATTAGGTTGTTTCCATGTCTTGGCTATTGTAAATAGTGCTGCTATGAATATTGGGGTGCATGTCTCTTTTTGAATTATGGTTTTCTCCAGATATATGCTCAGGGGTGGGATTGCTGGATCATATGGTATTGAGATATTTTTGATTGATAGTATCATCTCCTGTAAAAAATAATCTTATGGTGTGTATAGTAGTAAGTTTTTGAAACCACAGAATTCACAGCGAGGTCCTTTGAGGTGATGAAGGATGAGAAAGGATAACTGAGCTTGCGAGCTTCCCTGTCTTAGGTGCTGGGGGCTGTCCCAGTAGAATTGCCCATGGGCAGACTGCTGTTCACCGAGGCCTGAGTTTTTTAGACTGGTCTGGTTAATAAGATGGAAGGATGGAAACCACTGTAAAAACTAAAGGATCCCTGCAACTAAGCTCTGATTATAGCTAAAGAGAAAGCCAGAGAAGCTGCATGTTCAGGACCAGGAGGTGCCAGTGGAAATAAGCCCAGAAGCAGGGCACCTGAGGGATGAGTTCTGAGGCAGAGGAAGGGCAGGGGTGACCGGGAGAAGTCAGGACACTTAACGTCCCTAAGAATCTGGAAATGGTCTGCAGGTTGTTAGGTATATGGATGCGTTGGCTTGGATCAAAGCCTTATAGCCATGGTATAATTTCTGTCATTCTGATGATATTATATAACCAGATATTATAAGGGAAACACAGTTTTCCAAGTTAGGACTTTGTTAATTTTTTTAACATGGAAAAAAGCAGATAAATCCATATTTAAAGTTTAAGTATACCAGTACATATGCACACACTCTGAAAAAATACATTACCAATTTAAAAACAAAATAGCATGCCTTTGTTCCTCTAGGTGAGTGTATATTTCTTCAAAGAACTACAAAGAAAAAACTAAGTAAAATATTTATACAGTTGATAAAAATTTTGGAAACTAATTCCCTAAAATAATGTCTATATTATTGTAGTGAAATTTCAAACAGTGACCTTGTTGAAGAAAACTGTCTTTTATTACCATTATCATAATTGCACAGCAGTAGTATTTTGTAAATTTTAATTACTGTGATAAACCCTTTATAATTATGGATGATTTACTTTTTATTATTTGAATAATATGAAGCCTTAACACTATTTCAAGTTCTTTATGTACTGATACAAAATATTCCAAAATCCTACTATAGCTCCTTTATAACTTTATTAGCTAGTAAAACATTTTAGAATTAATTACTTAAGAGCTATAAAAACAGGAAATCCTTATTTTTTAGGGAGAGGGCATATTGAATATTATCAAGAAACATCTCAAATCTCTTTTCTGGAAAGAGTTGGTTTAGTGCACTAAGAGCAGTGTACTTTTTCTTTCTTTATTCAAATGGATTTTTCTACGGAAGTGGTGGTGGCACTTTATATATTAGGCAGTTTTTATCAGAATGCTGCCAAAAGCATGAGAAAAAATATTGTCTATTAATAAATTAATCTGTTAGAGAAAATTTTAGACTGATAGTCTCTAAATATTTAACAGAATATAAACGTTTTTCACAAGCTATATGTACATATATTTATAATAATGATATAGATATAGATATGGATGTACTTATACCCTGTACAAATGTGATACTTTGAACAGAATTTCTGATCAGCTTTTTTAGGGAGCAATATCATTCTATATTATCTATTAGTTATTAGACCTTAAAAGTTTATATATTTTGGCAAAAAGAAAAATGAAAAAATAAAATGTTAATATTTTCACCTCTGCGGTCTTTCTTTTTTTCAATTTGCCTTGTTTTTCCTCTCTCTCTCTTATAATCATACCCATTCTGTTGTTCTACCATAACGGAAAAACTGTACAAAATATATTCAGGCAGATCTAACTTGATTTTAAACTTTAAAAAGTCAATTGACTTCCTCCTGGCTTAAATTTATTCGTGATTAAAACAATGATAATGTTTTATCTATGCTTTTAGATATATTAGAGGTAGCTACAACAGTAGGTCCTTGTTGTTCATCTATTTTATATATAGTAGTGTGTATATTTTAATCCCAAGCTCCTAATTTATCCTTCCCACCCCTTCCCCCTTTGGTAACCATAAGTTTGTTTCCTATGTCTAAGAGTCTATTTCTGTTTTTTTAAATAAGTTCATTTGTATCATTTTTTAGATTCCACATATAAGTGATATCATATGATATTTGTCTTTCTGCATCTGACTTACTTCACTCAGTATGACAATCTCTAGATCCATCCATGTTGCTGCAAATGGAATTGTTTCATTCTTTTTTATGGCTGGGTAATATTCCATATTGTGTGTGTGTGTGTGTGTGTGTGTGTGTGTGTGTATACCACATCTTCTTTATCCATTCATCTGTCAATGGGCATTTAGGTTGCTTCCATGTCTTGGAGGAATATTTTTTAATTGAGATATAACTGACATGTAACATTGTTTTAATTTTAGATATACAACTATGAAATTGTATATATATATGTATATGTGTACATATACATATATATATGATTTAAATTATATATATATGTGTATGTATACATATACATATATATGTGATTACCACAGTAATTTTAGTTAGTATTTATCACTACACATATTTACATGCTGTTTTTCTTGTGATGAGAACTTTTAAGATCTCTTAGCAAATTTTAAATATACAGTACAATATTGTTAGCTATAATCACTATTCTGTATATTACATCCCCAGGACTTATTTATCTTATAAATGAAAGTCTGTACCTTTGGACCACCTTCACCCGTTTCACACACCTCCCACCCCCGCCCTACCTCTGGGAATCACCAATCTGTTCTCTGTATCTATGAGTTCAGTTTTTGTTTTTGTTTTTGTTAAGATTCCACATATAAGTGAGATAATATGAAGTTGCCTTTCTCTGTCTGACTTATTTCATTTAGCATAATGCCCTCCAGTTCCATCCTTGGTGTTGTAAGTGGCATGCAAATGGCAGGGTTTCCTTCTTTTTATGGAGGAATAATACTCCATTTTATATATATATATATATATATGCAGCCTGGGTTCTTTCCATGTCTTGGCTGCTGCAAATAATGCTGCATGTTTAGGAGAGGTATCACCAAATATTCTCAGGTACTCTCCTTCCTGCCCTGGCAGCTGTGGTTCATTTCCAGGACCAGGCTGCAGAAGCATTCTCTCTTGACTCAAGATGGGATAATTTTGAAGACAGAGGGACACATAAATTCAGAGCAAATCGTCCTTACCCTGAATGGAATACACCTAGTGCCATTCCATCACACGAGCTGGAAGCTGGGGAGAAGCAAGTGCCTCTTGGAGATGCGTGAGCTGTCATCCCATTTTACCCCTGTAGCAGGAACTGTGGATGACACCTGCTATTCATCTCATGAGAGTATATCTTGGGTCTAAGCCTCACCTTACCCTACTCAAGACAGGCAGCAAAGTGGATACCAAACTGATAGTTTTTATCTGTTTGTTTGTGGGTTTGGGTTCTTTTTTATCAATCCCACGTTGGAAGATTGAGGCGGAATGGAATTAGTCTCAGAGTTTTTCACAACAGTGGATATTTTCAGAAGGATGGATGCTCTAAAGGAGGGATGAGCACACACACACACACACACACACACACACACACACACTCATGGCAGTGCCGCCTCAATAAAGTCCCACAAAAGTTCAGTGTGTATCAACAGTTGTTACTTGACTTACTTCTCATGCCAGTGGGAAAGCCATGTCTGTTGGGTAAAAGAAAATTTGGAAGCCGGAAGCAGCTCAAGTGATGGTTGTTTACTGCTGTCTGGAAGCTGATTGGCCATTTGCAGGGGATGGAGGAGACTGGCCTTTGCTAAACAGAAATGTTAGGCATGAATCTCGTCCTAGCATATGTAAGTGATAGCCTAGTGGATCTTGGAAACACATACACACACACACACACACACACACACACACACACACACACATTCCATGGTACAGATGGTGAAAATAGGATTCTTGGGGGAAAATAATCTCAACTTGAATTACTGATTATAATAAACAGTGAAAATGAAACTACATTTGGTGCTTAACTGAATATGATACTAAAGGAGAGTAGATGAGAGTGGCCAGACCTTTAGAGGCATGTCTCACAGGCTTTTTTCCCTTCTTTTGAATTACTCATTATAGCTGCAGGTCGTGCAGAAGAGTTAAGGTGGGATCCTCCACGCTCCTCCACCCCTCCTTCCCCTGCCTTCTGCTGCGTCTCACTAAGACGGGGGTCGCAGGCCTGTGACCAACCTATATCCATAACCACGTCCTCTACCAGCAGATACAAGGTGGCCCCTCCTCTGACTAGAGAGGGGGGTAGGAGATGCATAGCCTAGTCTGCCCTTGGGAGAAGAGACTCAGGGAAGAAGCCCACAGCTGCTCTGGAACTGGCACTGGGTGACTGTCCATTTGATTAGGAAATTTCAAGATGTCAAGCATCTGGAATATGATGTATAAGTGAGTCCAGCTTTGGGTGGGCAGATCACCTTAGCCCCCTGGATTTCTCATCTTGTAAAGGAAAACATTGCCAGAGGAGGGCCAGAATAGGGCACTCTTGAGGCAAAACCCAGTTGTTGGGTTTAGGGGAAATACTGTTCACGCAGCAAGGAAACAGACAAACAAAAGCTAACAAATGTGTGAGTGTGTGTGTGCGTGTGTAAGTGTATCAGGTCGTGGTAACTACTTTAAGGGAATCATTAGTAGTTTAAAAGGTATAGATAATTCAATTTTTTAAACATAAGACATCCCTAGATGCAGACTGTGAGATAAGTGTTCTGTGCAAGTGGCTTTATTAATTAATTGCACTCAGGAGAAACTGGTAAGGAAGTAGAGAGGAGATAATCGCCCAGCAAGAATATGATTTTAGGTGAAACCCTGCCCTTGACATAGCTCTACAGGAGACTCTGGGGCACTAAGTCCATCACAGTTTTTGTTATGCCGTGAGGCAAGGCGGCTGGGCTTTCATGTCCCTTCTCCAGTCAGCCATTGGCAAGGGAGTATCCCATGCCCTCCCAGGAAATTCCAGCTCTTCCTGCAAAGCTGATATACTAGCCCCAGCATAATCTTGTTTGTAAACTCGACAAGTCTGGAGGATGGGCCTGTGAAGGGTACTTGGGATCTGAGAGGCGTGTGGGACACAACCTCTACAGAAGTAGAGTCTGAATGCAGTTGATAAATAAAGCACAGGAACGAGATCAGGGCTCTGGTCCAGATGAGATGTAAATAATAACAGTGATGAAGATGATAATTATCACCACCATTATCAGCAAACTTAGTGGGAGCAAATGGAGGAGAATTTTGAAGGACATGAGAATAAAATATTAGTTCTGAAATTTTAGAGGTGAAGCTTGGGATACGGCTGTGAAAAATGGCTATAGCGCTAGATATCATTACAGGTAATTATTAGAAAAAGAGAGAGTAAGGTGGTTAAAGCAGTTCACCCAGGATTGTGGCTGGAGGTGGACTGTGGAGGAACACTAAGACAGAATTGTTCTTAATTAATAGAGGTGGTGATGAGACTTTCAGCACATCTCAGTAGGACTAATGGGTTGAATTTGCCAAAGCACATAGAAAGTGTCTCAAAGGATTTGAACTTAATATACCTCAGCTGTCTTTTCAGAGAGAGCAAAATAAAGAAGGAAAGATTTAGGATGTTGGTCAAACAGAGCTATGTATCTTTCTTCTCATGTTCAACATTTCTCTATCTCTCTATTCAATCTTCCAATATTCTCTTCTTTTATCCAGTCTTTTATCCCTTCACGGAATTATAATACGGGAAATGAACCTTTCTTCCTGAATTAATTTGTTGACATTTCACTAATTATTTGCAAAATAATTCTGAAACAAAACATTTTCTAGAGTTGCCTTGAAAGGTTATGTCAACCTATCAACAAAGAAGAAAACTAAAGTTTATCTTATGAAGACACATTTGGTTTTTAAGGATAAATTATTTTTCTGAAGAGTCGTGGTACTTAACAGATGTGCAAAAATAACAATGTCTCTGACTCTAAGGAGTTTGCAATTTAACTTATAAGATTGATGTTTTAAGCCTCTTAATTTGTGAGAAATGTGTTTGGGAGAACCTTTTTCCCTTTTCTTATTCTTGAGATTCCCCACCTGTATCTTTAAAAAGAAGACATAATCACTAGTTCATTATTTCTTATCATTGACAGAGTAGATACTCCTGCTTCACAAACTTAAGGGTTATAATATGATTTGATCTTAAAATATGAGAAAACTATTTTATATAATTCCTTTATTTTTAGCTATATCCATTAAAAAAAGGGAAATAAGTACATAGAAGGGAATTAAACACATACACACATAGATTTACAAACACACACACACACACAAGTTTTGGCTTAAATATGGGCCCAAAGTTTACAGAAGCTTTGACGACATTTTAAAAATATCTTAGCAAGGTATAAACAATAAAATAATGCCTTTTGAGGCAATCACATTGGGACTAAGAAAGTAAACTAATGCACAGTGAAAGGCTAAAATAGGGCATACTCAAAAATAGAGACTTTTCACGTTTTAGTATTAAAACCGACACTTTATGATTACTGCTTAATTCACACGTCACTGATTTTTAAGGTAAACTTATCTTTATGGGGTATCGTCGGTTTCATTGTGGGCTTGGTCACTGATGGCAGCTTCCTCAAAGTCCATTCAGTAGAAAAGAAGATTCTTTTTTAAAAGAAAAATGTTCATTAGCATCATTCCATTTGCAGTCAGGGTTGTTATAAAGCCTGTACTTACCTGCTGAAATATGGGTATAGAAGATCGCATTAGAGTCTCAGTGGTCATTAAGAATTCCCAGGTTTCCTTTATTATTTTCCTAAATAATGAATGTGCACATTTCACATATTGAATACAAAGCATTTTTAAGCAGCTTATGAGCACACTATTGATTTTAGTGTGACAGAATCTGAAAGAAATTATCATATTTCAACCACTCATCTCATCTAGTAATCTCTACCTTAATGTACTTGCCAAGCAGTGATCTGATCTAGAATTTTTAAGCCCTTGCTGTCATAGCAATTTCACCTACTCTTGTTGAAGGATATTCATTTGATTTATTACAAAGCTCTTCCTTGGGAACACCTGGTACCGTGGTACAGTAAGTAGAGGTCATCCCATTACTTACTGAAATACCGTGAAACATAAGAATTGAAGACATCCATATTGGTACCTTAAAATTATATTATGACTTTAACAAAATACAAAAGGCTGTGTACAAAGCCTGGCAGGAATTAAGTTCAGCTGGTCACTACTTCCCTGGCCAAATTGATGATGTAGGCTATGAATGAACAGCAAGCCTACCTTAACAGATACTGTCTCTGAAAGGGCAGAAGTCTCTGATGAGTAATTCTGCATTTTCCTGGAATCTGGGGAACTCACAAAGAAGAGAGTGCTTGAATAATGTTACGTTTCCCCTAGTTTTCAGGTCTCAGAACCCTCAGTGTAACCATAGAACAACCTGAAGGTCCTTTGTCAGAGAAAATAGGCTTAGCATTGAGCCGGAGAAGAGCGTTTCTACTAGAAAAGAAAATGCAGGCCTCATTATCACTTTCTTCTTCTTCTTCCCTACGGTGGTACAATTTATCAGTAAAACTCTCAAAATGCTCTGACCTGCACTGGATGACTAGCCCCTGGGTCACTTAACTATGTCTGGGTTGGTGGCGGTGAGGTGCGTTTTAAGACTATGGCAGCCTCCATCTTTGCAAAGGGCTAGAGGAATAGAAACAGCACCTACCTGCCCGTATCCAATCACCACTATTCCTTGGACGAGTTCACGTCTTGCAAATCTTCTCTCTGATGACACATTTGTTGGCTTACCGTCTTATCTCAAGCCGGCAGAGTGATCCTTCAAAAGCACGTCGAGTTATATGAATCCTGTGCTCAGACGTTGCCAGTACTATCCACCCCCATATTGGAATTAAAACCAAGGGGTTTCCAGAGTCCATGCACCTTCACAGCCTGGATCTCCTTCCCCACCTGCCTTCCTCCCCTATGATCCTCCCTCACAACATTCTTCCCTTCTCTCCATTCCTCAAACCATCCAGGCGAGTCAGTGTATTCTCACCTGTTTGTCTTCCTGCCAAGCATGTAGATAATGCTGTCTCCCTCAATTCAAATTACACCTTCTCATCGGGACTTTCTCTGACCCTTAAATCTAAAGTTGTACACAACACCCCGACTCCTTGTGCATCTTATTCCCTTGTCACTTTTTTCCATGGGACTGAATGCCTTCTAATGCACCATCAGATGTACCCAGAAGGCAGATGGTTTAGTTCAAAGTTGTGTGCCTAGTGCCAAAAATGCCTGGCATAGATTTCCTGAATGAATATTCATGGTTGAATGAAGGTGGTATGCTGGGATAATATTTCCGTGAGTATTAACTGCAGATAGTTTAAGTGGTTTCCAAAATCACACACCCATTAGGACTAGGATTTAGAAACCAATTTCTGTGAAGCCTGCATTTTTAAAACTAGCACATGTGCCAGATAAAGTTTACAAATAATTTACAAATGTTAATTTATTTAGTCCTTATGTGAAGCATAAAACAAACTTACTCTTATGATATACTTTTAAATATAAGGAAACCAACGGCTAGACCTTAAGTTAACACACCCAAAATAATACAGCTAGTAAACAATCTGTCTTTGAAGCAACATTTTATGAGGTGGCATTGCCATAACTTATTTTTCTGATGGTGGTTTTCTATTTTCTTACATTCTGTAGTATATACAGGTTACTTTCATAAATTTCATTTTAGAAATCCTGACAAGAATATAAATAAGTTTGGCCCAACTTCTATTTTCATTTTAATGGTGAATCTTAGAATCTTGCTGATGGACTTGTTGAAAGCTAACCAGTGCTAGGAATTGTACTCATTGTGATATACATAATTCTGCCTTCTAATTTTGTATCTAAAGTAGTTTTTTGGTTTTTTTTAATACCTACACACATGTGGAAGATTGCTGTGTAGAAGCTGAGGGTGGGCGACATGTGCTGAGTAAGATCCAACTTGAGGCCTGAGGAGATCTCATTTCTTACCTGAATAAATATAAAAAAGAAGGCATGATGCCTCTCTGAGCAAATATAGAGTAAATTAATAATGATATTGTAGTAACTGACCCACAATTTGTAGGTAAATTCTATTTAGATCTTCATCCAATAAATCTGTCAAAACAGAATATATTATGTAGCAGAGTTTGATTTATTATTACAGTTTAAATAGGTGAAGACCTTTTAATTCAGATGTTATAGAAAAAACAAAAAGGAAGACTCAGCAATTTGACAATTAGAAATAAAATATAACCAATTACATAAAACAAGCAATTGTATCTATTGATAACTGGTAAAATCACTATCCTATATGAATATCCCACACAAACCTATAAGAAATATGCTAATAACATAACAGAATCAACCTGTAAACAAACATGCGAAATGTATAATCTCAGTAGTGATTTAGTGTATGTAAATTAAGTCACTAATGATGATCCGTCTTTTATCTTTTACAAACATTTTATTGCTCCAGATTACAGTAAAACTGAAATCTTGATATATTGCCATGCCAGAGATAATTGAAAAACCATTAAAATGCAATTTAAAAATTTACATTGAAATGTTAAAATGTTTTTCCGCTTTGTTCCAAAAATGTCAATTTTTCAAATCTATAGTAATCTGTGTATATTCATTTATTATAGCATTATTGATGGTAAATAAGGAAGAAGTAACTTAGATGCCAACTGTGACATGCTGCCTAATTTTCCCCTAAACTGTTCATTCCTTATCATGGGCACATGGCCACACAAATAGACTAAATTTTCCAGCCTTCTTTTGAAATGAGATTTGCTATAGCGCTAAGTTCCCTATAATAGAATATGAGCAGAAATGATGTTCATATATTCCACATTACTTGTCTAAAAAGAAATTACATATTATCACTTCTCTTTTCCCCTTCCTGGGAGCGGGGAGCCGTGCCACCTTTGATGATCAGAGCATGATCATGCGTGGATGAACTTGTGGACCTAAAAAGACCAGATTTGGGTGTTATTTTCTGAGGCCTGATGTTTCAGATGATCTCAAGGTTACCACTGGTAAACTGGAAGGCATAAAGATAAGTGAAGGCAGAGGTTATGAAATAAAAGAGAATCAGAAAGTTGGAAAAAATGAGTAGAAAAGATCATAGTGAATTTAGGCTCCTATGGAAAATAAGTGCAAAAATAAAAATTATTATCAAAAAAACCCAAAATGGCTGGCCCACCTAGACCTCACACCCACACCACCAAAAAATGTTTTCGAAACCTGCAGGCGCAAAAGGGCAGATGTCAAAGTCACCCATTTCAGACATGGCCATGAGGATAATTGCACAACAAAAAAACCAACAAGGGGGCAAAGCTTGGGCAATAGACAAACTGAACAAGAAAGTTATATTCAAAGAGAAGAACCAAGGGATTTGAACAGGTGTGACCAAGGAATTTACTTCATCGTTTGGTCAGGGATTTCATCTGCTCTCACTACTGTGTGTTTCCTGTTCTTCCCTTTAGTATGTGGAAATTATCATTGGCAGTTTTCCTTTTCTGCCACCATTCTACCCACTGTATGATGAGCAGATGTCTTTTCATTAAATGGTAACCCAGGTCATTGGGACCCAACCTGGACCTGGTGAAGAACTGTTCATCAACCAGAGACACAGAAGTGTATGCTGTACTAACTTGATGCATGAAACCATGTGTCACTGCTGTTGGAGAGGCTGGGAATGTGTTCTATGTGAGAGAAGAAGCGTGTGCACAGATAATCTGAGGAAAGGGATACAAAGTATGGCAGAGGACTAATTAATATCTCCTCACATGTGTTGATTTCTTCATCTATAATGATAGCTTTAGCTCATTCCATGACAGAAAAGATAGAGACAAGATTCCTCAGCCTCCTAGACACATAAATGTAGCCTTGTTACTGAGATCTCACAAATGGAATATCACTGTTACCAAATGCAAGTCCCTGTGCCTGACACACAGTGAGGCCAAACAAACCAAAATGTCGGAGTTTGGAGCAGAGAAAGGTTTATTGTAGGGCCACACAAGGAGACAGGTGGCTTCTGCCCAAAAAACCTCAAGCTCCTTGAAGGGTTTCACAAAGCACTTTTAAAGGCCAGGTGAGGGAGGGGCGTGGTTGGTTATTGCAAACTTCTTGGTGTCAGAATCCTTTGTTTTTGTAGGTCAAGGTAACAGATGTTATTCTCTGTGCTGCAACTTTTTACCTCTACATGAATGGACCCTTAAAGGTCAGAGCCCTGAAAATAGGCTCTCCTGTATATTTCAGGCTATAGGCAACATTCTTTTACAAAAGATGCAGAGCCAACGTGACTAAGCACAGGCAAGGGAGCACAGAGGTTAAAGAAAAAGGAGTCAGATTTGTTCCTCCCCATTACATCAGCAGAAGGTTTAGGGTTACTTGTTTAATGAAAATGGTATGCCCTTCACCATTTCTACATTTATGGAATGGAGCTAGCTTCAGTCAGGTGAGTACAAAACCATAGTGGACAGTTGAGCCCCAAGATGAGAACTTAGGTACAGAGAGGGCCCTGTGGAGCAGAGCTCCCTACCTACCCTGTAGCTCTACCTACCTTCTCAGCGGTCACATAAGAGAGTGTCCTCTTCCATCTTGCTCTAGGTACCGTAGGCCGGATTTCTTCAGTAGAGCAGCTTCACGGAGACACCCAATTATAACAACGTTCTGAAATAATAGTGGGAGAATGGTTGACTACGATTGGCTACATGTCCAAGCTGTAATAGCAGGTATTAAAATAATAATAACCTGCTAAATGTTAGGCTATAAAAGTAATTATGAAAGCACACACCACTGACTATAAAAGTGTACACGTGTGAAAGCACTATATGGTTATAAGCACTGAAACATATTTATTCAAGTTTTATTATAATATAGTGTAGTGCTACATTGTAAGGTTGATATAATTGGCTTTACTTTTTTTCACTTTATTTTACTTTTAAGATGGAAAAACAATATTTGTATTTGTTTGCCATTCGAGTCCTTTATTGTATTGAACACAAAGATACCTGCCATTTGCATTCATACTCTGAATTGTCATCTAGTCACCTTGGCCATCCCAGGCCATTGTAATCCTTCAAAGCTACACAGAAGAACTTAATCACTTGTGGGGTGTGTGTGTTTGTGTATGTGTGTGTATGTGTGTGTGTGCAGTTACTTCTGTTTATTTAACATTGGATATCATTTTTCCCCTTGGCTTTTACTTCTTCAAACTAAATCAAAATTTTTTGTTTGTTTGTTTAAATACTAATTAAGAGATCAAAACCTGAAGTTCTTTTCAAATAAAACCATCATAAAGTTTAGAAGGGGTGTGAATGAGTACCATATATCTAGAATTGTGATGGAGGCAATTATAGAGCTTCCAAAAACTTTTAAACCCTTTTAAAGAATCTAAGGCATTAACTTATCATTTTGTACAGAACTGTGTACTTGTAGAAGACACTTTAAGTAGTTATGGTTAATAAAATATATTCTTCGTTACTTTATTACACATAAGACATTTAATTATGTGACAGGATTATCAGGTCTCTGCTTGTGAGAAACATAAGGTCTACATAAGGCCTATAAAATTTGAGGTCATTTTCCTAGGATTATAATTCCAGAGGAAATATGTGTCAGTTAATCAGCTAAGATCTGTGTTTCTATAACTTCTATTTCTAAAACTTGTACTGGGAGAAAACATGTCTTCAGATTTACTTGTTCTATGCTTAATTTTTTGGAAGCAGCAGGAAGTTGGTGTTTATTACATTTTTAATATTTCCTATGATAAACTGTAGTTTATGTAATAACTAGCTAACTTCCTTTCTTAGTTTCTAAGTTGTCCTCAAAAACTAGATGAAACTCGTGTCTTCTTGGACATTGGGGAAAGAATATTTATTTTACTTTGTATTTTGCAATTGATGAAAAACGATTTTTCTCATTTTGCTTTTGAGCTGATAACCCAAAAAATGTACACAAAAGATGATAAGAAACATAGATTTAGTATCACCATTGGAATTATATTCATTTATAATTATACCAAAGCCTCAGCAGGCAGAATTTATAATCTTACATGAGCCAACCCCGTATCTGTCTCATGCTTAGATCCAGTTAGGAAGATGACTCACTACAGTTCATTTGAGATAGTCTGTGCCTGAGGTGGTCAAAATATTACTCCATTCCCACCGCTCACCCTCAAATTCAATTCTAGGAGTCTCTCTATAATAATGTTAATGTCTGAACTTGGATTGAGGGAGTCCTCTGAAATCCATTATGATGGCAACAAAACAATCACCACTAGGTTGAGAGAGGAGGATGGACTGAGAACAGCCTAGTAAGTGAAGCACAAGATTTCTCAAGTTTACAAAAAATTACACATGAGGCCTTCGTATGTGTTCATGCAGACGTGGAACTCAACAGAAAATAAGTAGACTGGCAGCCTGCTAAGCTTTGAGGGAATTATATTTGATAGAGAACTTTCAGTTTTGCCTCTCAATGCTTTTAGACAATTTCTGGGACCCCCTAAATGCACAAGAAGGGAGCAGCCTGTGAAAGGTATGGACCCCCAAAAGGGGCTTATTTTCCGATGCCCACCTGGTATGTGGTCACGGAGAACTTGGGACCCCGAATGCAAATCCAGCAGTAAGAGTAGATACGAGGTCTTCACCCAGAGAGCAGAATCAGGGCCCTACACACACACAACACAGGGACGTCATCCCTGGGAGAGCGTCCCTCTGTGTTCCTGTCTCCGTGGGTTTTGTAATCGCTCTTGACCTACGAAGGCTGTGTGTTTTCCATTCTTTCCTCTCTGAATGGATAATTGTGTGTTTCACTGATTTCTCATCCTTACTTGTACTTTGTGTATTGACACTTTGTGGCAGACAGCTTCTGTAGACCTGATGGACAGGACTGTAGTCCCTTAGACATAGTCAGCTTCAGCTGGCTGGAATTAGAGGTTTTGGTTGGTTCCCTTCAGGAAGGGATTCCATATATTAGAGAAAAGGCTTGCCAGTAGCCAGAGGCGCAGACTGCATTAGAGAATTCTAGTAGCCCTTTGTAGTAGAATTCTCAATTTTTGTAAGCATATATGGTCTCTCTGAATACAAATTACGTTACCCAGATCGCTTTGCAGTCAAGTGTGGAAATATGATTAATTTCTAGCCAATATGCTGTAAATAGAAGCGTGTGTGTGAATTCTTTCTAAAGGGGGAGGACATGCCCTCTGTCCTTGTAACTTCCTCTACCTGGACTGCAGATGTAATTGCCAGAGATCAAGCAGCCTTCTTGGGCCATAATGTGACATAACAGGAAGCAAAGGCAGAAAGGCCAAAGGAATCTGTGGTCTTTATCTACAACTCCTTTTATGGCAAATAAACGTGGCTCATAAGCCATCATTATTTCTGGGTTTTTAGTAACTGGAAATAATGATGGCTTATTAAATTTAAGGCTGAAATTCTAATATGATAAAATATTGCCAATAATGAATTTTAGATGAGATAAGATTACTAGTCAGTAATTAACTATTCTATACTTTAAAGTGTTGTCAATTTTTAAAGTGAAACAATGGAAAATACCAGTTAGTAAAAAGAGCACAGATTAAAAACAAAACAGCAAACTGTATGCGTATGTATATGTGTTTGTGTAAACATTTTGCCATGTTTAAATAAGTTAAATTCATTTTTTTTTTTGAGTAGCTTTTCTTAAAAATACAGCAGTGCTTCTTGGCACAGAGCAAGCTGCTAAATTAAACAGTTTTCTTGAGAAGAAAGGGAAAAAGAGAAAACTATAAATAGTATAAAAGTTATATGAAATTTTATAAAAGATGAACTCTAAACTATGGAGATGTACCTCTGTGCGGTTAAAAGTACCAAGAATCTCAAACAAGCGACCAGTGTACTGGTGGGATGGTGGTTACTGCTGTCGGAAGGAGGGACTGATGATTAGGATACCCCAGGGGAAGAACTGCTGTCAAAGTTCTGTTTCTTAACCTGGTTGACTGGGGTGGAGAGGGGTCATTAAAAAGGTGTTTTTCTTTTGGTAGTTAATTAAACTATACTTCTGTAGTTTTCTGAATCTACACTTTATTTTAAAATGAAGAGTGTAAAAATATTAATACAAGGCCCCAAGCTCGCTAGAGGACTCATTTCTTCATCCCACCTCAGCAACCTTATCCTACCTAGGAAAACCTTATGGGGAACATGACAATCATATTTAAAGTGTCTGGGGCTTCCCTGGTGGCGCAGTGGTTGAGAATCTGCCTGCCAATGCAGGGGACACAGGTTCGAGCCCTGGTCTGGGAAGATCCCACATGCCGCAGAGCAACTAGGCCCGTGAGCCACAACTACTGAGCCTGCGCGTCTGGAGCCTGTGCTCCGCAACAAGAGAGGCCGCGATAGTGAGAGGCCCGCGCACCGCGATGAAGAGTGGCCCCCGCTCGCCGCAACTAGAGAAAGCCCTTGCACAGAAACGAAGACCCAACACAGCCATAAATAAATAAATAAATAAAATATTAAAAAAAAAAAAAAAGTGTCCTCTGCTCTTTCTCATGGTTTGTAGTTATTGGTTCTTCTTGATGCTGTGGTGCATCTAGTTTTCTTTTTATGCCTTTTTTTTTTTTTTTTTTTCCCCACACCAAAGCAATTGTTTCCCAGTAAAGCACTACTTGCTCTACCTGTCAAAGCCCACGAACACAATTAGGGCAAGCTGGAAAACGACCACTTCCCTCACGGCCCAGATTTGGAGTCTTGAAGTAAACTGGCAGAGGTGCATGAAGAAAATGAACGATACCTGCCCAAGGTATTTTGTGCTTCACATTGGCGTTAATGATTACCCAAGATAAAAATAATGCAAATTCATCAACTCAGCTATACCATCTATTTTCTTAGTTCCCATTGCCAGATTACTCTGATGAGATATTAAATTAAAGGTAAATATGATTGACAGTATGTTAAAGCTTTGCTCAGACAGAAGACTTAATTTAAGTAACCCATAATCCTTCAAATATAAAAGCTGTAAAGTCAGCTGGAATTAAATGTGTTGGCTCAAATTTGTATACATATTTAGTGCCTATAGTAAAGAGCTAACAAACTTAGGAAAGCTAAAACTGATTTGTAATCCACTCTGTATCAATCTTAAAACTATTATTTGTAAAATTACTCAGAGAAATGTTTTTCTGTGCATTTTACATGAGTGCATATAAATTACTTCTGACCTACTTTTAGAGGAAAACGCCCCCGATTCTGAGCTATATATTTAGATACAGGAAAATAAAATGTTCCTTTTTTGGTGTCTGTTCAATGTGTTTACAAATAATCAAACTATTGTTTTAGAGCGAGTGTCATCATCTCAGAAACCCTCAAAATGTAACGGGCCAGAGTCATTTTTAAGTGTGACTTGAACAGTACAGCTGTGTGTCTTCACATCACACTGTCCTGCTGATAACGTGTGAGAGTGCAGTGCAGTCAGAGGTGCGTTTCAGCATCTCCAGGCGAGAACTAAAACAGATTCGTGCGTTCAAACTAACGGTGGAGAAGACCCCAGGGACGGACCCCTGGGGCAGTCGATGTGCATGAAAGCATTTAAAATTTCATTCCTTGTTAGTTTGCTCTAACTACATTGAAAATGATGTGCTGGTAGCTTAAAATCAAAAGGTTCATTTGTCTCCTTCTGGACCAGCAAATTACAGCTGCCCGACTTTACCTCTTCGGTAAAGGAAAGTGAGTGAGAAAGTTGACCCTTGGCTGATCAGACTCAAAGAATCTTAGAAATGTATCTAAAATTGAATTCTTCCAGACTGACTCATGTGATGGTGCAGACCCATGGCTTTCCCTAAACCAGGTAGGGATTTAGCTCTGAAAGAGCGTAACCACTGTAAGAGGTTAATAGCTAAGAAGACCTTAACAAGTAATTCTTATGCAACATGCCCACATTATGGCCAGAAATACTCCCTCCTCAGGGAATTGCTCTCAGATGATAGAATGATGAATACGTTTGCTGTTTGTCCTGTGTCCCTTATCATCTCTTACAAGAACTTGCAGGAGGTATGATGATTAGAAATGAATGTGCTAGCCCTTGTTCTGGAATGTCATCTCCCACTTACCTTCTAAAACGCAGAGCATGGCCACATCCAGGAATACTTTACCTCACAAAACTGCTTTACTTTCATAATTTCAAACTTTCTTTAGCCTGTCTTTAGCCTTAGCCTTGCCTACTATACCAGCCCCTTTAAAACCCATCAGCCTGACCCAAACATTTCAGATTTACCCTGTTTTTCTGGTTTCCTTTGTCTCTATACAGCTCTGTTTTGGGTCAGCATTTCAGTGCCAACTATCTGGAACCCATCCCTCCTTTTTCCTTCTTTTTTCTTTAATTAATTAATTTATTTTTGGCTGCGTTGGGTCTTCGTTTCTGCGCGGGCTTTTCTCCAGTTGTGGCGAGTGGGGGCTACTCTTCGTTGTGGTGCGCGGGCTTCTCATTGCGGTGGCTTCTCTTCTTGTGGAGCACGGGCTCTAGGCGCGCAGGCTTTAGTAGTTGTGGCGCGTGGGCTCAGTAGTTGTGGCGTGCGGGCTCTAGAGCGCAGACTCAGTAGTTTTGGCGCACGGGCTTAGTTGCTCCGTGGCATGTGGGATCGTCCCAGACCAGGGCTCGAACCCGTGTCCCGTGCATTGGTAGGCGAATTTTTAACCACTGTGCCACCAGGGAAGTCCTCCTTTTTCTTTCTCACTAGGGAAAAGTAATGAATATTTTTGTTTTCTGAATAATAAAATTACAGAAACAGATATATCCGAGACTATGTCATTCAGCTTTCTGGGAGCAGATCATGAAATATGGAAAGAGAAAAAAATCACACATGAATCTACACCAATGATTTAAAACAATCTTATAGCAAAGAAGAGTGTGTGTGTGTGTGTGTGTGTGTGTGTGTGTGTGTGTTTGGAGGTTAAAAGGGATGAGTTTACTACTCAAAAATGTATACCCATTTGACTAAATCTAGAAACTCCATTAAAGTCTTTTTAAAACAAAATAATTTAACATAGGTTTTATCCAATCCTTCAATATTTCTTTTCCATTTTTCTTTTCTTTTTCTTTTTTTTAGGTCTCTGATATCAATAGCATTGCAATCCTATGTAACATTTTACAGGTGCCTCAGAAATACCTGAAGATCAATGTTTTTAAGAGGAAATAATAAGAATATAGCCATGGGTTATAAGCTGTATAAGGAATTAAAATGTTAAAGAATCTTAAGCCAAATTGAAGGTATACATTTGAAGTTGCTAACATGATTGATGATACTTTTGGAAAATTCTCTTAGAAATGTATCTCCCCAAAATAGAATTGATTATACCATTTCTAAAGAAATTTGAGAAAGTTACAAGAATTACCAATGCGTCTTCTGCACAGTTCCTATAGTAAGGTGCCGTAAAAATATTTTTCAATACTTTTACATATATTTTTTAAATTCCCAAGGAATTCTATAAAGCTACCTAAATTCGAAATTTAGAGAACCTGCTACATGTTTTAAAATTTTCTATATCCAACTAAAAGCTCCCAAAGATATTCAAGAGAAGACACGTGTCAATAATACCTATTTAAAGACTTGAAAATATATTAAACATCATGTTCCTAAATGGAATTTAGAACAAATTAGCAAGAAGCATGACCTCATTCTGAGTACAACGTGTGTGTGTATGTATGTATAGATGTGTGTAGACGTGTGTGTGTGTGTGTGTGTGTGTTAGTCAAGCTGAAGCAAGCTCATGTTACCCCATCCCTAACTCAGAAGAAGTTAGCCCTAGAAGAAGAAATTAAGGAAACAGAGATAAGGGACAGTCAAAACTTCCCCTTCATTTGACTGAGTTCTTACTGGCAGAAGGGTGATCCCGACATGGCTGTGTACATCAGTGTCAAGTAGGGTAAAAACAGAGGCTCCCACAAATTCAAAGCCCTAGCAGATACTTTAGTTCCAATAATTTGATACTCAAAAATAATAATAATTTGCTGTTGTGTGAACTATTGTAATGCAGACTCATTCTGGCATCTAATATAAATCATCTCAGTTCCTGTTGATTATATATTTAATGTAATAAAAAACATAGTTTGTTTTTTATAAACATGTAAAGGAGTCAGCATAGGTAAGTTAATAATATTCTGCTCTGCTGCTTAAACAAAGGAATTGCCAATGCTGAAGCAGAACTGAAGAGAATGATAAGAAAAAAAAAAAAAACGAGACGTAGAGGGGGAAATAAAAGAAGAAACTGAAAAGAGCGAAATCTGAAATCTTTAAGAAAATTACAAAATATACTAAGAAATATGTATGCCCAAATACATTTTATACCTGCATTTAAAAATATTGCACATTTTAGATATGCATTTTTAAATTGAAGTTTAAAGATTCTGCCATGGCAGTAACAAATTTCAGGTTTTTCTTTATCTTTTATTTGCTGGATGTTTTCTGATTAATTTGAGGATTTCTCTGTGTAGGGGTGACTTTATACTTTTCTTGCCTTTATCCTATGAAGCAATACTCTCCTGTAACCTTTCATTCGTCTTTTGACTTTGCTTAGCATGAACTTTACCATGCTAAAATTTCTAATATTTATGCAGTCTATTTGTCATTCTTTTCCTTTATAACTTCTGGTTTTCCTGTCTTGCTTAAAATTTCCTCCTCAATTCTAAGGATCCTTCTCATATTTTTATTTTTAAAGTTAGAACATTATTTGGAAGTCATTTTGTATAGGTGGTAAAATAAGCTTTATTTTTTCCTAGTGAAAAGCGTATTATGCAAACATCAGTAACGTAAAATACAATATTCAACTCTGAATGGAAATATCCCTTTAATATATATTATATTCCTCATATTTTATGTTCCTATATAAACTTAAAAATCATTTTATTTAATATTCTCCAAAATAGGATTCTGATTGATTTTGAATTAAATACTTATAATAAATTTAGCAAGGTGTAAAAATATAAAATTGAGCTTTTCCATTTTAGAACATTACATGCATCTCCATTCTTTAACTTAGGAAATTTTTAACAGCAGTACCTTAATAAAATAATGAATTTTCATTGTCCACAATTTAGCAAGGCATGCTGGTTTGTCTGAGACACACATTAGATGGTGATTGTCAAAGATATTTAAGGTTTGAGTAGCAATTAATTTTACCAAACTTTATCTGATATCCAGATAAAGATATGAAATGCCAGACTTCCATAATGAATGCTTAAAACTAGGGGAACGAATAAAAAAGTCATATTCGAATTGAATTAGGGCTATCAATATAATTTTTTCATAATATATTTTTTAACTTAGTTGATTGTTTCACATTTTCTTTGACAGTTTGATTGAATGAATCAAATTATGATCAAATAATGTATTCATCTTAACAATTTTGGGCAATTTTCACTGTATGCATTATTCTTTTTTCTTACTGTGTCCCCAAACCTGAATTAAAAATATAAAGAATCAAATGTACTTAAGTAATGTTAAATGGTAGAAGATAACAAATGTGAAAAAGTATGAATCAGAAAAGAAGAATTAATATAGAACCCAGAAGCCCAGTATTTGACATTTAAGCATGTTTCTCAAGACTTCATCATGAACAATTTATAGACTTAACTACAAATGAAATGTCATAGATAATTGTTCATGTACCTTTGACATTTTATCTAAGGTTTGGTGAATCAATTTTGTAATTTGGAACACTTGGAGCCAATATTCAGGGACTGAAATCTCAGGACTAGCTACTTTAAATTACTTTATTGAATGTATATATTTTGCTCATTTCTTTAAGTATAATAAAGCAAACAATGACTAGAGAAACAGAATACAAGTTAACATAGAGACATGTGATATGCAAAAATATTAAATGAAAAAATATTTCCAATATTAATAATTATAGAGGTCTGTTAATTTCCTCTTTTGAGCTAATTAAAATGATATGCCATATTGTACTTCTGAGGCTTAGGGGAAAATGTCCATTCCTGAAAAATTTTTGTTATATAAAATATATATATAACATTAATTGCTGCTTTGGTTAAGGCCCAGGTTATAGTGGGATAGTACTGTCTTGTCTAAAACTTTGACATATATGACTCTCTTTTATGACCGCACAAAAATAAGCCAAATAAATTTAGGTTAAGAAGAAGGCAATTATATTAATAACGTAACAAAATATCGCGAATGATCGAAGACCAAGGGAATAGTTAAGAATCTGGAAAAATTGGAATCAAGGAGTCGATTACTATCAGAATTCTCTCTCCTTTTCCATATTCTACTTCTTTCTGAGCATTTGCCTCATTCTCCTTACATGCAGTCAACCAGATTTATTTGTTTCCAAGCCATAAACCAGAATAAGGCAGTGAGGAGAGCAGGTGTTTATATTCTGCTGAGTTGGAATTTTACTAGGAGCCAACCTGGGCAAGACTCTGTTTGGCTTGACTTGATGAGTATCCACACGTGAACCAACGAACTGTGACCCAAGATTATAAGGGCCCCCCAGGAGGTTGGGGAGCAGGGGGCTGGGTGTAGTTCCCAAAATAATGTTGAAGGTGATTCTCTGAAAATGGGATGGAGGACCTGGGGACTGTTTTCATTTTCATTCTAGGAATAAACTCCTATGATTCGTGATTGCGTAATATGCACATCTAAGGAGGTCAGCTTATTAAAGTGCATATATTTAAAGAAAGAAAACTAAAACCTCTTTGAGTGCGCTTAAATAATTTTCTTATTAATTGAGCTTCTCTTAGTTTAAGAAACAGCTTTTAAAGTTATAGCGAGTGACTGGAAATAAATAGCTTAGGGACCTGCTAAATGGAATGGGGAAAATAAAAACCTCAGCAGGGTCAAAAGTGGAGATTGTTGACCTTAGATAGAAAATAAACTTGTAGTCTCTAACCCCATCTGATTTATTCAGCTACGCATTCATATTGTACCACATTGTTGATGGCCACAAAGAACACGTTTTGGATCTTGCTCTGTAATTCATCACTGTCTTGTTGGTTCTGTGTTGCTTCCTGATGGATTTTAAAACATGTATTTCATCTAGATCTTCAGGTTTCCTCAGAAACAGTGAGAGAGAGGTAGAGAGAGAGAGAGAGCAGAATAATGTATTCCACCGTTATCGAAATCCTACTTGTCAATCAGTTTTCTTGATGGTGGTTATGTTGCAGGAAAAATAGGGAGCAAGAGGGCGGTCATGCCCCAGGTCTCGAGTGAGTCCCTGGGACGGGCCGCTAAGTGAGGGTCCTTGGCTTCTCGCAGGAAAGAACGCAAGATCAAGCCATAGCAAAGTGAAAGCAGGTTTATTGAAAGAGACACACACTCCACGGACAGAGTGTGGTTCATCTCGGAAGGTGAGAGCGCCCCGAGGTGTGGCGTGGTTACTTTTTAGGGGCTGGGTAATTTTATAGGCTAATGCGTGGGAGAAATATGCCAGCTCTTTTGGGGAAGGAACAGAGATTTCCAGCAACTGGACCACTGCTCACTTTTGGCCTTTTATAGCCAGCCTCACAACAATCATGGCGCCTGTGCGTGTGCCCTTTAGCTAGTGTGTTACAATAAGCGTAGAATGAGGCTTAAGGTCCACTGGGAGTCAAGTCTTCTGCCATCTTGGGCCTCGTTGGTTCTAACCAGTTTATGCCGTGTCCTCTTCTTTTTTTAAAATTATTTAATTTATTTATTTACTTATTTGGCTGTGTCATGCCTTAGTTGCGGCACACGGGATCTTTGTTGCGGCATGCGGGCTCTTCATTGTGGCACACAGGCTTCTCTGTAGTTGTGGCATGCGGGCTCTAGAGCACGCAGGCTTAGTTGTCCCACGGCATGTGGGATCTTAGTTCCCTGACCAGGGATCAAAGCCGTGTCCCCTGCATTGGAAGGAGGATTCTTAACCACTGGACCACCAGGGAGGTCCCTGTCATGTCCTGTTCTTAATGGCTGTGCCCTGCCCCCTTCCTTCCTGTCTCAGTTACATACCCTAACTCACCTTGCTATACAAAAAAATGACTCAAATACCACTGGAAACTTTAAAAAACACACAGTATCGGAAACTTTAAGAAGCGCAGTAAGGCACTTCCTGTGTCTCTCCAACCATGTGGCTGGAGAGGACAGGACCCCTGGTTCTGCCCTAGAGTATGTCCTTCACCGCTGCCCAGCTTGGGGATGCTCTGCTCTGGGTATCTCCAGAGTGGGCACCCTTGAAGTACCTTTGATTGTGTATCTCCCAATCTTCCCCACTCTGTCTCTCTGTCCTTTTATACCATAGTCTTTCCTTCTCTCGTTCACTCGTGTACTTTCTTTTGAAGAAATGATGAGGTTGGTCTATTTCACCTGAATAACAGCACCAGTCATGTCCAGTTGACCAGAAATGATACTGTCTTCCTGCTGTGTGTCCTACAAAATGCAACACCCTCAGCAACTGCTTTGAGGTTTGACAGAAAAGAAAACGACTTTCCTTTCCAAATGATCCCAAGTCAGTGAAAGCTTGTCTCAGTCCAAATTCTGCCAAACTTAGAAAAACGTGTGAGAGAGAGCAAGGGGCCCAAGCTCTGGATCCCGTCAGCCTGGGTTCCAATCCCAGCTCTGCCCGTATTCGCTGAGTGACCTTTGGAAGGCCGCTGAGCTCCCTAGGCCTTGGTTTCCTTGACTGCCAATTGGGTGATGATCATACCTCCCTCTCTCCTGTGTTATTGTGAAGGTCAGTGAGTGGATATCTGAAGAGCTCGTAGCACAGGACCTGGTACACAACAACTGGAGCCGGACCTCCAGGGCTTCCTGAATAGCTATGCTTCCTGAGGAAGTTATTTATGAGGTCAGATTCCTTTCCAGGTCCCGTATCCATATTTTCCTTCTCTATTTCTTTTTTTTTTTTTCTTCTTTGAGGAGAGGGGTTCTCCCATGTTTTGTAAGAAAACATGTTTGGATAATTTCTAAAAAGTTAACTGTGGGAGGTATATGATTTATATACCCTTGAATCTCTTTATTCCACTGTTAAACTTTCTGAGTTACTTTATTTTTCTTCTCTGAGTTCTTTAACTTCTTTCCTTTATGGTTAGCACTTTTAAATTTGGGGATCATATACTCTGGTGGGTTTATTTGTTATTCATTTACCAGGTGCTTTAGTAGACCCGTCTATACTGCAGTTCTTGAGAAATTTATTGCTTTTTGGTGGTAAAAGGCTACATAATTTCCTGACTTTTTACCTTTCTAGAACGCATTTTATTCAGAAATGTGGTCTCATACATTGATACTGCCTATCTCTTATCTTTCATATTTTCTTGTTTCTCTGACTTTTATTTAACTTTTGGAGAACTTCCCCTTATTATGTTTTCCAAAGTCTCTGAACAATTCTTAAATTTTACTTTGGAAATTTATCTATATTTTTTGCATCTTTGGTTTATTCCTTGACTTGTCCTTTGTTGTTTATATGGATGCAATGTCTCTTACATTTTTCTGAGCACGCATTAGAATTTTTTTTTGTTTTTGTTTTTGCTTTCCATTCTTTTTTTTTCACTTTTATTATCTGTGTCCTGGGGTAATTTTTCATGGCGATAACTTTTTTAAAATTTATTTTTATTGAAGTATAGTTGATTTACAATGTTGTATTAATTTCTGCTGTACAGAAAAGTGACTCAGTTATATACATGTATACATTCTTTTTTATATTCTATTCCACTATGGTTTATCACAGGATATTAAATATAGTTCCCTGTGCTACACAGTAGGACCTTGTTGATTATCCATTCTCTATGTAGTAGTTTGCATCTACTAACACAGGGTGATAACTTAAATCAGTTAAGTGATGTTTTACTCTCTATTCTGACATAAGAATGAGGAAATAAAAAGCCGGTTGGTAGCTCTAAGAATGCACCTGTGACTGTTTTTTTCATCTTTGCGTTAATGGGTAAGACTAGAGGTAAGAGTTCAGAGGGAAGGCCAGATGCCACCACTCACATCACTTTTGCTTGGAAGCATCATGTTCTCCAAGGACAAATTCTAAGTTATCCTGCCGGGGGGTTAATGCTGGGATGCCATGCAGTGTGAATCTGAGAGACAGGGAAGAAAATCCCTCCTATGAAACATTTCAGTCAATCTTTTTGAATTTACCTCCACGTTTTTTATTCCTATCTGGCATCCTTGAGGTTTAAACTCTGGGTTTCTGCTTTCTGAGCTGCATCATGCTTTAGGAACATTCTGGACCACTTCTTCCATGGCCTGGTGCATTAGTCACCACTCTTATATACAGCTACCGTAGTCCAATTGAATTGAAATTGCTCATGTGATCCTTCTTATGTTAGATTAGTTCATCATACGTTCATAACGTTTAGTGACTCGCTATTATTTTATTGGAATTTTTTTTTTTTAATTTTTAAAAATTATATTTATTTATTTATTTTTGGCTGCATTGGGTCTTCGTTGTGGTGCACAGGCTTCTCATCGCAGTGGCTCCTCTTGTTGCGGAGCACGGGCTCTAGGCACGCAGGCTTCAGTAGTTGTGGCACGCGGGCTTGGTAGTTGTGGCTCGCGGGCTCTAGAGCTCAGGCTCAGTAGTTGTGGGACACGAGCTTAGTTGCTCTGTGGCATGTGGGATCTTCCCAGACCAGGGATCGAACCCGTGTCCCCTGCACTGGCAGGCAGATTCTCAACCACTGCACCAGGGAAGCCCGAAACATGCATTTATACTTGTCAAGACTTTAAAATAAAATTTTACGTTTTGCAGATGTCTGACTATTGCAGTTTTTAAAGAGTAAGCTGTCTCTAATTTTAGCCAATTACAAAATTAAGTGAGAATGACTTAACAAGGGAGTATGATCCCTTGAGATCATATTGCACCTCACAGGCTACATGTGTAGGATACCATTTGAAAGCTATGTATCATGTTAAACTGTGAAAATATATCATTTGTTGTCTATAATGGGACTCATTGATTAAACAGGAGCTTTATCATAATCATGGCCTGTGATTTTTTAAAAAATAATATTTCTGCAATAATCAATTTAACATGTGGATAGTGTGTAGAAGTGATTACTTGGTAATGTTATTTTCAAGCCTTAATATAAAAATAAAAGTTTGAAACAGAAATACAAATTTTAATTCAAAACTTGAATATTTAATGAAATGTCTAATGTACTTTTATTTACATTTTGTCCTTTATGAGGAATCTAAACAAGTTTTGACTTGTTGTACAATGTGAATAATAAAATGATAATTATATGATAACCATTCTCAAAATTACAGACACATAAAAAGATACAAAACTTTGTTATGAAAGGCAAAAAATGGACATACCAAAGAATAATGGTTATCATTACAAGCATAAAACTAAGAAGAGACTGTGAATTCTGCTGGGAAACTAAAATGGAAAAACTAAATACATTGTATGCAACAAACTACATACCTCTGATACCCACTGTACAATAAAATTGTTAAAAATAAAAAGGAAGAACATGATGTGTATTATAAGAATGGAATACTACTTATTTATTTTTGAGGTTTCTCTTTATTTGTAACACTTGTTTCAATAATTTTATAGTATAAAAGTGATTTTGAGGGTAGCCATATTTTTTTCTTTGATTAAGAAGTAATGAAATCAGCAAATAAGGATAGAGGGAAACATCCTCAAATTCGTAAAGAATAACCCCAGAAAATACACAGCTAGCATCATATTTACTGGTGAGAAACTGAAAGCTTTCTTAATAAGATCAGGAACAAGGCATGACCCCCTTCCCCAGGCCTCTTCAACATCATACTGAAAGTCCTAGCTAATGCAATAAGAAAAGAAAATAAAAGGTATACAGATTGGGAAGAAAGAAATAAAACTGTCATTGTTTTCTGATGACAAATCATCTATGTAAAAAATCAACAACAAGAAACTACTGTAACTAATAAGCAATTATAGCAAGTTAGACAGATACAAGGTTAATATACAAAAGTCAGTTGCTTTCCTATTTACCAGCAGTGAACAAGTGGAATTTGAAATTAAAGACACATTACGTTTACATTACCACCCCCCAAATTAAACGCTCTGCAACAAACATTATAAAGTTGAAATGAAGAGGCAAAAAACCCAGAATAGCTGACACAATATCGAAGGGGAAGAATAAAATTAAAGGACTGACACTCCCTGACTTTAATACTTACTATTAGTATAATGCTACAGGAGTGAAGAAGTGTAATATTGGTGAAGGAATAGACAAGCAGATCAATGGAACAGAATAGAGAGCCCAGAGTGAATATAGTTAACTGATGGTAGACAAAAGAGCAAAGGCAATATAATGCAGCAAAGATGGTCTTTCAACAAATGGTGCTGGAACAACTGGACATTCACATGCATGTGTATACACACACACACACACCTACGTATGTATAGAAAATTAACAAAAATTAACTCTAAATTGATCATAGACCTAAATGTAAAATGCCAAAATACAAAAACTCCTAGAATTAACATAGGAGAAAATCTACATGATCCTGGGGATGGCAAGAAATTTTTGGATGTAATACTAAAGACACAGTCCATGAAGTGAATAATTGACAAGATGGACTTATATAAAAATTAAAAATGTTTGTTCTGCGGGAGACACTGTCAAGAGAATGAGAAGACAAGCCACACACTGGGAGAAAATATTTGTGAAAGAAACATCTGTTAAAGGACTGTTATACAGAATAAACAAAGAACACTTAAAATTCAGCGATAAGAAAACAACCTGATTAAAACACATGCCAAACATATGACCTTAACAGACACCTCACCAAAGAAGATATACAGATGGCAAATAAACATCTGAAAAGATGTTCCACATCATATGTCATCAAGAAATGCAAATTAAAACAACAATGAGATGCCACAACCCACCTTCCTGTTAGAATGGCCAGAATCCACAACACTGACAACACCAAAGGCAGGTGAGGAGGAGGAACGAGCGACAGGAGCTCTCGCTCACTGATGGTGGGAATGCAGAATGGTACAGCCACTTTGCAAGACAGTTTGGTGGTTTCTTAGAAAACCAAACATATGCTTACCACACAATCCAGCAACTGTGCACATTGGTATTTACCCAAAGGAGTTGAAAACATGTCCAGGTAGAAACTTGCACAGGAATGTTAACAGCAGCTTTATGCATAATTGCCAAATCTTGGATGCAATCAAGATGTCCCTCAGAGAGTGAATGGATAAATTAAATTTGGTCCATCCAGACAATGGGATATTTTTCAGCACTAAAAAGAATTGCGCTGTCAAGTCAGGAAAAGACATGGAGGAACCTTAAAAGCATGCTACTAAGTGAGAGAAGCCAGTCTGAAAAGTATATAATTCCAACTATATGACATTTTGGAAAAGGCAAAACTATTGAGACAGTAAAAAGATCATTGGTTGCCAGCAGTTGCGTGGGGAGGGAAAGATGTGATGAATAGACAGAACACAGAGGACTTTAGGGCAGTGAAAGTACTCTGTGTGATACTATAATGGTGGACACATGTCCTTATATACATTTGACCAAACCCATAGAAGGTACATCATCAAGAGTGAGTGGTGGGGAAAGCTATGAACTTTGGGTGAATATGGTGGGTCACTGCAGGTTCCTGAATTGCAAAAAATGTACCACTCTGGTGGGGGATGCTGATTATATGGGGAAATCTCTGTACCTTCCTCTCAATTTTGCTGTGAATCTGAAACTTTAAAAAAATAATATCTGTTGAAAAATACAGGAAAACAAAACAGAATAGGCTGCTTGAAAAAAGAATAAATGACAGATCTTAGGAATTAAAACTGTGATTATCTAAATTTAAAATTGTTCACACTTTTTAAAAATATTAAAAATAAAATTTCCTCCTGACTACTAGAGATGTTAAGCATCCTTTCCTGTTATTTGTTTATTTATACTCCATTTCTGTGATAAAAGGAGTGTAATTAAACTTAAGATCCAGTCATCGTATGTTTCTTTTCTGATCCACCAACATCCCAGGAGAAGTTATAAGGAGCTCAATATATGAATAAAGCACAAAAAAAGCAAACTGGAAAAATATTTAAATAAATAAATGTAGATTAACAAGATAGGGAGAATTTACGGGAGAAAGCAACATATTGAATTAGAAATTAGAGCAGTGAGGTGATAAATGAAAAATAAATAGCTGTCTTCTATAATTTGTCCTTTTTACTAAAATAGCTTAATGTCACTACGGTGACCTTAAAATAAAGAATTTTCTCTGGTTCTTATTGAAAACACTGTATGCCCACATCAATCCTTGTGTAGGTACAGCTGAATATTTTTTTTTAATCTAACTACTACAAAAATGGTCTTTGTGCACAAAATTTAATAAGACATATGTCATTCTAAACCAACAACAGATTACAATGAGTTATAAATTCTGTTTCTGTTATTAAGTTAACCACCAAAGAGCCTGTCAGGTATTTAGAGATGCCAAATGCAACATTAGCCTCTAGAATTCCCTTTTCTAGTTGAGAGTCACTGTTTAAAGGGTACTTGCATATTTTCTGCCAAGTGCTCTTCAAATGATCAGTGGTGCCTTTTAATTACATTGTGTATGGTAATTAATTTACATAGCCACGCAAATTCTTCATCTTGGAATCCCTTCTCAGACAGGCCCTGGGTGCCCTAGGCTTTCAGTGTTTTATTGCAGCTTTCAAAATATTATGAAAGTGTAGGATAATAAAGGTTCTTGAACATATTCCAAGTAGCTAGAAAATATAAACAGCCATTCGCAACACGGTAAAATGGCAATGCATATATTTGCATTTTGGAAATGAAGTATTCACCCCAAACATATAAAAATAGAACAGCAAATAAATAATACAGATGTCAAGTTTTTTGAATATTTAGCTGTTTTATAGCACACTTAATATAAGAAGCCGTCATCACTGGTAGACTTTTATTCAATAAGACATTTGCTAATATTTTCTTTTTAGGCCTAGAATTTTTATTTCTAAATAAAGTGTGTTTTTATTTATTCACAGTGTAGACAATTGCATCATAATTTTACTTCTAAATCCCCTGTACGTTAGTACACATTTTAATCCGCTCCAGTTTTGTTGACATAAAACTGAGAGAACAGAGGATTTCCAAATCCAAGTACATTGTAGGGTGATGGGGTTTAACAGTGCACAGTGCAAGCAGGGTGGAGGGCAGGGTTAGTGAAGGTGGCCTGTCTGGGCAGGGACAAGCACCCAGTCACTGAAATTGTCCTTAAGAACTGACTCACAGTAATAATAAGAAGAGATCAACTTGTGTTCTGTTTTATGATTGCTTCCAAAGTCACTACAGATAGTTCCTCTCTTATTGACTGCATCCCACTGCCCTCTGTGGTGCTGTGCTGTCAGAGAAAACCAAAAAAATAAATAAAAATAAATACTTTGCATATTTCAAAAGTAAACTCTGACATCACTCTGAATAGAAAATGAGAAAGTCACGTACTTTTAAAATAATCTCTTGCCCTTTAGAGAAAACATATTTGCTCTGAAGAAATCCTTTTGTCCCAGATTCCACCTCTAAGGGGTAATGAGGAATAGTTAGGTGTTCCATGCCCCCAAATTTTGAGCACTTAGAAGTTTACTTCTGGAGTGAAGACATTGTATTTAGCATTGCTTAAAATAAATGTTTTAAAATGATAAAGTGGGCCAGTACTTCTAAAGAAGAGAAACAGATATAAAACATAAATGCAAGCTACTAATATTTCTTTCATTATATTAGATGTCTGGCAAATCCTTTCTTAATTAGAGCATCATAATGAATTTGATGCTTCTGTTTTCTTTGAGGTTTTATATAATGGTGCAAAACCAAAAGATACAAATTCCTCTTGCTTTCTCTGGATCTGTAAAAGAGAACGATCCTCTTCAAGAAGTTTACATGATTATCTTACCCACGGGGTTCATACATGGTTTTAATCCTTGTTTTTTAATATTATTTTCTCATTTTGTTATTGTATTCTGTGGCTAATAGGTGGAGTTGTGGGGTTTATCCATCCACTTTATAGCATTTAAAAAAATCAGAGACTCAGAAAGACCCAGAGTCACTCAAATATAGAAGAATAGAGCTGAAATGCTCTCCCATTTGACCATGGTGGTGTCCTTTACAATATCATGGTGACACTCATTAGATAGTTGGTCTGGTCTAGTATAGGTAAATGTTTAAAAATCTAAATGAGTGAAAAATTAAATGACTGGTTTACTTCTAGTTGATTTTTTTCTTCTGTCAACACTTCCATTAAGAGTGTTTTTTTTTCCTCTTTTTATAGGAACTAAGAAAAGTCCTTATATAATGTTTTGAGTTACATTTTAAAATGTATGAGATGTGACAGTGTTTCGAGGTCAAAGCACAGATGCTGTGATCTCCCTGCCGTTTTGAACTCCAGCTCTGCCACTCACTTGCTGGGAAAACTCAGCCAATAGGTTCACTTTCCATGCCTTGCTTTCTTCTATTTTAAATGGGAATAATAGTACCTATGCATAGGGCTGCTTTGAGTATTGAATAAAACTTGTAAAAAGGTATGTGCAGTGGCTGGTACATATCAGATATTCAATAAACATTAACCATCTCTCTCATCTCTGCCTCTAAGATGAGCTTTCCCATTGCTAAAAACTCTTCCCCGGGGAAACATGGCCAGTTCAGTTTAGTTCTGTTCTGTTTTTTTTTTTTTTTTTTTTTTTTTTTTTTTTTTTATTTATTTATTTTTATTTATTTATCTATTTTTGGCTGTGTTGGGTCTTCGGTTCGTGCGAGGGCTTTCTCCAGTTGCGGCAAGCGGGGGCCACTCTTCATCGCGGTGCAGGGACCGCTCTTCATCGCGGTGCGCGGGCCTTTCTCTATCGCGGCCCCTCCCGTCGCGGGGCACAGGCTCCAGACGCGCAGGCTCAGCAATTGTGGCTCACGGGCCCAGCTGCTCCGTGGCATGTGGGATCTTCCCAGACCAGGGCTCGAACCCGTGTCCCCTGCATTAGCAGGCAGATTCTCAACCACTGCGCCACCAGGGAAGCCCCTGTTCTTTTTTTAATCCTATAAATTAGACATTGTTTTTATGAAAGTTGTTATAGTCATAATGTTTATTTAGATTTATCTTTATGTTTATCAATTTTTTGATCCAACATTTTCTTTTCATGTTTCAGATCATACTGCTGGGACCATTTAGCTTCTTCCATGTTTTCTTAAAAATTGCATAAGTAGAAGTTTGTTGGTTAAAAATGCTCTTTGATTCAAGTTTAACTGCAGATGTTTGTTGCTTTCATTCTTGTAAGAGAGTTGTGTCATGTATGCAATTCTAGGTTGCAAATTATTTCCTGTCGGCAATTTGAAGCTGTTATTCACATCCTTCAGGTTTCCGTTTATTGCTGATAAAAAGTCTGACATCAGTGTTGCCTATAGATGTGTTTTTGCTCTCTGCCAGTTTCTAAGGTGGTTTCGTTATCTTTGATAGCTTATAGTTACCTTATAATGTAAACTAATACAATGTATTATTTTCTGTTGACGCATAGCAAATCACCACAAACCCAGAAAACTTAGCTTAAAACAACACAGATTTATTATCTCACCATTTCTGTAGGTCAGGAGTCCAGGCGGTTCTCGGTTGTCTGCTCAAGTTCTCACTCAGCTGAAGTCAAGTGTTGCCCAGGCTGAGTTCCCATCTGAAGGCTCTAGGAAAGAATATGCTTCCAGACTCATTCAGGTGGTTGACAGAATTCATTTCCCCGATGTTGTAGGACTGACGTCTTCGTTTCCTTGCTGGTTGTCACCTGGGGGCTGCTTCAACTCCTAGAGGTGTCCCATATTCCTTGCTATAGAGCCTCCGCCATCATCAAACCAGTGATGCAGAATCTTCCTCTCATCCTATTCCTCTCACTTTCAAATCTCCTTTGCCAGGAGGAATCCAGTCTGGATTATGGGCTTAACTAACTAGGTTACGTTTACCCAGGATCATTTCCTTATTTTAAGGTCAACTGTATTGGAACCCTAGTTACACGCAAAATCCTTTCACACCACACCTAAATTAGCGTGTGATTGAATAACTTGAGTGTAGGGCAGTTACGGGGTGGGGGGTGGGGGTGGTGTGCGGGGTGGAACCTTTCCAGCCCTTACGTCTTCAAATATGCTCTCATCTCCATTGGGCTAGTCTCATCTTGAAATGCGGTTGAATATGTATAACATCAAATTGTTATATGTCTTCTATAGCTCTTAATCTCATAGATTGATCTCATAGTCACTCTGTAATGTTGTTGCGGTGATAGTAACACAATTCCAGTGATATCTGTAAATGTTGTTTAACTGACATAAAAGGATAAGAAAATTAGAATTGTGACATAACTGGAGGGTCCCCATTAGAAAGCTGCTTCTCTTATCTTCCCAGCAACGAACTGTCCTTCATTGTCTCAAGGAGTGAGGGGGAGGGACTCCTGAAAGCCTTGGCTGTGTTTTATTGAATAGTATGGACATGTATGTGTTACAAATTAATAGTGTACCTGCTTTCACATTTATTTAAAAATGATTTATTTCTAAAAAGACAGCCTCGATTCTTACCACATAATATGTTTACTGTTGTATAGCAGTGAACCTACAGGGTATAAGGTCTAATATCCTAAAGTGACAAACTGAACCTGGCTGCTTTAATACTAGGGGGCCACACATCTAACTATGGGGTGGGTTTTCAATCTGTCCTCCGGGGTCAGTAATTCTCTCTTCAGCTGTACTTTATATGCTATTTTAACCATTAATTAAATGTTTACCTTACTATGTATATTTTTAACTTATAAAACAAAGTTAGGCTCTTATTCACATTGTCCTAAACATCTCAATAGTCCCTTATTGCGTGATCATTTAAGTGATTCCCATCTTTTTGCTCTGTTACCATTTGTGTACACTTACTTTAAATATATTTTCTGTATTTCAGAATCTAAAGGTCCTAGGGTTCTAAGTAGATGTTTGTGGGGTTTTTTTCTGTGATTCTAATCATAATTACTTGTCCCCTTGTATATTTGGTAATTTGTAGTGATGGGTTCATCATCTCCTTGCTTTTATTCTGGGGACTGCATGAGGCTAACTTTCAATGAGAGAGAATTGAGGTCTCCCACTGGGAGTCAGAGGATTTAACAGTGAGACCTTGACACCCACCAAGCATCCTTGGATTAACATGGGAGGCTCAGTGGGTTCCTCCACCTTGTTTCCAGCCCAAGGCTCTTGAACAAATGCAGTGCTGATAAAGGCTTCTACCCCCAGAACACTAGGGTCTCCAAGTTTACTTACTTCTCCCAGCCAGTATCTCCAGACTCATATTTCCATCTACTTTCTTGGGGCAGGGAGGGGTTGGGTCGGTAATTGTATATATATTTTTTCTTTTGAGCACAATAATGCACTAAAAGAGGTTTTATTTATATCAAGTTGTTTTTAGCATTCCATTCTGCTGAAAAAACAATTCCTGTGCCTTCCCAAATAAGAGTTGCTAAGATATTTCTTGAGTATAATAGAGATTAACATCAAAATTAGAATATCCTGGGACTTCCCTGGTGGCGCAGTGGTTAAGAATCTGCCTGCCAATGCAGGGTCAACGGGTTTGATCCCTGGTCCGGGAAGATCCCACATGCCGTGGGGCAACTAAGTATGTGAGCCACAACTACTGAGCCTGCACTCTAGAGCCCGTGAGCCACAACTACTGAACCCGTGAGCCACAACTACTGAGCCCGTGTGCCGCAACTACTGAGGCCCATGCACCTAGAGCCCATGCACTGCAACGAAGAGCAGCCCCCGCTCGACGTGACTAGAGGAAGCCCGCACGGAGCAGCAACAAAAACCCAACTCAACCAAATATAAATAAATAAATAAAAATAAAATAAAATAATTTTTTTTTAATTAGAGTATCCTGTAATTTAATTTAATACAGTTCCATGGTGTTAGACCTTCATAATATTCTGAAATATTCCATATATTTTCCAGAAAAATATAGTAATAATAATTATATATGTGATTATATCTAATATATAACATAAAAATAATACTATATATTTTGTATATATTTATATTTATATATATATATATATATATATATATATATATATATATATATATATATATATATATATATATATATATAAGGGTGTTATAGAAAGAGGAGTTAAGCGATTCACCCAGTTTCTCTTGAGATTAGATTGGGGAAACAAGGATTCCTAGGTCTGCTATAGTTATATATATAGATAGATATATAGCCTACAAACAGTAGCTGAGCAAAGGCCAACTTGCCAGAATTCCAGACGCTTGCCTAGTGACCCTAGGGATTATAACACAGCTGCGTATTTGTCCTCTTCTGGGGTGAAGGACTTGGAGTCCTCATGTATTCGTACGATAACTGGTACCAGGGGGCTGCTGGGGAGCCTAGCTGAGCACCGGGCGCCTAATGTCCTCTGAAGAGAAAGTTGCCAAGGTTTACCTGCCACTGATATCAGCATCCACACAGGGCTTGTCTCGTGCACAGGAAATGACCTGGGACCACCTCCACCACCAGGGTCTCACTCATACAAGCATCACCCCCACCCTTACCTGCTTTGCCATGTGGAGAATGGCCAGCAGGCAGGTGCAGTTAAATACGGGACCTGGAATAAGAGGAGGCTAAAGGACACTGAGAGAGGAGGAAGCCCGAGAAAGTGGTTCTGAACCAGATAATGACTGAATATAATTTAAATCAGGCTGGAAGATAAACTCATACAAGACTAGTCCGAAGCTTCCTGATTATTTGAAAGTTGCTTCAGACAAAGATGTGGCACAGATATACAGTGGAATATTACTCAGCCATCAAAAAGAATGAAATTGAGTTATTTGTAGTGAGGTGGATGGACCTAGAGACTGTCATACAGAGTGAAGTAAGTCAGAAAGAGAAAAACAAATACCATATGCTAACACATATATATGGAATCTAAAAAAAAAAAGGTTCTGATGAACCTAGGGGCAAGACAGGCATAAAGACACAGACGTAGAGAATGGACTTGAGGACCTGGGGACAGGGAAGGGTAAGCTGGGACGAAGTGAGAGAGTGGCATGGGCATATATACACTACCAAATGTAAAATAGATAGCTAGTGGGAAGCAGCCACACAGCACAGGGAGATCAGCTCGGTGCTTTGTGACCACCTAGAGGGGTGGGATAGGGAGGGTGAGAGGGAGACGCAAGAGGGAGGGGATATGGGGATATATGTATACGTATAGCTGATTCACTTTGTTATACAGCAGAAACTAACACACCGTTGTAAAGCAATTATACCCAATAAAGATGTTAGAAAATATATATATATCAGTAAACCAAAATAAAAAAAAAAATGCTTCAGGCAAGAAAGAATGAGTTTTTTTGTTTTGTTTTGTTTTTTGGTTTTGTCAAAGGAAAATGTTGCTGTGACTGAAAAAAAAGCAGGTTGCATATTCATCCCTGGCTGACTATTGAGTGCACATTTCACATCCTCAATTAGAAAATTTAATTTAAGAGAAAAATGCATCGCTTAATTTGTAACATGGACAGTAAAAATTTGTTCCATGGAAAACTCATATTGCCTGGAACCTCTAAGCTTCATGGTAGTGGATTTCTTATAAAGATAAGCTAACACCGCTTAAGCACAAATGTGGTGTCTATTGGGTTAGAATTATGTATAAATCAAGTAGCACAGAGCAAAAACAACATGTGATGCAGTAGATTTCTCTAACTGAGAAGTAATGTTCCTGATGAAATCACTCTGCTTCATTTCTGGCAGTAGATAACTCAGGTAATCCAAAGACAGTGCTTGACAGAATGCTGCCAGCTCTCCAGAGACGGGAGCTCATCTCATTAAGCAGTGTGGCTGTGACAGCGGGGAGGATATTTCTCCATTAATATTGTTTGCTGAGGAGGTATTCTACACATTGGGGAGCATCATATGCTCAAAGTTTTCTCACTAGCGCTGCTAAAAAATTGATTTATGACAGAGAGAATCAGGATCACAGGGCCCCCAGACAGCCTCCTGAAAGAATGTTTTTTCAAGATGAAATAAAAGAAAGGCAATTCAAAACAGTCTTCAGGGAAGGCCCTATGCACCAGGAAAGTCTCTGGAGGCTTTGTCAGCTAAAAATCCAATCTATTTCATTTAGAAGAGATTAGAAAATTGCTAAATAACTCAGGCCACCTACATCGCTATTTAAAATGGAATACCTAAAAAAAAAAAAAAATGGAATACCTTACAAAGAGATGTGAAGCTCTTTAACATTATTTAGACAACATATACTTGTACTAAACTTCTGTGAGAGGAAAAAATTCTCAGTAACAGAAAGAATAGAATGGTAAAAAGTTAAAGCACCAATTTTTGGCGGAGGGAAGAAGTTACCTTTATTATTTCTTTCTAGTTTTTAAGTTGTAGTTATTAAAAAGACTCTGAACTAGTGAGATAAAATCGGGATCATTTGTGTAAGTGACATTGTGGTGACATGTCCTCCTTTTTCTCTAGTTCAAGCAAGGTCTTCTCATACTTGCCCTGGTTGCACCCTGACCTGTATCCTCTATTTAGTATATTTAAAGTACTTACCTTATATTATGTGGCGGCAACTTACACTGCCACCATTTCTCTGTAATACTTAGTTTTAACTCAGTTGTTGGCATATTCATTATTTTATCTGACAAGTAACCTCCTAGTGCCACAATTAGTCTATGGCAACACTGTCAATATGAGTCCCCTATTCTGTTACAACTTTGAAAACCAGAGCTTATGAAGTTTAATTCTTGACCTATTTTTTTTAATAGATCTTTATTGGAGTATACTTGCTTCACAATATTGTGTTAGTTTCTGTTGTACAAGAAAGTGAATCAGCTATACATATACATCTATCCCCATATCTTCTCCCTCTTGAGCCTCCCTATCCCACCCTCCCTATCCCACCCTCCCTATCCCACCCCTCTAGGTGGTCACAAAGCACCGAGCTGATCTCCCTGTGCTATGCGGCTGCTTCCCACTAGCTATCTATTTTACATTTGGTAGTGTATATATGTCCATGCCACCCTCTCACTTCGTCCCAGCTTACACTTCCCACCCCCTGCATGTCATCAAGTCCATTCTGTATGTCTACGTCTTTATTCCTGTCCTGCCACTAGATTCATCAGTACCATTTTCTTTTTTGATTCCATATATATGTTAGCATATGGTATTTGTTTTTCTCTCTCTGACTTAACTTCACTCTGTATGACAGACTCTAGGTCCATCCACCTCACTACAAATAACTCAATTTCGTTTCTTTTTATGGCTGAGTAATATTCCATTGTATATATGCCCCACATCTTCTTTATCCATTCATCTGTTGATGGACACTTAGGTAGGTTCCATGTCCCTATTTTAGATATAGAGTGACAGTATACACAATGCTTAATGAAAGTTCTTGAAAGCTCAAAGGGTGGTATCAGCTAGAAATTTAAGGAAGAAAATTTCCAAGATCATTATTATTTTAATGACCCCAGAAGTAGAATTAAAAATAGAAGTCAAACACAGAATTCTTTTCAGATAAAATAATGCCACTATGCATACTTTCTTAGTTAAATGATTATTTCTTTATATTTACTGATAGTTAGAGAAGTATAGTATAGAAAAGCCAAATAAACTGTAGTTTAACCATTTAACCGGATAAACCGTATATATTAGGTTGGCCAAAAAGTGCCTTTGGTTTTTAAGTAAAAATAAATGACACATTTTTCATTTTCACCCAGAACTTTATTGAACAACATATTCACCCTTTTGTTCCACTACCTTCTGACATTTTTCAGGCAACTTCATAATTCCATCTTCCCAAAATTTTTTATCTTTTTGAGCAAAAAACTCTTCCAGGTGCCCTTTACAGTCTTCCAGGGAATGGAAATTTTTTCCGTTAAAAGAATTTTGTAAAGGCCGAAATAAATGGAAATCCGAAGGTGCAATGTCTGGTGAATATGGCGAATGAATCAGAACTTCCCAGCCAAGCTGTAACAGTTTTTTCCTGGTCATCAGAGAAACATGCAGTCTTGCATTATCCTGATGGATGCATTTTCTTTTGACCAATTCTAGACGCTTTTCATCGAATGCTGCTTTTAGTTGGTCTAATTGGGAGCAGTACTTGTTGGAATTAACCGTTTGGTTTTCTGCAAGGATCTCATAATAGAGGACTCCCTTCCAATCCCACCATATACACAACATCACCTTCTTTGGATGAAGACCGGCCTTTGGTGTGGTTGGTGGAAGTTCATTTCCCTTGCCCCATGATCTCTTCTATTCCACATTATTGTACAGTATCCACTTTTCATCACCCGTCACAATTTGTTTTAAAAACGGAACGTTTTCATTACATTTAAGTAGAGAATCGCATGCGGCAGTACAGTCAAGTAGGTTTTTTTTTTTGCTTAACTTACGTGGAACCCAAACATCAAAGCGATTCACAAAACCAAGCTGGTGTGAATGATTTTCAACACTTGATTTGGATATTTTGAGTATGTCGGCTGTCTCTGGCATGGTATAACGTTGATTGTTCTCAATTAATGTCTCGATTTGATCGCTGTCAACTTCACCTGTTCTGTCTGACCATGGAGCATCGTCCAGTGAGAAATCTCCAGCCTGAAACTTCTCAAACCACTTTTGACACATTCGATCAGTCACAGCACCTTCTGCATACACTGCACAATCTTTTTTTTTGCGTTTCAGTTGCATTTTTATCTTTCTAGAAATAATAAAGCATAATATGCTGAAAATGGTGCTTTTTTCTTCCATCTTCGATATTAAAATGGCTACAAAAATATTCACCAATTTTGAAAATGTTTTTTTTTTAAGTGCATGCTGATATGACAGCTGTCACATACAATCTAACAAAATTGTTAAAGACAGCTAAGTGCTACTAGAGCCATCTTATGCAAAAAAATGAACGAACCTTTTGGCCAACTCAAATAAAATTATGTTTTACTTAAACTATGAAATATTTCTTAGAGAAAATTAATTAGCTCTTTAAGATGGAAAATTACATGACTAAATTAGCATATATGTTTATATTTATAGTGAGAGAGAGGTAAGAGAGACACAGAGAGAGAGAGAGGTAAGAGAGACACAGAGAGAGACAGAGAAAAGACCCAATTTACCAATATCAGGAATAAAAGAGTGAACATAATTGTATATTTTAAAAACTCTTAAAAGGATAATAAAAGATAATAAAGGAATATTACAAACCCAGTTTTTGCCCATAAATTGAATTAATTAGATGAAATAGAAAAAAAAAACCCTCTTAAGTAACACAAACTACTAAGCTGACTAAAGAAGAAATAAAGAAAATGTATCAATCTACTTATTTAAAAATTATATTTGTAGTTCTAAATCTAACAGTAAAGATAATGAGAGGCTCAGATGGCTTGACTGGTAAATGCTAGGAAATGTTTAAGAACTAAAGAATTCCAGTTTTACTCAAATCCTTCCAGAAAATAAAGGGGGGGGGCATTTCCCACCTCATTTTTAAGTCCAGAATTTCCCAGAAAACCAGGAAAATCCACCATAAGAAATAAAACCACCAAACCAATAATTCATCATGTTCAAAGACACAAGAAATTGTGTTATGTACACATGACTTTATCCTTTCAAATAAGTTACGCCAGTTAATATAACGACTGTTTTGTTACATCGAGTATTGGCTTTGAATAAACTTCTCTCCCTCCACTATGGCAGGTAGCAAGCGAGCGTGTCTATGTTTGTTAGAAGCCTAAACGCACCCAAATGTAGATGTAGCAATTATCTAAGTGACAGATTGCAAATATTTACAAGCAAAATTCGTCTGGCTTCTCAGTTGGAACTGCAGTTTGCCAACACCGTACAGAGCAGCACAAACGTTGGCCTGGGTGGGTGCTCACACAGCTGCTGTCATCCCCAGGACCCACCTCGGCCTTACTCACCGGTGACCTGCAGGACACGTGGACATTTGCTATCCAGTATGCTCCTGGGTGTGGGGGCTGGCTGAATCGTCAGAATCATGACACTCCTTTCAACAATGCACAACTCTGCCGCCTCTGAGGATTATAAACCGCGCCATTTGGTTCCTTGTTCTGCAGTTGTGTAAAACAGCACAAGGCTTCCAGATATAAAACTGTAAAATGACCGGATACGTTGAACACTCTAGTAGGATGCACCTGGTGTTCCTTGCCTGCGGGCTTGAGCTCGCTGGCACTGTACAGATTTGCTTTGCTGGATACACACTGTTGCTTACACACCTCAGTCATTTTCTACTCTTGCCATAGCTATTTTTTTTTCAAGATAACTGTTTTTAGTTTTTTTTTTTTTTTTAAGGTTTATTTTTTATTTTTTTGACCGTGCCACACGGCATGCGGGATCCTAGCTCCCCGACCAGGGATTGAACCCGCGCCCCCTGCAGTGGGAGCGTGGTGTCTTAACCACTGGACCGCTGGGGAAGGCCCTTGTTTTGTTTTTTAATTTTACTTTTTTATTTATTTATGGCTGTGCTGGGTGTTCTTTTCTGTGCGAGGGCTTTCTCTAGTTGCGGCAAGCGGGGGCCGCTCTTCATCACCGTGCGTGGGCCTCTGACTATCGCGGCCTCTCTTGTTGTGGAGCACAGGCTCCAGACACGCAGGCTCAGTAGTTGTGGCTCACGGGCCTAGTTGCTCCGCCGCATGTGGGGTCTTCCCAGACCAGGGCTCGAACCCGCGTCCCCTGCATTAGCAGGCAGACTCTCAACCACTGCGCCACCAGGGAAGCCCTGTTTTTAGTTTTTAAAAGTTGCCAAAATAAGCAAATGTACTCTAAAGAATGTTGATGAGTCAGGATAACATTGCTCTTATCACCACCTCCACACACAGTTTTAGTACACTTTATTCATCTTTTGACCTATAAACACCATCTCTAATACTAGGAAGAAGAAGGAGAAGGAGAAGAAGAGGGAGAAGGAGAAGGAGGAGGGGGAGGGGGAGGAGGAGAAGGAGGCGGCGACCCAGGGGAAAGGGTAGGGGAGGAGAGAGTACATGAAGTTTTGCCAACAGGAAGGACTCTTTAGAGATCAGAGAAAGTTTCATTTCTTAACTGTGGATGTTACCAAACACAAGTTCCTGTGCCAGATGCACAATGAGGCCAAACAATACTGAAACGTTGGAGTTTGGAGCAGAGAAAACTTCATTGCAGGGCCACGCAAGGAGACAGGTAACTTGTGCCCCCCCAAAACCCGAACTCCCCCGAAGGGTTTCAGCAAAGCATTTTTAAAGACAAAATGAGGGAGGGGCTGTGGTTGGCTGTTGCAGACTTCTTGGTGCAGGAAACCTTTGTCCTTGTAGGTTAGGTCACGATGTTCCTGTAAACTTCCAACAAGACACATGTTATTCTCTGTGCTGCAATTTGTTAGCTCTGTATGAATGGAAAAGCGTTACACCTTTAAAGAGCAGAGCCTTGAGAATGGGCTCTCCTGTATATTTCAGGTTATAGGCAACATTCTTGACTCCAAGCAGAAGCAATAGGATACAAAGGTTAAAATAAAAGAAACAGATCAAATGATTCCACTGTTGCTACATCCTGGGTGTTTCACCACCATTTGTTCTTTCCCTTAACTCTGCTCACACCTCTACGAATAGTCCTTTCATTAAACTTTGTTGTATTTACTTCTTAAAATGTGCCCTTTTAAGCTGAAATCCTGAAAGATATAGTAGCGGGTACAGGAAGTGACCCCTAGAAACATACCCTCAAACTGACATTCTGATACTGGGACATTCACATATCTGGTGAATGCGCATATACCCTCCTAGTCGGGGCTGATTGAGCCACTGGTAATCTGTAGCTTTCAGTAGCATCACAAGAGCTCAGAGGTGGCATGGGTCAGAGGGCAAGTTGAGGTCAGAGTGTCAGGATATCAAGTGACTTGTGGAACTTGGCTGTTACAGTCGTTGTGTTGTAGGCTGGCTGATTCCCAGTGCCCTAGATATAATTTTCAAAATTAGACAAATAATGATCAAAAGATTTGAATGCCAACATGGACAGATGGAGAATTGATAATCCTCAGTTGTGGTTTTAAAGAAATATGCTTTCTTCTTAGCTCTAGCCCAGTGCCTGTTTCAAGAGTTTTACAACTAGAACATCAATTGAATGTACCACCTGAATAGGCTTCTTATGCCAAGATGCATATGCTTGGGAATAAGCAGGACACATTCGAATAGAGGGAAAAGAGACTGAAAACTTTGAACCTTCACGTCCCCCAGAAGCTTCCTCGACAGAAGTAGCGGCAACTGCCATGGACTCTCTTGTGTGAGAACTAGCCCCGCCTTCCCCTGGCACTGGTGCCGTCCAGGGGGATGGACCCCCGGGCATGCCATCATCAGCTGGCCCTGTCTCCAAGCCCAGGATTAAAGTTAGATACAAACACCACTCACATTGAGAAGTGGAAGGCTTGTCCTGGGAGGAGATAGCGTTCCCATCAAAGTAATGGCTGTATTTTGCCAATCTGTAGCACAGAGTTTATGGGGAACATATATGGATGGATTTTTTTTTTTAGCATTCACTTATTTTATTTTTTTCTATTCTTTTTCAAATTCTTTTCCCATTTAGCTTATTATAGAATATGAGCAGAGTTCCCTATGCTATACAGTAGGTCCTTGTTTTAAATATGTATATGTCCTATATTTTACATATAGCAGTGTATAAATGCCAATCCCAGTCTATCCCTCCCCCCTCCCCTCCCCTCCTGGTAACCATAAATTAATTCTCTAAGTCTGTGAGTCTGTTTCTGTTTTGTAAATAAGTTCACTTGTATCATTTTTTTTTAGATTCCCCACATAAGGGATATCATACGACATTTCTCTTTCTCTGTCTGACTTACTTCACTTAGTATGACAATCTCTAGGTCCATCCATGTTGCTGCAAATGGCATTATTTCATTCTATTTTATGGCTGAGTAATATTCCATTGTATATATGTACCACATCTTCTTTATCCATTCATCTGTCGATGGACATTTAAGTGGCTTCCATGTCTTGGCTATTGTAAACAGTGCTTCAGTGAACATTGGGGTGCATGTATACTTTTGAACTTTTGGATTTTTAAGAGAATTTAACCAGAAAGAAAATCATGAGGATTGGATCAAGCAGAATTTAGGCACATGTATGCTTTCTCTCAGAATCTGAAGTTTAACATTAGCCTGGGAACCTAGGAATGACAATAATGATGGTTAATTAAAGCCTGAACTCAACTGTGGCCTGTAATTAATGAATAAAAATTCTCCAACTTGCATAGCACACTTTGAGAACGTATATGAAAGCCGGGGGAGGTGGGCATAGTGAATAGCTCTGTTATTTGCAAACTGCTCAGACAACATTTACGGTAGTTACTGGAGAGACCCAGAGGACACTCTATTTACCAAGACATTAAGAAGCATTATTTTTTAGATTCCACATGTAAGCCATATCGTACAGTATTTGTCTTTCATTGTCTGACATTTTGCTTAGCATGATATCATCTGGGTCCACTCACATTGCTGCAAATGGCAGAAATTCATTATTTTTTATGGCTGAGTAATATTCCATCTCTCTCTCTCTCACACATGCACACATACATACATACACACAACATCACAACATCTTCTTTATCCATTTGTCTGTTGATGGTCAATAGCAAAACAGAAACAGACTCAACAGATATAGAAAACCAGTGATTACCAGCAGGGAGAGGGAAGAAGGGAGGAGCAAAATAGGGGTAGGTGATTAAGAGGTACAAAGTACTATGTATAAAATATATAAGAAACAAGGATATATTGTACATCACTGAGAATTATAGCCATTATCTTGTAATAACTTTTAATGGAGTATAATCTATAAAAATACTGAATTACTGTGCTATACATCTGAAACTAAATATTGTAAATCAAGTATACTTCAATAAAAAAAAAAAGAAGCAGGGAGGGGTTAGAAATTGGGAGGGGGCAAAAGATGGGTTTATTTATTGGTCCAGCTTGTCACACCGATGGGCTCATCGATTGATAATTCAATAAAATATTCATTTATGACTTGTGCATTCATCTATTTGCATGCTATAGGTTTTATAAAAATTTTCATAAGGAAAACAATGGAACATATTAGTGAGGGAAGCATACACATTCTTGAAAAATTGACTTAGTGACTATTTTCTGCAATCCTGTGGTGATGGTGGGGTGAAGCCTTAGAGGAACTGGCTTTCCTGATTTCAGTGGGGATGGGATCCCAATGGAAATAAACCTAACACAAGTAGTGTGATAGGCAAGGCAAGACAGATGTACCCAGATTGCTCTGGAATGCTGTGATCCTGGCTAATTGATGACAGGCTCCCTGTGAAGCAAAGAGCTGGGCAGCTTTCTATAGGGCTGTTTGGTCTATGTAAATGGAAAAAATCTAGGTCTTTTAGCAGAAACTCAACTTGAGTTAATCTAGTGTGGATTCTCAGCCAATAACAATGAGAATGCTCTATGAATAGTCTTCACAGCTCACCCCAGAGGACTAGGGAAAGGAAAATACCCAAATCGTCCCAGGGTTATTTGATCATTTCAATGAATTCCACAAGTCCCTGGGGCTGAAAGCCTCCACTGAGGTCACAGTTGGTGCTTATAGGGAGGGATCATGTTATATACAGAGCCTTGGCCTGAGCCCGTATCATAGGGATTCTAGTCTATGTACAAATTTAGTGGCCATTCCCTGAGGCCCAGAAAATAGAGTGAGAGTTTATGGAGTTGCTAGCATAATCCCACAGTGATTGTGTGATAAGGAGTGAAGTGTATTATTACAGCCAGAGTTAGCAGATATCCATGAAACCATTCCAACCTACTTGCCAAGAGAGGGAACTTAAATCAATAGTGAACCTCTGAAGAACTACAAATATTATTGCCTCTGTCAAGGATTTTACAAACACAGGAGTGTTAATGCGTATGAAATCCCCATTTAACTCACCTGTTTGATTGGTCTTACTCCTCAATACCAAACTATGGATTATCTTGAGTTTTATTAGATGGTGATGCTAATTGAGGTGTTTGTTTCTTGGTTCTTTTTTTTTTAAATTTTTATTTTATTTATTTTTTTAACATCTTTATTGGAGTATAATTGCTTTACAATGGTGTGTTAGTTTCTGCTTTATAACAGAGTGGATCAGTTATACATATACTTATGTTCCCATATCTCTTCCCTCTTGCGTCTCCCTCCCTCCCACCCTCCCTATCCCACCCCTCTAGGTGGTCACAAAGCACCGAGCTCATCTCCCTGTGCTCTGCGGCTGCTTCCCACTAGCTATCTATTTTACGTTTGGTAGTGTATATATGTCCAGGCCACTCTCTCACTTTGTCACAGCTTACCCTTCCCCCTCCCCATATCCTCAAATCCATTCTCTAGTAGGTCTGTGTCTTTATTCCCATCTTGCCCCTAGGTTCTTCTTGAACTTTTTTTTTTTTTCTTAGATTCCATATATATGTGTTAGCATACAGTATTTTTTTCTCTTTGTGACTTACCTCACTCTGTATGACAGACTCTAGGTCCATCCACCTCACTACAAATAATTCAATTTCGTTTCTTTTTATGGCTGAGTAATATTCCATTGTATATATGTGCCACATCTTCTTTATCCATTCATCTGTTGATGGACACTTAGGTTGCTTCCATGTCCTGGCTGTTGTAAATAGAGCTGCAATGAACATTTTGGTACATGACTCTTTTTGAATTATGGTTTTCTCAGGATATATGCCCAGTAGTGGGATTGCTGGGTCGTATGGTAGTTGTATTTTTAGTTTTTTAAGGAACCTCCATACTGTTCTCCATAGTGGCTGTATCACTTTACATTCCCACCAACAGTGCAAGAGGATTCCCTTTTCTCCACACCCTCTCCAGCATTTATTGTTTGTAGATTTTTTGATGATGGCCATTCTGACCAGTGTGAGATGATATCTCATTGTAGTTTTGATTTGCATTTCTCTAATGATTAATGATGTTGAGCATTCTTTCATGTGTTTGTTGGCAATCTGTATATCTTCTTTGGAGAAATGTCTATTTAGGTCTTCTGCCCATTTTTGGATTGGGTTGTTTGTTTTTTTGATATTGAGCTACATGAGCTGCTTGTAAATTTTGGAGATTAATCCCTTCTCAGTTGCTTCATTTGCAAATATTTTCTCCCATTCTGAGGGTTGTCTTTTGGTCTTGTTTATGGTTTCCTTTGCTGTGCAAAAGCTTTTAAGTTTCATTAGGTCCCATTTGTTTATTTTTGTTTTTATTTCCATTTCTCTAGGAGGTGGGTCAAAAAGGATCTTACTGTGATGTATGCCATAGAGTGTTCTGCCTATGTTTTCCTCTAAGAGTTTGATAGTGTCTGGCCTTACATTTAGGTCTTTAATCCATTTTGAGTTTATTTTTGTGTACGGTGTTAGGGAGTGTTCTAATTTCATACTTTTACATGTACCTGTCCTGTTTTCCCAGCACCACTTATTGAAGAGGCTGTCTTTTCTCCACTGTATATTCTTGCCACCTTTATCAAAGATAAGGTGACCATATGTGCGTGGGTTTATCTCTGGGCTTTCTATCCTGTTCCATTGACCTATATTTCTGTTTTTGTGCCAGTACCATACTGTCTTGATTACTGTAGCTTTGTAGTATAGTCTGAAGTCAGGGAGCCCAATTCTTCCAGCTCTGTTTTTCTTTCTCAAGAATGCTTTGGCTATTCGGGGTCTTTTGTGTTTCCATGCAAATTGTGAAATTTTTTGTTCTAGTTCTGTGAAAAATGCCAGTGGTAGTTTGATAGGGATTGCATTGAATCTGTAGATTGCTTTGGGTAGTAGAGTCATTTTCACAATGTTGATTGTTCCAATCCAAGAACATGGTATATCTCTCCATCTATTGGTATCATCTTTAATTTCTTTCATCAGTATCTTATAATTTTCTTCATACAGGTCTTTTGTCTCCTTAGGTAGGTTTATTCCTAGATATTTTATTCTTTTTGTTGCAATGGTAAATGAGAGTGTTTTCTTAATTTCACTTTCAGATTTTTCATCATTAGTGTATAGGAATGCAAGAGATTTCTGTGCATTAATTTTGTATCCTGCTACTTTACCAAATTCACTGATTAGCTCTAGTAGTTTTCTGGTAGCATCTTTAGGACTCTCTCTGTATAGTATCATGTCATCTGCAAACAGTGACAGCTTTACTTCTTCTTTTCCGACTTGGATTCCTTTTATTTCTTTTTCTTCTCTGATTGCTGTGGCTAAAACTTTCAAAACTGTGTTGAATAATAGTGGTGAGAGTGGGCAACCTTGTCTTGTTCCTGATCTTAGTGGAAATGGTTTCAGTTTTTTACCCCTGGGGTCGTTGTTGGCTGTGGGTTTTGTTTCTTGGTTCTTAACTGGAGCAAATCACTAAGCACAGGGCATTCAACTGTTGCCCTGGCTATTTTCTGTTTCATCTCCATCAAAAAGATAATCAAAAGTAATTTCTCTTCATGTGAGAAGTGCATCATTACACCAACACTAACCTACATTAAGATTGTATCAGCTCTCTTGTTCTGTTAAAAATCTAATTCCTGAGACTGATTTTCTTCTTCCTCAGAAGATATCACTCTGGTTAATTATGTTAAAGACATTTTATGAAACACTAGTCTGTGTCAAGACATAATGCTAATGAATGAGTACAAAATAGTAAGTGTCCTACATTCCTTGAGAAGAAACCCATGTGCCAGCAGTGGGGGAAGAACCCCATGAAAGTTCAGGGACTTACCACATTGGTGAAGTTCTCAGGTTCAGGGGAATAGAGCTTATTGGCATATTTCCTCTAAAATGGGACAAATTAATGCATTGTGCACTCTCCACCAAAAAGTAGAGGCAAAGCTTAGGAGATGTCTTTGGATTTGGTGTCAACATATATCATGTTTGGTGTGCTGCTCAAACCTATCTGGTAGCCTGTTAAGTTCCAAATGTCAGTAGGAACTGGAGTTAAGGGTAGGCTCTGCAGCAGGTACAAATATAGGTAAGTTGCCTAGTTACTGTAATAGCCATGGACGCAAAGGTACATAGAGTGTCTGTGACAGATAAGGATGTTTCATGGAGCCTCTGGCTAGCTCCCAGATTCAAAGCACAATTTAGATACCTACAGTTATAGTGTAATTTCATGCCTTCCTTTGCTGAAAGCATTCTTCCTTTGGAAAGCAGATCATGGTTGCTATTGGAACCTTTTATTAGCCAAATGCCCACCATGGCATATCAAGGGTCCATGCAAACTCAACACCTGTCATGAACACATTGTTCTCAGATCCAGGGAATCATAGAATTGACCATGTGTAGGGACAGGGTGATGTTAATTGGACATGTAGACCAGGACTAGACCTGAGTGGGTCCAGAGGCACAAGGGGACCACGTGAACCCACGGTACCTGCTCTCACTTCTTGGATGTCTCTCCCCTATCTCACATCTGTAGCCACATATGGAGTTTTCTGTGGTCTGTTAACAAAATTACAGAAAGCTCAGGGCTGGTTCACAAAATGATCTGTGCAGTGTGCTTGCATCAGCTTGAAGATGCCATTACAACCCCATAAGTGTAGCAGCGGTTATGGGAAATTCTTTCGCTGGATGTAACTTCAGAGAATATATCTGGTAATTTTATATATATATATACACACATACACATGTGCACGCACATAATATATATATATATATATATATATGTATATACTATATATAGTTTCATGGGAAGAGAAATTTTCTAAGATATAAATTTATAAATTTACAGTGATTAATAGGCTATGGTTAATAGGTTGCTTGAATTATCAGGGACCCTGAAAGAAAAAACTTTAAAAAATTGGTGAAAGAAAAGGATATAAAAGTTCACAGCAGTTTGCTATGAACCTAAAACTGATCTAAAAAAATAAAATCTTAAAAATAAATCTACTCACATATGACCTTAAGAGAGAGAAATATTGAAATTATTGATGAATGCTCATTGGAATATGGATATAATACAAAATATTATTTATAAACTTAACACATTTTATTTCATATGATTTACTTGCATCTAATGGTGGTAGCATTGTGCTTATGTATCATATGTTATATACTATAGTGTTAAAATATTTTAAAGTAAGTATACATATATCGTGTTAAAAGTATGTAAAGTATTTTGTTCTTTTTCTGTTAGGCATATATTACTGATTAATAAGTTGAAAGACACCAGTGTGATATTATAACATTTAGGGACATTCAAATTTGAGTAACTTCTTCTATTTACTGATATTTTTCCTCCCTAACAAATGACTTGAAACTAGTTATTTTTCTGTTAGCACTCTCAGTTTAACCTCAGTGTAGACTAGGTATTTTCAAACTAAATAATCTAGCCTATTTCAAGCAAAAAAAAAAAAAAATCACTGTAAGCAATTATTGTAATACTATAGATTAGCCAAAAAATTTAAATTCACATTATAATTTGCAAAATGTATAATGTATATTTATACCTAGGGCAAAATGTATACTTTAAAGAATACACATACTTGTATGTCGTACTTTTTTATTTTTAAATTGGTGTGTAAATTTTGCTACTTCCTTTTAGACAATTTATAACCCATGTACTTTTGCAGCAGTAAAAAGTTTTCTGTATAATATATATGTATAAAGAAACCATTACCTGCTGTACTTGTTTTTAAAAGAACATTCAGTAATGGGTTAAGAAAGCAAAATGACTTCTTACGTTGAAGAGAAGGAGCATGATTTATGAAAGAAAACATGTGAATTGGGTTACATTTCTAGTTAATTATTAGAGTTAAAATTTGTCCTTCAAACCATAAATTTCTCTGTAAGTTAAAATTTGTCCTTCAAACCATAAGTTTCTCTGTAAGTTATTTTTTTCTTTAATGTTTTATTCTGAATGTTACTGCTCATGATTTCAGTGCCTATATGAAGCATATGCTGTTTCATATTTAATTCAACATTATTTGAAAAGTAAAGGAAGTTGTTATGGCAACTGAAGCTCAAAAATAATTTCATTTAGAAAACTTTTTAACACTTTCACTTCAACATGGCCTTCAGCTGCAATGTACAATATAAAAATGTTCAATTTGAAAAAAAAACCAAAGTGCTTTGGGGAATATGTGGCATAGTGTTGAAATGTTTAAGGTATTCCTTTTAAAACGTAGTTTCCATATCATACTATGTATAGAAAAAAGTCAAATGCAATGTAAAATGTTGTGATCTTAGAATTAGTCATTACACTTTCATTTACAAAATTGTGTTCATGAAGCAAAATCTGGAATGGTTAGGATTATATTGAGCACTTTCGCATTTTCCTTTCTTCTCCACACGGACCATCTGTGGGTCTTCTCTGCCCCCAGAAGCTCAGCGGTCTCATGCTGCCTGCATCAGCCAGGTTGGCAGTGAACAGATGCCAGAGTTTAAGGGGTAAAGGAAGACATTTCATGAATGATGATTAAGAGTGAACAGGATGGTCATGGTTAAGGAAGCGATAAAGGATGATGACACACCAGGAGTGGGAGGCTGTTATCACCCCGAGGTCTGCAGTGGTAAGAGGAGGAAGTAGTGTTCCAGGTCTACTGAGATGTGGGTCATACAGGAGGGCAACCCTGTGACCACAGTAAAGAAAACCACCTCTGACATCCTCTGCCAGTTCACGTCAATCAGAAGGATGAAGGGGAAAAAATACTCTGAACTCTTTATCCTCCTACCCTCTTACCTCCTGCTGGGGCTGCCCATTGCCCAAGCAGAGGCTAGAAAACAGGAGTCCAGCAATTGAGGCCATAGAAACTATTTTCCTGGTGCAGAAGACAGGTGCAGAAGACAGGTCCATTTTCTGGTGCAGAAAATGGTCCAAGAACAAAAATGGAAGGATACATAGAACACTAGGGAAGTCTCTTTATTTTTCCCTGAACATAAATTTTCCTTTGAATTAAAAAGTGAAAATAAAAAATAAGAACAAATAACTAGTGTCCCAACACAGTTGAATCACAAAAATCTTATTAAAAATTCTTTAATGATATTGAGAGATGATGGCAATTTTAGGCATACTCCTCCCCGAACCTCGGTTGAAACGTTGGTTACCTCAAGAATTTTTTGTTTTATTTTGTTTTTAAGACTTTACATTTTTCGAGCAGTTTTAAGTCCACAGGAAAACATAGGGGAAGGTATACAGATTTTTCCGTGTACCCTCTTCATCCGCAATGCATGGCTTCCTCCGTATGCATCCGCCAGCAGAGCGGCACATTTGTTCCAGTTGATGAAGCTCTCCATACTTTGACACGTCATAATCACCCAAATTCCCTAGTTTACATTAGGTTTCACACGTGGTGTGTACATTATACGGGTTTGGATAAGTGTGTAATGACACGTAGCCACCACTATCATGCAGAGTGTTTTCACTGCCCTAAAAATGCCCTGTGCTATCCCTGTCCATCTCTCCCTCCACAATCCCTGACGACCACTGATCTTTTTACCGTCTCTATAGTTTTGTCTTTTCCGTAATGTCATATAGTTGGAATTAAACTTTTCAGATTGGCTTCTTTAACTTAGTAATATGCATTTGAGTTCCTTCCATGTCTTTTCATGGTTTGAAAAGCTCATTTCTTTTTAGCACTGAATAATATTCCATTGTCTGGATGTACACAGTTTATTTTTCTATTCATCTACTGAAGGACATCTTGGTTGCTGCCAAGTTATGGCAATTATGAATGAAGCTGCTATAAACATCTGTGTGCAGGTTTTTGTGTGGACATAATTTACAACTGCTCTGTGTAAATACCAAAGAGCTGGGTTGTATAGTAAGCATGTGTTTGGTTTTGTAAGAAACTGCTAAACGTTTGTCTTCCAAGTGGTTGCACCATTTTGCTTTCCCACCAGCAGTGAATGAGGGTTCCTGGTGCTGTACATCTTCACCAGTGTTTGGTGTTGTCAGTGCTGTGGATTTGGGCCATTCTAATAGATGTCTAGTGGTATCTCATTGTTGTTTTAGCTTGCATTTCCCTGAGGACACAGGATGTGGAACACCTTTTCCTATGCTTCCTTGTCATATGTGTATATTATTGAGTGAGCTGTCTGTTAAGGTCTTTGGCCCTTAATCAGGTTGTTTTCTTATTGTCAAGTTTAAGAGTTCTTCATATCTTTTGGATAGTGGTCCTTTATCAGATGTCTCTTCTGAAAACATTTTCCCCCAGTGTGTGGCTTGTGTTCTCATTTTCTTGGCATTGTCTTTCACAGAGCAGATTTTTTAAAATTTTAATAAAGTCCAGCTTATCAATTTTTTCTCTCATGAATCATGCCTTTGGTGTTATATCTAAAAGGTCATCGTCATACTCAAGGTCATCTAGGTTTTCTCCTATGTCATCTTCTAGGAGTTTTATACTTTTGCATTTTACACTTAGGTCTGTGATCCATTTTGAGTGAGTTTTTGTGAAGGGTCTGAGGTCTGTGTCTAGGTTCATTTTTTTTTTTTTTTTTTTTGCATGTGGATATCCAGTTGTTCCAGCACCATTTGTTGAAAAGCTTATCTTTGCTCCATTGCATTGTCTTTGCTCCTGATTAGATTTTATTGTGTTGAAAGTGTTTGGTATTCAGGGATTGCATAAGACAATAGGAATAAGGAGTCAGTTACAGAGAGAAACACAAAGATAACAACAATAGGAATAACACCTTTATAGCACTTACCCTTTATAAGGCATTATCCCAAACACTCTTACCCCACACATACTGCCTTATTTAATCTTCATTGCAAACTTATAAGGTGTATACAGTTGACCCTTGAACAACACAGGTTTGAACTGCATGGATCCACTTATAGATTGATTTTTTTTTCAAATAATTACGCACTACAGTGCTACATGTCAGTACTACGTGACTGTATGACTACACAGATGTAGAACCATGGGTGTGGAGGGACCTTGGGTATGGAGGGACCTTGGGTATGGAGGGACTGTGGATACTTATGGAGGACCGGCTGCATGCACTGATTTTCCACCGTGTGGAGGGTCAGCATCCTAACCCCTGCATTGTTCAAGGATCTACTGTATGATTGTCTGTATTTTGTACCTGAGGAGACAGAGATACAGGAAGAGGTTAAGTAAATTGACTCGGGTCAAGTTTAGTAAGTGAGAGACAAGGATTCCTACTCAGGCACCGTAACTCCAGTGTTTAGTAACATCTACGTAGTCCTAGGGTTTAACTCGTCACTGTCACCAAAGGCTCAACTTCACATTTCCTCTCTGCCTTCCTGGGAGAGAAAGAGGGGCCCCCCTCTGTCCTTCTGTCCACGTTTCATGCAGGATGAAGAACAGTGGAATGATGAGAATACAGGGCGGCACTGTTAACAAGGCCGCATAGATTAATATTCTAGGGCTGCCAAAACACTGCCACAGAGTGGGTGCCTTAAACAGCAGAAATGTATTTCCTCACAGCTCTGGAGGGTGAAAGTCCAAGATCACGGTGTCAGGAGGGTTAGTTTCTTCTGAGGATGCTCTCTTTGGCTTGTAGATGGCTGTTTTTTCCCTTTATCTTCACATGGTTTTATCTGTGTGTGTGTGTGTGTATCCTGATCTCTTTCTATAAGGATATCAGTCATGGGACTTCCCTGGTGGTCCAGTGGTTATGACTCCACATTCCCAATGCAGGGGGCCCAGGTTCGATCCCTGGTCAGGGAATTAATCCCACATGTTGCAACTAAGACCTGGCACAGCCAAATAAGTAAAGAAATAAATAAAATATTTTTTTTAAAAAAGTTATCAGTCATACTGGATTAGGGCCCACCACATGGCCTCATTGTACCTTGATGACCTCTCCAAAGACCCTGTCTCCAAAGACATGACACACTGAGGTACTGGGGTTATGGCATCAACATATGAATTTTGAGGGGGGGACACAGTTCAGCCTGTGACAACAAACTCTTCCAGGAAGTGCCAGCAACCTTAACCTTAAATATTAAAAACTGTAGCATAATTCTCCTAGATGTAAAACAGAGAAGAAATCATGCCCTGAACAAAATATGGGTGTCAGAAGGAAAGAAATGGAACATAAATATCAGGTAGGCAGCTCACAACATCTGCTACAGTACATGTTTGACCCACTCCGTATGCCATGCCAAGCCTTCTTCAGTCAAACCCCACCTAAAAGCATCTATGGTGAATTGTTTTTAAAATTCTGAAATTAGTTTACCTCGAGGCCTGTGTGCTGCTGAGGTCCTGAAAGACCTAGACCTTGAAATGCAGATTACAATTCTTTGCTCATCCACTTTGGCTAAAAATGGTGGTGCTGTAATTGTGGCATAATACCATGTTATAATTAAGGAAGATATAGTGATGGTATATAACGTCAAATGTTAAACATACAAGAGGCTAATCTCAGACATGTTTGGGACATTTTTGATGAGACAGGAGCTCACCTGTCATTGGGATGTAAATGTATTCACTCAGGGCAATTCATAAGAGACTACAGGTACAGTCCCCTTGCTTTGTTAAAGTCAGTTTGCTTTGAAATTACATTTACTCTTTGTTCAAGCTTTATTGTACATTGTCCCCTTGGTATAAGCCGAGTTAAAAGGACTGGCCGTCTGCAAGTACTTCTCTAAGTGCCCCACTTCTGTGACGCCATAGCCTTCCAGGGGCTCTGGATTCTCTTAGGTACCCCACCTGCGCACAATTCCTCTAATGCAGAGAACGACGTTTGCCTTCCCCAGGCAGACAATCCAAAGACCCAATGACTTAACTGCATGACTCTCGAACTCCAGGTTTTCTGGGTTGGAATTTTCTCTCCATTGGGACTGGATGTAGTTCTTGGTGGACTCGAGCAGGGGTTCCCCCCACCCTGGGGCCCCCGGGGCCGCACAGCAGGAGGTGAGCGGCGGGCACAAGAGTGAAGCTTCAACGGCCGCTCCCCACCGCTCACAATACCGCCTGCACCATCCCCCTGCCCCGTCCGTGGAAAAATTGTCTTCCACGGAACCCGTCCCTGGCACCAAAAAGGTTGGGGACAACTGGCCTAGAGACAAATAATATAAAACACAAGTTTCTTTCCCTAAACATGACAACCTTAAAAGAAGGACAAAGTATAGAATAATAGCAATTAAGGACAAGAAACGCTCTAATTCAGGTAGAGAGAGAATAGGAAATACACAACAGTCACTGGTCCAAAGTAATTCTTTAATCCCACTGGGTGGAATCGTGAAGACCCCCTCCACATGAGAAGAGTGCATTCCTGGTGCTGATTTTTGGAGACGTTGCCTTGTCTCTTCCAGTCACTTCCACAGTTACTGTGTGAAGCGTCCGTGGATGGTGGAGGTGACTCCCACAGAGCAACTTTTGTCGACGTGAGTTTGCACATCTGGAGAGTCTTCTGTGCAGAGGTTACAGTTGTTGCTAGGCAGGTCAGGTCTTTCTCTGCAGTGCGATCTCCTTGAAATCGTGGTGGACGTCCCATTCTTTTGCTTCCAGCTGGTTGCTTGTGTGAACAACTGCAACCAAATATCTTAGACATATCTTTAAAGGCTCCTATCTTATCTAACGGTTTCTCTGCTCTGCAAAATTCCAAAGCCTTTATTAGCTTAATTGCCGGAGCTTTAAAAAGTAATTTAAACAAGAGGCTTAGCTGATGAAAACGCAATCATTCCAGCAGCAGGTGGGATGCTGGCCTCTGACCAGCTGGCAAATCTACAGGGGAGGTTCTCGCAAAGGCCTTTTACAGGAGCCTCTGATCCTGCTAAGGCTGTCCTTGCACAGACACCAGGTAGGTAACATTTCAGCTGGAGTTCAGGAGCATTTTTTTCAGCCTTTCAGTTGACCCTCAGTCGGCTGAAATTGAGGACAGAAGAGGTGCCTGGCTCAGCAGAGCACTTTTCGCCTCCCTCTGCTTGCGCCCTCTCTCCGTCAGGATTACTTCCAGGCCTCCTATCAGACCTACACTGAAAGCCAAACACGACACACCAGTACCTGCCCAACTCCAGGTTGTTCCCTTCCCATTTTCACTAACTAACTCGGTGTTCCTAGTCAGCTGTGCTCCGAAGCACAGAGCCGAACACTTGGACCAAATGCCCTGTTACAGAATCACAAAGGTCACCGCTTTTCTTTCCCAGTGTTCACATCCTTGTGGTCCCCAGTCCAATCCTTCATTACGTCCACTTCATTTTCTTTTGTTCTATTACTTGCAGCACCTCACTTAAAGATACCGAAGTCTGTTAGAGGTTTCATTTTGCTAAATGTAACAAAATCCTCCAGATTCAAATTCCAGACATAGGAAAAGCGCTAGGTCTATTATTTATCTTTGTTCTTAGGTTTTACTCTGTTATTAGTATTCTCGTCAACCCATACTTTCCTTGCACTTGTCTCCTTTTGTGTATTTGTTTAATTTTAAAATACAGCCTATAACCGTCAAAACCACCTATGTAAGTATGCTTTAAAAATAATACATAAGCATAGGCCAAAAACGAATAAGGGATAAAAGGTTTGATGAAAAATTAATCAGTTGATCTAAGAAAGAAATGGTATATTTTATTCAAACCAAATTGAGGATTATAACTGGGGACAGCCTCTCAGAAAGCTCTGAGAACTGTTCCGCTCATTAGAATCAAGGCACAGTTACATAAGTTTTTGAGACAGAGGGCTATCCATTAAATTATGTAATGTTGACAGTTTACACAATCCAGATCTGTGAGCACAGAGTGGTGGGTCATCGTGACCCATTACAAGATCAAGGAGAGTTATCTTTTAAGGAGTCGTCTTGTTGATGCTGGGAGAATGACGCTCTTTATGGTTGAGCAGGTATTTCTGCCATTGGGGAGGTTTGGTCGATACATAAGGTAGATACACAATGCATAGTGGGGGAGAGAGGAGGCCAAAGGGCAGAGAAAAAATTTTTATGTTGAAATTTTTCTTGTCTTGCCATAAAATACGAGTTTTATTTCACAGAAGACATCTCTGCAATCCCCCCAATTTTTGAATCTTTCACCCTTCCTTGCATATGCAAATCAAGGACATCTGACAAATGGAATAACTGAGACTAACAGGGTGAATTCATATATTAATAAATTGTAATCACTTTACCTTTAAGATAAAAGTAAGTGGAGGTTCATTTCCTTCCTTAACTATACAGACTATCTTGTTCAGTGCTTGGTGTGTGCACACCCACTCTTTACATAATTAATTCCGGTCTTCCATACCATGGAATTAATTAAACTTGTATTATTCTTAAAATACTAGGATGGTAGTCACATGACACGTTTTATTATATTTTGCATAATAAATAGTTTAACATTGGAAGAGCCCACGAGGAATTTTCTGACCAACAAAATTGCTGAATATATGAAGACTCCTACAGTTATACCTTTTTTTCCCCTTTTACAACCAAAAACAACAATGTGAATTTTGAGAACTCTCTTTTATACTTTGGGATATCGGGGTCTCAAAAATAACATTCATTAATTTCTTTTGAAAAATTGGGACCAATTGATGATTAAGATACAGAAGAATAACTCAGGCTCAAAATATCAGATATTTTCACTGACGCCAGCTGGAGAATGCAGATGTAAATCTGTAGCCAATGGCGCTGATGTGCTGTCCTAAGCCCCCCCCGTGTTGAGGTTGGTGCAGCCTGCCTAAGGAAAGATGTGGTTCTTGTCAACAGACACGTGAATTAACTTTGTCTTCCTTAGAGTGTCCAGAGAGCAAGTGGAGAGAAAGAAATGAAGCCCCAGTGACTAAATATTTTACAGGTTTTTTTTCCTCCCCAGTAAAAAAAATGGGGACAAGCGAACATCACCCACCAATTAGATGATGCATTATTTTTTTTCTCTGTGGAGAGAAGTGAAGTAGACATGGGTCACATGGAGTAAGTCAGAAAGTTAGTCTTGTGCTAAATCCATCCACAGAGAGGCCTGGGGCTAGAGGGCCATTTTCTGTGTTGAGGGCAACTTCCATTATGTAAACCATCAATACCCATTACTTAATGACTCCTAGTGTCTCACTTTAAAAGTATATCTCCTCTTTGAACATCTAAAGTTATTAAAATGATTCGAAATTATCAGCATGAGGAAGAACTGCTGGTCCTTCTGTCATGAGTAGTTAGTTAATGGCAATGAACTTCAGCAAAAACCACAGAACTCTTTGAGCCTTTGTATTTTTTAGCACTAATGTAAAAGTTAATATAAATTCTACCCATGAAACCCACATCAATTTTATCAACAGTCGGCAGTACATAGAATCAGCATAAACTCTAAAACCTTATAAACCCTGAAGCCATTTCTCTATTTCTGCTTTTGCAAAGCAAAGCACTTATTTTTTTTACCCACTGAATAACCTTAAAGTAAACCAAGGATTTCCCTCTGTAAAACGTATCTTACAATGTCCCCTTCCGTGCTGGAATTAGAAGTTACAAAATAGAAAATGAGAACAAAGCTTATCACTTGACACATTTACTTCACTTGCGCTGCTGTGGACTGGCTCCCCATTTTCCATGAGCCAACAGTCTAGAAAGGCAAGGCCAGTGGTAATAAGCAATGACGGACAAAGTTATTCTCAATTCCCAATTGAGCTGAGCTGAGGCAGAAAATTTAGTTTCCCTTCTGAGAAGTCATGATTTCTATCAGCACTTAGGGAGTGAAGAAAACATTAAGTTGCTTCTGTTTGAGACATTTACTTGTTTAAAACTCATGCAAAACTAAAATACATTTTAAAAAGAGAGAGAGAGAAAGAGAGAGACCCAAGAGAGATTACTTGTGATTCCCTGAAATGTCCTCATCCTATCTTATGTGCTTCATTTATAATTATGAATTGTTTATATCCCTTTAACCAATTTTCTTAATTTATTACAGTGCATAAATCCAGATCACATTGAATTCATTTGTTAAGTCATACATTTTGAAACAATTTACCAAACCTAAAATTCAAAACAGACTCTCTATTATTTCTTTTATTGACAATTCTGTGATTTTTGACAAATAAGTGCTCACATTTTTTTGTGTGTAGTAGGATCCTTACCAAATTTTCCCCTTTTGTTCGTCCTTCATTATTGTACTGGAGATGCTCATTTCTGTCTCGGTCTGACTCTGTCTCTGTATGCATGTGTGTATTTGTGTGTGTAAGATATAAGCTTATAGATTGAATTATATCAGGCCAGTACCTGTCACACAATTTTTTATTTGCTTCTTCTTAAGGATCATTTTATAAATCATTCATTAATTCACTATTAATTTTGAAGGATCCTGATATTAAATGTTGTTCAGGAATAAAGCAAAGTTAATGGCTATTTGTTCTATTATTTATATTCTGAAATCTTCCTACTGGAATACTAAAATAGTGTGATTAATAATGCAATGCCATTGAATATTATAAACTCCTTTACCAGAGAACCTATTTTAATTTTGAACAGTTTTACATGAACATTTCAGAATAGGATATTGAAAACCATTTATTAATGGTGAATTGTAGAAAATATTACATTCCTGAAAGGAAACATAAAATATTTTTCCAACAACAGAACTATAATTTATAATATAGATGGCAAATTGAGGCAGTTATTTCCTTTGAATACATCACTTAAAAACACTCAAAGAAAGAATAACAAAACTCAAATAGTGCAGACTCCCTGCCTGGATGTTATCTACTAAAGATAATTTGTTTCTCTAATGAGGAAAGGGACTGAGGGTTTTACCTTTCATCTGTCTCAAATGGAGCTTTCTCTTTATGACATTAGCAGGTAAGAAATACAAGTGTTAGGAAAACTAGCTTTCCTATGCAATCGTTATTTCTAGGTGCTTAAGACAGGACTAAATACTAAATATGCTACTGAGGCACTCTGGTCCAACATTGGCATGAAGTATGTAAGGAGTGAAGTAGAAGAATAAATATCCTGAATTTCCTTCTCAAGTGAATATAAAAGCTTATCACTCTGGGTGTCTGCACACCTGGATTTTGCTTTCCTCAGGAAATGGGACTTTACCCAATTTTATTTTCTGGCCACTTCTCACTCCTTTCTGCCACTTAGTATCACTTAGCTTAATACTCTTATATGTCAAACCTGTTTAATCTATGTATTTAATTGCTGGATCTCTTCCAGTAAGGAGCAAAGACAAGTAATGCCTTTTAGCACAGTGCTTGTTATAGCTTTACATATTTTTATTTTACCATGAGATACATTGATTACTAGGATAATCAGTCATTGAAATTCATGAATATTCCCCAGCATTCATATGAGTGGACTTTATTCTTCTTGCCCAATATTTCTTTTTACAGATGGTAGTAATCCATAATTTATCCCCTTTTGGAGCCATTATAAAATCAGGTAAAGTTATGATCTTATAAAATCCTCCTTAAAATGACTGATTTCCTGCTTTGTGTGTGCATATGTTTTTTCTAATCAAGAGCTACCTTAGTTGTGTGCATATATCTTTGTATGCATGAACAACCATAGTTGCTAATTCTTTTTTCAGTTAAGTTTAAAAAGTATATCACAGCGGCAAGAATAAACTGTGGTGTTCCCTAGCATTCCTAGCTCCGAAGTTCACAAATTCTTGTGTTTTTTGTTTTTTTTTTTTAAATCCCGACACATCTGAAGTATGTAATGTGCCCCTGTCAGCAAGAGTGATGGTACGTTTGTTTCAACAGGACAGCCAATGTCAGCTTCAGGACAAACTCCCCTAGAAGACAGTAACTCTTGAGTGTGACAGTGGCAGTGGAAAGACATACTTTGATAAAACCTGAACAGTTTTTGAAAATCTCTGCCCAATGTTATCCCAGCAAATTTAGTTTGTTACTAAAGAACTTATTTGGCCTTCAACAAACCTTATCTCTGTCCTGCCTATTTTTTAAGATTTTTATTGACATATAGTTGATTTACAATGGTGTGTGAGTTTCTGCTGTACAGCAAAGTGATTCAGTTATATATGAATACATATATATATTTGTATATACATATATTCTTTTTTTACATTCTCTTCCATTATAGGTTATTACAAGATATTGAATATAGTTCCCTGTGCTATACAGTAGGTCCTTGTTGTTTATCTGTTTTATATATAGTAGTGTGTACATGTTAATCCCAAACGCCTAATTTATCCCTCCCCATCCCTTCCACTTTAGTAACCATAAGTTTGTTTTCTGTGTCTGTGAGTCTATTTTTGTTTTGTAAGTAAGTTCATTTGTATCATGTTTTTTAGATTCCACATATAAATGGTATCATATATTTGCCTTTGGCTTTACTTCACTTAGTACGATAATCTCTAGGTCCATCCATGTAATCTTTAATTTTAAAATTTTCATGTATTACATGTTCAGTGACCAACTTTGCCCAAGAATTATGGTTGAAATGCAAATTAAAAATGAAAAAATGAATAGTATAAAGGAGATAAAATTAAAATCGAGAACAGTTATTAATATGAATCAGGAATTCTGGCTATCTTCAGTTATCTCATGCTGCATAACATATTGCCCAAGTTCTGATAATCCCTTAGTTTGTCTGCATCAGTAGAATGTGTCTGTGTCTTTATAAATCATGTGTACTTATGTATCAGTATTTGGAAACTGCTGACTTGAAATCCTTAACCATGATAATGCAGATGTTAGGCTTATCAGGATCTTGTAGGTTACATAGCTAGCTTCCAAATGTCATGACTCTAAAGCATCACTCCATCCTCAAACATAGTTGATTAGAACAGAGGTAAACCCCTGACCAAGTCTGGGCTTAAAAACTCCTTCTCTGGGAAGTTTGGAATTAGAGTTAGAATATTCCAGCTCATTTATCTAGTTTCCTTAGTATGAGGTTTAAGTACCTGACCTGTGAATATTAGGCTTCCAAATCTAGGACAAGCAAAAGTGATTTCTCTTTGAATGCCAGCTGTCAGATTTCTTAGAGACAGCTTTGAGAAACCACACTGAAAGATTTGGGGAGTTCCATATGTTTTATTAATCTAATCTGTATCTAATCTAGTCTTTTATAAGTATCACTGTTATTTCTGATAACTTCTAACATTTATTGGGCATTTACCATCTACCAAGCTCTGAGCTCTGTGTTTTACATTGCCTATCCATTTGATTTTTACAATGTCTACAAATTTCTTCCCTATTTTGAGGATGAATCAACTGATCATTAAAAAATTCCAAATTTATGTATGTAGTTAGTGGCAGAGCTAATGAAAATGGAAGATTGTAGGCTTTCAAAGGAAAGATAAATTTATCAGTAACAGGAAAAGACTATCTACTGTACTCCTACAATGTTTGGGAAGCTATTGTTTTTTCCTTGATAAACGGAAAGTCCTGGAATGGGCAGAGCTGCTCAAAATCCTTTTTCTTCCCCATCAAAGACTGATTATTTGATCCATTATCTCTGACCCCAGTGTGCTTATAGTTGGGAAACACTTCTTCAATCATTTTGCAAATATTTAATGAGAATCTGCCTTGTAGCAGGCACAGCATTAGAGGCTGAGGATGCAATGGTGAGCAAGAAAGGGTATTCCTTTCTTCTCAACAGTCTGAAAATGTATGCATCATTAAATTAGCAATTATTACATATCTTTCTAAGAGGAAACACCAGGCAGAATGTGAAGATAGGACAAACACCGAAATCTAGTTCAGGTTGTTTCAGAAAACCTTTACTTTTAAGATAGTAATTATAGAATATCTAGGATTTAAGAGATTTGGTGAGAGTGATGATAAGAATTATAAGCCAGTCAGCGAGGTCTTCTATACGTGTGTTGGTATTATTAAAATGATAAAAGGCGTTGGAGTGCAAAGGAAGGTTGTAAGCCAGGAGCAAGGTGGTATAACCAGATGGCATAGCCTCACAGAATAGGGGGTTTGTAAGAGCGTGAAGGGCAATGGGGTGGACATGGCAATGAGAAACAGGGAAGACAACCCGCCCACTACAACATGAGAATTAAGACACAACAGCTTGTATCAGAAAGCCTACCCAGGGATGCTTTGTTCCCAAGAGGTAATCACATTTCAATTAAATGAGAAAGTGGAGGAGCTATTCCAAGAAGAAGTTGAGTATGTAGCATTGTTTGCTGGTCACCAACATGAGTATAAGTCTCTAGGAGAAAGGGGATCAAAGGCAGATTGGCTCAGATAGGATAGATAGAGCAGTGTGGGTGTAAAGGTTTCAGTAAAAGTAACCAGGGAATGTTGTACTACTATTTGAATCATGACAGGATTCATCCTGTTCGTTTTCTAAAGGGGCAGGAATTTGCTTCACTGTATTTGGGTACAAGAAATATAATATTTTATTTTTCTCTATTACATCGTACTTGGCTCTGAAAAAAAAAAAAAAAAGTAAGCCGGGGGAATATCATGCATGAAGGTCTGGCGGTGAGAGAATGTAGAGTCAATGATGACTCCCTGTCCCAAGAGAACTCACATGACTGTCACTGCAGAAACTAAAATCAGTGAATGTGCCTCTCAGACATGGTCCAGAGGAGGAGGGTGAGAGTTGAGGTTCAAGAGGTGAGAAGGGCTCAGGTCATGAAAGGGATTTTAAGAACATTCGTTCATTCAGTAAATACTGTCTGCCTTTCATGTGCCCAATATTACACATGGTGGGGACACAGCAGCAAAAGCAATAGTTTAAAAGTAGTTGCCTTCATACAGTGCACTCTGGTGTGTGAGGGAGACAGTAAAAAAAGTGCAGTCAGTTCTCCTGTGATACTTTCAAGAATGCATATTTGTTCTAAAGTCATATATATATATATAAGATGTATATACTATATATATACACACACACATTTGTGTCTATACAAACACACACAGAGACACACACAGGCACATGAGGCAATGATCTGAGCATGACACGTATTTCATGTTTGCTTGTGCACAAGTTCCTCCACAAGAGACACCAGGTGAAAGTGGAAAACTGTGCCTGGCTGAACCAAGTGACATAGACATAAATAGAAACATGCCTATATGTGCACGCACACACACACACACACACACACACCCTCAGCATCTACCAGCTGCCCGTGCTTCACCATCTGTGTTACCAGCCACACTCATCCTCTCCTGGTTTTACAGCTTGCAGGCAGATCACAGGTAACCCTCTTTCCGCCACTTCACTAGGACTCATAGGCTGCACCTTGAAGTGTTGGCCCTCTGACAGCCCCTCCACAACCGTATTCAGGTCTTTTTCAAGGTTCCATGCTGTATACATTGTAGAATTTATGTATATCTTAAAGTTTTACAATACATAAAACTGTGCTACAGTTTTTATTAGGATCCAATCTTTTTTTTAATATGCTATTGACAAAGTTTTTGAATGTTGTGTTCTAACCTAATTTTTTCACGAGCCTTGTGATTATTACACAATTTTGAATAGCATGCAAAGATTTTTAGAAACACGTATGTCACGTTGTAGGATACATGGCTGTATTTGTCATGTTCAACTGTGTTAAATTCTTGGGAGGAAAATGTCAGTCAGGAAAGAGGGATAGGAGGTTTTCGGAAATGCTGAAATTTTGGATATGTTGATCAGAGGTGGCCTCAGGGATAAAGGGTACTTGAGCGATAAGAGATACAACTGTGTACCTGTGAGAAGGAAAGGCGTTCCAGGCTGAAGGAACAGGAGCTGCAAAGAGCAGCTTCTAACATATCCATTATTAAAATTTAGTTCTTCTGCAGTTTTTTGATAGTACAGTTGATGAGAAAGGACCTATAATGTGCTAAAATAGGAGATTCTTTTATTGGCCGTAAAGATATTGAAAAGATCAGATATGATTAAATGCAGTAGGACATGCCTTCAAACCCAGCCTATGCATTAAGTAACTGCCTTGGCCATGCGTGGAATGACTGAGTGTTTCAATTTGCTGGGGATTGTTTCATTTCATGCCTATTGTACCAGCATAATTATTAGTGCTTTGTTTTACCCTTAAAAATATCCTAACTTGGTACAAAAATTTTATGGCTGCACTAACCATTGCAGTTTCCTCGTATGAAATCATTCAAAGCCCTTCAGAATATGGCTAATGATTTGTAAAGTTTGACCACTGAACAGTCCTTTATAACATAGAAGACAAACAGAACAAAAGAAGTAGAGAAGAAAAGTCCATAATTACTACCAGGATCATGTATACTATGTGTTGAATGACACCCCCATCACTTCCCTAACTACCTCCTGCAGCCACTGGGAAAGCTGGACTTTACTTTGCAGCTTCAAGCAACAAGGGGAACATTTATGGTAGATATTTGAGGATGAGTCACAGGTGGTTGAAATTATAATGAAGCTATCCAGAGATTGAGCTTTGCTTTGATTTTTTTATCCAGTGTTCCTCCTATGAATTGATTATCACAAATAGCATAGGTGAGGTGGTACGTTTGTGAACACTTGTTTACTTATGCTGGTTCACAAAAGTGGAAGGAAAAGGCACCAGTGTCCAAGGTAATCCATGTCCATGGTAATCACCAACACAAATTCACAGGACGCTGGGACATCCTTTGTAGGCACTGCTCGTACATGTAAAGCGATGTGAGTTCATTAATTGTCATCTTCTCAAAACACTCTGAAACTCTACTGCAATTTGTCTCCCAGAGCAGAGTCCACAACCACTTGTCTCTCTGGTCAAAATGGCATTTACTTTCTCACACTGGAATTGTATGAGGATGTGCTCCTCTAATTGGGAGAAGCAGATGTGATGCTAGGCAATGCTTTCTCGGCTGAGACATATCGCCCACCTGAATAGGGTTCTGTGTCCTTCGAAGGATCCACTGTGTAGCTGCAAAGGTTTAGTTTATTTACAACTTTCAACTTCATATCTGTCTTGTGTTCTGTATATTTTTGAGTGACTGCTTGGTTACATTTTGTCTCTACCAACGAAGACATTTGCAAGTATGTTTGATCATATATGTTTATGTAACTTTACTGCAAATAATGAAATCTATTTCAGTGTAATATAGTTCTCTTCTAATTAATTGTACTAGCAAAATAAAAATACGGGAAACTAGGTTTTAATAGTGTGTATGTTAGGAAATGCTCTTGTTCAATCTGAGTAAGCTCATTTTCTTTATGACTTTTGATAACTGCATTGGAAAGATGGAAATATAAAATGTGTCCTTCATACATTGTATGAGTCATTGCTAAATCCAGGTCTTCTAAAATAACATCTTCATCTGGTGAAGAAAGTGGGATTTTATTAAAATTATGAAAGTAGAACAATTTTAATATGTGTAAAATTCTTCATCCCAACACTACTTCTTGACATACATGCACTGAGATAATTTACATATATGCATAATTTATATGTCTGTGTATAAAAGCCTGTCCAGGTGGATTTGATTTTCTAAATTATAGAATACAATCATTAAGTTTTATCTTTAAGTCAGCTTCATCTAAGACCAAATGTTTGAAAGCTTATCAGTAACCTGGTGAGGCCAGTATTGCATGCATCAGAATATTAATCTTATTTTCCAGGTTCCGCTCTATTTTATTCAGTGGTGTTCAAGTTTCAGGCATTTGCCTATTACTTTCAAAAACTTTTTTCATATACAATTTGAATGGATACCACTAGTTTACTTAATGTTTTCATTTAAGGCATTCTTAAATCAAAACACTGGTTTTTTTTTCAATTTGTCCTAAACATTAGGATCAATTTAATGATGTCTTTTCAAGGACACATAAAATTATTATATAACTATTCAAATAAATATACAGTTATTAAAATTAAATGGGTTCACCTATGTATTAGGTAAAATTACTTCATTGAACACAGAGAAAATATATGGGTTTTAGGAAATGTAATGGGTGATTATAAATTACTTTAGTTTTAGTACATGTGATATTAGAATAGACTCTTAGGAACACATCAAATGCTTACTTTGAACTGAAACACATTTAATATTTTAGTTAGTTCTGGGAAATACCCTAGGATATAAGACCACATCATTGTCTGACTCAGAAACCAAAGAAGCATGTCCATTAAAGATGTTTTCCACATTAGAAAAGCAAACAACATCAATGAGGTAGGAAGAGCACAAAAGAGCCAACCTCATAAAATCTACACACAATTTCAGATCCAACAAAGTTTGCTCAGGCTCTGTATTTGAACATCCAAGGACATGGAGTATCATTTGAAGGATTCTAAAGGTTTTTGTAAAGGGTTGTTTGCCAAGTTTAAAACAGCAATAATTAATTTCAAGAATTATAATGATAAAATTGATTTTATGTTTCATACTATATTTATAAATAAATTTATTCTAGCAGAAATAAAATTGAATTATAAAACCCTCTAAGGGAAAAAAATCATTTGAAATCACCAGTAATTAATATACAATATCTTCATGAAAGTCCAAAAGAATTTGGAATTTTTAAAAGATTACTGAAATAAAGCTTCAAGAGGTTTACAAATGTAAACTATTGACACATCATTCCAGTCTGTCCACTGCATTAATTTGTTTCAAATTAGAAATTGCCTTTTTATTTTAAGAAAGGTGAAGAAGGAATCAGAGATATTCACAAAAGCATTTAAAATTTTAAATTTGTGAAAAATTAGATTCATCTATGGAAGCAAAAATTTTAAATCTCTGAACCTATGCAATAAAAATTATTGTGGTAAACAGTGCATTAATTTCATTGAGGTCCACTCCATGCTGAACAATAGGGACCTGAGGGTGTTCAGACCAGGATTGTTTTGAGAATACAATTCCAAGCCTAATCATCTATTCAGAGAGGTAAATGTGATGCATGCACATTGCTCTTTTGAGTTGTCCAGATTTGAAATAAATGAAAACTTCTTAACAGAATGGTATAAGAAAGTATAAAGTTAAGAGTCTAGGGAATTCCCTGGCGGTCCAGTGGTCAGGACTTGGTGCTTTCACTGCTGGGGCCCGGGTTCAATCCCTGGTCAGGGAACTAAGATCCTGCAAGCCATGTGGCATGGCCAAAAAAAAAAAAAAGTCTAGATGCACACTGCCCCATGACTTATAATTTTCAGCCCTGTAGTCTCAAGACTCCAGAGTGACACAGTATTAAAAATTATCAGTCATCTCAAGTCATCCCAGATGCTCAAGTAAAGTCCAGTTATTTCTTCATTGTGTTTTGTATGCTAACATCTAATATTAGAAAATATACTATAAAATTCCAGTCCATAATATCCTCTTCAAAGGGCGTGGGAAGTGGGCAGGAAGAAGTAGGATATGGTGGCTTTTCTTAGCTCTTAATTGTAATAAAATCGTATTATGACAAACAAGGGCTTAGTTATTATCCTCCTCAATAATTCACATAAATATCTTTGCTTTTCTAGTAGATGTAGCAGAAATAGTCTTTATTTTAAAGAAATGCACTGGACGTTCAATCTCACTATAAAATCTGCATACAAACTAAATTGAAATTTGGAGGAAACTATCATGAAGGGATTATTTACCTTATATATGAGATTGTCTACATCTTGTACATTACACAGATGAGACAAGTCAAAATTAATGATTAAAAGAGTAACAGGAAAAGTAAGAAACCTTCATTTTGCATATATTTGACAAAATAACAATTTTACATATATCTGCATGAATTTATATTGACTATGTTAATTGATAAAACTATTATAAACTCTCAAAGAATTTTGATATTAATTACAAAATAACAAGCAGTAAATCAGGAATTTATGTAAGAAAATACTTTTTAAAAACCAATTATCAGGCAGAAGACTCAGAATTATAAACATGATATTAAAAAAGGACAAAGTCAGAGGAGTGACAGTACCCAATTTTAAGACTTACTATAAAGCTACAATAATCAAGACAGTATGGTATGGGTGAAAGAATAGACTAATGATTAATGGAACAGAATATGAGGTCTAAAAACAGACTCACATAAATATAGTCAATTTATTTTTGACAAAGGAGCAAGGGCAACACAATGGAACAAAAAGAGTCTTTCCAACAAATGGTGCTGGAACAGCTGGACATCCACATAGAAAAAAAAAAAAAAAAAAAAAAAAGGAATCCACACACAGACCTTATATCCTTTACAAAAACTAACTCAAAATGGATCAAAGACCAAAATGTGAGACCCAAAACTCTCAAATTATAAAATACTTGGATGATAACGTAGGAGAAATCCTAGATGACCTTGGATAGAGTGATGAATTTTTCATACAGCACTAAAGGCATGATCCATGAAAGAAATAATTGATACACTGGACTTCATTAAAATTAAAAACTTCTGCTTTGTGAAAGACAGTGTCAAGAGAATTAGAAGACAAACCACAAAATGGGAGAAAATGTTTACAAAAGACACATCTGATAAAAGACTGCTATCCAAAATATACAAGAAACTCTTAAAACTCAACATTGAAAAAAAAAAAAACCTGCCAGCATCACCCTAATATCAAAACTAGACAAAGATACTACAAAGAAAATTTCAGGCCCATTTTCTTTTAGCCAGATGAACATATATGCAAACATCCTGAACAAAATATTAGCAAACCAAATCCAACAACACATTAAGAGGATCATACACCATGATCAAGTGGGACTTATCCTAGGGATGCAAGAATGCAAGATTCAATACCCACACATCAGTCAATGTGATACACTGCATCAAAAAAATGAAGATTAAAAATCATATGATCATCTCGATAGATGTTAACAAAAGCTTTTGGAAAAATTCAACATCCATTTATTATAACATACCTCAACATGATAAAGCCCATATATGACAAAACTACAGCCAACATCATACTCAATGTTGAAAAGCTGAAAGGATTTCCCCTAAGCTCAGTAGCAACAAAAGGATGCCCATGCTCTCCACTTTTATTTAACATAGTAGTGAAGTCCTAACCACAGCAATCAGACAAGAAAGAGAAATAAAAGGAAATCAAATTGGAAAGGAAGGAGTAAATATGTCACTGTTGTGGATGACATAATTTTATATATATGTGTGTGTGTGTGTGTATATATATATATGTATATAAAATCTTAAAGACAACACCAAAAAATTATTAAAATTAATAAAAGTATTCAGTGAAGTTGCCAACACCAAATTAATATGCAGAAATTTGTTGTCTTTCTATACACCAATAACAAACTATCAGAAAGAGATATTAAGAAAACAATTCCATTTACAGCTGCATCAAAAATAATAAAATATATATAAATCTAACTAAGGAGGTAAAAGACCTGTACTCAAAAAACTGTAAGACATTGATGAAATAAATTGAAGATGAAACAAACACAAAGATATGCCATGCTCAGGTACTGGAAGAATTAACATTGTTAAAATGACCATACTAGCTGAGGCAATCTACAAAGTCAGTGTAATCCCTATCAAAATACTAATGTAATTTTTCACAGAACTAGAGGAAGTAATTTTAACATAGTATGGAAACACACAAGACCAAGAATAGCCAAAACAACCTTGACAAAGAACAAAGTTGGAGGTACCACACTAGTCGATTTCAAAGTATATTACAAAGCCAAAGTAATCAAAACAGTATGATAATGGCACGAAACCAGCAATTAAATGAATGGAACAGAATGAAGAACCCAGAAATAAGCCCACACTTATATGATCAATTATTCTAGGACAATTAATACAAGAATATAGGGCTTCCCTGGTGGTGCAGTGGTTGAGAATCTGCCTGCCAATGCAGGGGACACAGGTTCGAGCCCTGGTCTGGGAAGATCCCACATGCCGCGGAGCAACTGGCCCCGTGAGCCACAATTGCTGAGCCTGCGCGTCTGGAGCCTGTGCTCTGCAACAAGAGAGGCCGCGATAGTGAGAGGCCCGCGCACCGCGATGAAGAGTGGCCCCCACTTGCCACAACTAGAGAAAGCCCTCGCACAGAAACGAAGACCCAACACAGCCATAAATAAATAAATAAATAAATAAAATTAAAAAAAGAATATATAATGAGGAAAAGACAGCCTCTTCAATTAATGGTGTTGACATGGGGATGAATTATACAACATCAGAAGTATAGTCAATAAGCTTGTAATATCTTTGTATGATGACAAATGGTAACTAGACTTAACGTGGTGATCATTTTGTAATATTGATATATTGAAGTACTGAAGCTATGTTATGCACCAAGAACTAGTGTAGTGTTACAGGTCATTTATACTTAAACAAACAAACTTATAGAAAAAGCAATCAGATTTGTGTTTACCAGAGGCAGGGGTGAGAGTAGGGGGAAATGGATGAAGATGGTCCAGAAGTACAAATTTCAGTTATAAAACAAGTACAAGGGATCTAATGCTCAACATGGTTAATATAATTATCACTGTTGTATGTTATAATTTGTATGATTCCTACTATATAACATTTTGGAAAAGGCAAAACTATGGAAACAGTAAAAAGATTAGTGGTTGTCAGCATTTCAGCATTTGGAGGGTTGGGGAGATATGATTAGGGGGAGAACAGAGGATCTTTAGGGCAGTAAATCTACTCTGTATGATACTATAAGGATACTATAAGGACAGGTATACACCTGTCATTATACATTTAACCAAACCCATAGAATGTACCCACCAAGAGTGAACTGTAATGTAAACTCTGCGCTTTGGTGATAATGATATTTCAATGTAGGTTCATTAATTGTAATAAAGGTACCACTCTGGTGGGGGATGTTGAGGATGTGATTCATGTATAGGGAAGACGTGTACAGAAAATTTGTTTCTGTAGCTTCCTCTTAATTTTGCTGTGAACCTAAAACTGCTCTAGGAAATAGATTATTTAATAACTAACTAACTAAATAAATGAATTAAATTTTTTTCCTTGCTTTCTCCATCTTGGCTTCGAGCATTTATTTCCCACATACAATTGCTTAGCTAAAACATCAAGCGCTATTTGAATATAAAAGACAAACATAAAATTAGATTCAAATGAGAAATAAAGTTTCAATATTCCCTTTGAGTTTTCAATTAGTAATTTTCAAATCCAAAATAATCAAAGCAAATCTACATTTAATGCCTTTACCCTATGATTTTAATCACCTCAGTATGATGGAAAATGGAATAATGTTTAACTTTATAATTATGACAAGAGTATTTTCTTTTAAAATGCCTACTTTCAAACATACTCATTCAAAATTATTCAAAAACTAATTTGAAATTAGCAGTGTAGATCACTATCAAGACTTCTTAAAAGTTAATCTTTTATTTTTTCATCACCCAATCTATAATTTTTTTACAAAGGGAAAGAAAGATGATAATTTCTTTTTAATTATGGCCATCTTACTTGTAATAATGACATTGATTTTCTGCTTCAGAATTGAATTTACTGTCTTTATCACTAAGAAGTAATGAAAATTCCATTGCATTTATGATCACATAATTATAGGATTCCAAAGTGGGAAGAGAACTTCAGGATTATCCAGGACAATTCCTACCTTTTCTAGATGAAGAGATCCAAACAAAATTTCTATGTGAGCTAATTTAGGTTATATTTAAACACCTTTCTGCTTTTGTTTTGGGCTTCTGCATATCTTCCACATGTTCTCCAATAGCTCAGTTATTCAGGAACTATTTAATCTTATTTCTGAAATGATTGTTATCTTGGGGAAATGAGCCTATAGATTAATCTGCCTCTGTTCTAGGTCCTTTCTAAAGCCTTTTGCAATTATGAAGAAGTCTCTTCCTTCTTCTTAGCCCAAGGAAAACATTTTTTGAGATTATATATATGTATATATTTAGAATTTCTGAGGGAGGAGCAAAAGGATATTGAGAAGAAAGAGAAGAAGAAGGAAAATAAGAAAAAAGTGGATGGAAGGGTAGAAGAGTCCATCACTGAAGTTTTAGTCTTTTCCCAAGAAAACATCATGGTTTGGGTCCTTCTATAAGAAACTGGAAGTCACCACTTATCCTAACAAGCAAAGCAATAAACAAACTGATAAATCAAAAACCCTCCTTAGTTCTCCAAGGTGAGTGAGGTCACAAGAAAAACTGCTGCCCCCCAAAATGGAAGAGATTGACAAGCAAATACAGAAAATCACAACTTAAGGGGGCAGAAATTCAGTAACTGAAACCTTGTAGGGAAACTTGGATTATAATTGACAGATTGCCGGAGGCTCCATGTGGGCAAGTCTGAGAGATCAAACTCCAGGGGGACCCAGGATTTGGAGGGCTGGGACCACACTTTTGTGAGTTTTACCTCCTGGAGTTCGCCAGGTTCCAATAGGAAATATCGGATAAAGATCCCCTCATGCTCCCATCACGGGCGGGGGAAAGGAACCATTATGAAATACTTTGGAGTACTCTGCTCTTAATAAGGTCTGCCCTCAGATGAAACTAGTTCAGCAGAGCCTAACCTGCTGGAGTTTTATCAGAGCCTAACTGACTTGGAAGATGGAAAATACCCAACTGCATCACCCTGTACCCTTCCAGTTGAAGAGAAGGGGAATACCCAACTCCAACCCACAAGAGCCACCCTCTCTCACACAAGGGGGCTGTGATGATCAGTGCTATGGAAGTTCAAGTTGAGAGGCACTAGGACACTGAGAAATCCAGATCTAATCGTAGGAATATACAGTGCTCCCCTTCCCCTGAAATCCTACCAACAAATTACTAGAGGTTAATTTATACTAGTTCCCTTTCCAAATTACTTCATGCTCAGTTAATCATACAGTGTCTACCTCTTCAGGTTGGCTTTTTTCACTTATTAATATGCATTTAAGGGTCCTCCATGTCTTTTCATAGATTGACAGCTCATTTTCTTTTAGCACTGAATAATGTTCCATTAGATGGATGAACCACAGTTTATTTATCTTTGTTTAAGATGTTTTTGTTGTTGTTATTAAGATATACATTGATCTATTAAAGGATATTTTAGTTGCTTCCAAATTTTGGAAATTATGAATAAATCTGCTGTAAACATCCATGTGCAGGTTTGTATGAACATACATTTCTACCTTCTTTGAGTAAATATCAAAAGCATGATTACTGGATTGTGTAATAAGAGAATGTTTAGTTTTGTAAAAAACCACCAAACTATTTTCCAAAGTGGCTGCACTATTTCACTTTCCTACGAGCACTGAGTGAGAGTTTCTGTTTCTCCACAACCTCTCCAGGATTTGATGTTGTCAATGTTGTGGATTCTGGCCGTTCTAATAGGAGTATAGTGGTACCTCATTGTTGTTGTTGTTGTTGTTTTTTCCACAAGACCGCATGTTTTTGTTTTTTTTTTATTATTTATGGCTGTGTTGGGTCTTCGTTTCTGTGCGAGGGTTTTCTCTAGTTGTGGCAAGTGGGGACCACTCTTCATCGCGGTGCACAGGCCTCTCACTATCGCGGCCTCTCTTGTTGCGGAGCACAGGCTCCAGACGCGCAGGCTCAGTAATTGTGGCTCACGGGCCTAGTTGCTCTGCGGCATGTGGGATCTTCCCAGACCAGGGCTCGAACCCGTGTCCCCTGCATTGGCAGGCAGATTCTCAACCACTGTGCCACCAGGGAAGCCCCTCGTTGTTTTAATTTGCATTTCCTTAATGACATAGGATATATGTCACCTTTTCATGTGCTTATTTGCCATCTTCATATATATTTTTTGGCAAGGTGTCTGTTAAGGTCTTTGGCCCACTTTTTAATCAGTTGTTTATTTTCGTTTTTTTGAATTTTAAGAGTTTGTTGTATATTTTGGATAATGGTCCTTTATCAATTGTGACTTTTGCAAATATTTTCTCCCAGTCTGTGACTTGTCTTCTCGTTCTCTTGACAGTATCTTTCACAGAGCAGAAGATTTTTTTTTTTTTTAATTTTACTGAAGTCTAGTTTATCAGTTATTTCTCTCATGGATTGTCTTCTGTATTGTCTCTAATAAGGCATCACAGTATCTAAGGTCATCTAGGGTTTCTTCTGTGTTATCTTTAGGAGCTTTATAATTTTCCATTTTACCAGATAAATATTTGAAACAGTAAATGCCCGAGAATTTCTCAAATTAATGTCAGACACCAAACCACAGATCCAGGAGGCTTAGAGAACACAAAGCAGATAAACGTGAAAAGAACTATACCTAAGCATATTATTTTTAAACTACAGAAAATCAAAGATAAAAATAAAATCCTGACAGTAGACCCAGCTTGCAAGAAATGTTAAAACAAGTACTTTAGAGAGAATGAAAATAATGTAGGTCAGAAATTCAGATGTCCATAAAGAAAGGAAGAGCATTAGAAAAGGGAGAAATAGTAACATAAAACTATTATTTTTCTTATTCTTAATTGATCTAACAGATAACAGTTTGCTCAAAATAGTAATAGAAAAAATGTATTTGACTACGTAGGCTTGTGTATATTTTTATGCTTAGGCATGTTTATGTATAAGTAAAATGAAAGACAGTAATGATACAGGGGACAGAAGGGACGAATTAGAATAATTTTATTATAAGGTACTCGCACTACCTGTAAAGTAGTAAAGTGTTATTTGAAACTGGACTTGGATAAGTTGAAAAGGAATATTGAAACCTCTAGGAAACTGCTGAAAAAAGGTTTAAAAGAAGTATAACTGATACATTAAGAAAGGGGAGAGAAAATAGAATCATATAAAATGTTCAATTAAAAACACAAAGGAGAGAAAAGTAGAGGACAAAAATAAAACTGAGAAACAGGTGCAACAGGTAGAAAACAGTAACAAAAGTGGTAGACACTAATCCACTACTTCAGTAATTACTTTGAACATTAATGGTCTAAACACACCAATTAAAATACAGAGATCATCAGAGAAGATCAAAAAACAAAACAAAACAAAACAAAACTCTAAGTTATCTACAAGAAAAATGCTTTCCTCATAAAGACAAGATAAACCTGGAACAACATGTTGAACCAGAAAGCAAAAATGTGCTCACAGCACCATGGGGAAATGTCAAAAGGAAATAGGAGTCACTTTGAAAGAATTGGAGAAATCTGGGATAATTTGCATTTCAAAGTAAAGGGTAAGAATAATATATTTTAACTTCTGAATAGGATGGAAATCAATGAATCCATACTCATGGTTAATAAATAAATAAACTGAAAGTTTTGTGAGGAACAAATACTGGCACTGTTTCAAAAAGTAAATTCACAAGTGAGAATTCTGGTGAACATCACTTTAATCAAGTGATCAAAGTTACCATTGCCAATAATAGGACAAATCAAAATCACATATCACCTGGTAAGATGGAGGGAAAAGAATAGCACTTCTATGATATTTCTGATGATGATGAGGAACAACATGAATCTATTTATGAGGAAGTGTAACACATCCAAATGATAGATATTCTGCAAAATAACTGGCCTGTAATTTCTTAAACATCAAGGTCACAAAGGTCAAACAAAGAATAAGAAACTGTTCCAGAAGGAAAGTACCTAAAGCGACATGACTAACAAACTCATAACACATGATTGTGAACTGGACTTTTTTGTTATTAGAGGACATTATTGGGACATTTGATGAAATTTCAAAGGGATTGAGAATTAGTTGGTAGTAAGTTATCAATGTTTAGTTTCCTGATTTTGATGGTTGCATTGTGGTTATTTAGAAGTCTTCATTTATACGACATACACACTAAAGTATCTGAGGATAATGGAGCAGCAAGTCAGCGACAGACTCTGAAATGCTTTAAAAAAGTTATTTTTGGTACATGACTCTTTTTGAATTATGGTTTTCATAGCAGCTCTATTTACAATAGCCAGGACATGGAAGCAACCTAAGTGTCCATCAACAGATGAATGGATAAAGAAGATGTGGCACATATATACAATGGAATATTACTCAGCCATAAAAAGAAACGAAATTGAGTTATTTGTAGTGAGGTGGAGGGACCTAGAGTCTGTCGTACAGAGTGAAGTAAGTCAGAAAGAGAAAAACAAATACCGTATGCTAATACATATGTATGGAATCTTAAAAAATATATATATGGTCACGAAGAACCTAGGGACAAGACGGGAATAAAGACACAGACCTACTAGAGAATGGACTTGAGGATATGGGGAGGGGGAAGGGTAAGCTGGGACAAAGTGAGAGAGTGGCATGGACATATATACACTACCAAATGTAAAATAGATAGCTAGTGGGAAGCAGCCGCATAGCACAGGGAGATCAGCTGGGTGCTTTGTGACCACCTAGAGGGGTGGGATAGGGAGGGGTGGGAGGGAGACACAAGAGGGAGGAGATATGGGAATATATGTACATGTATAACTGATTCACTTTGTTATAAAGCAGAAACTAACACACCATTGTAAAGCAATTATACTCCAATGAAGATGTTTTTTTAAAAAAAGTTATTTTTAATTTACTTGCACTTTTTTCTGTAAATTTAAATTTATTTCTTAAATATATATATACTTTAAGAGGAGGGAATTCAATAAAGAGAAGCTAGATAGAAAAAGGTGAAAAATATTTGCCCCCGCCAGCCTCTATTTTATTATTTTTTAAGTAATTTCTGCATTAGTCACACATTATCCAATACTTAGTGGAACACATACAATCATGGATCTTGACAACACAACATGTAACAAGGTATCTGCTGTCCCAGTAGATGATGTTACATAAGTCGCTGTAGCTCACTCCAGCACATGTATTACATGTGGGCCACAAGTTTGGTGAACCCTCTTGTATATATTTATTAATCTTACTAACCTCAGTTTGTCTTATGAGACACTAAAAACCAAAATGTTAAAGGTAAAAAGGAAAATGGAAATGTAGTGTTCATATACATATGACAAAGATACATCCCGGCATGTGTGAAAGAAAATTGTCTACTAATGTTTTACTAGGAATGTTTAGTATTATACAGAATTTTAACCTAACTTTTAATATTCGATCTCCTTGTTTGGGATTAACAGATACACACTACTGTATATAAAGTAGATAACCAAGACGGACCTACTGTGAAGCACAGGGAACTGTACTCAATATCTTGTAATAATTTATAAGGGAAGAGAATCTGAAAAAGAATATATATATATATTTATTTATTTTTATTTGAAAATGGATGTCCAGTTTTCCCCAGTACAATTTATTACAAGTTCATTTTTTTCTACTGACTTGCGATGTTGCTTTTATCATAACCGATAGTTTAATATACACTTGGATCTCCCTTATTTTCTATGTTGTTGTATTAGTCTAAGTATATATTCATGAATCAATGCCTCACTGTGTTTTAGTGATAAAGACTCTCGAATGCTTTAATATTTTAGGACCTGGCCTCCCTGGTGTGTCCCTTTAGAGTCAAGTGGTCTATAGCGCTAGGAAACACTTGCTGGTGTTCTTACTGAAATACTGTTAGATTTCTAAGTTAACTTACAGAGTGTTGCCATCTTTATATTGTTGAGCCTTCATAGAGCCGAACATGGTCTTTCCATTTTTTTTTTAAGTTCACTTTTGTGTCTTTTGAGAGTTTTAATTATTTCTTCATGTACATTTTAGAAATATCCCATTACCTGAAGGCTTGCAATCTTATAAATGAGGTTTCCCCTCCAATACACCTTATAACTAGTTACACTGTCCATGTCTGGAGGCCTTTAATGTTTCAGTATTACATTTGTATGTTTCTGTTAAATACCTTCTCTATTTCAGCAGGGTCTTTTTTTTTTTCTCTTTTTCTTGCCCTTGTGTATTTTTACACAAATTATATCATTTATAAATAGATTGTGCTATTTTCACCTCTCAAACTCCTACACAAGTCATTGCTTTCTCGTATCTAATTCTATGGACTAATGTTGGGAGATGCTGGTCCAAGGTTCTCTCTCGTGAGCTCCTACACATCTTCCTGGTTACATCACAAGCTCTGAGCCCTGACTGCTCCTTACTGGGCTTTGCCTCAGGGTTATTGCAGCAAGAAACTTTGACAGATGAGGTAATACTGTCTTTCTCCAGGACGCAGAGTAGGTTTCCTTCTCATTCACTAGAAAGCAGTAGGTGCCCTAAGTACACCCAGGATGTGTGCAGCATCCGTATGGGCCACCTACACACCTCCCCCCAGCCCGGGTAAGGGCATGGGCGCAAACATGATCTTATGCAGCTTGCGGTGCTACAGAAATAAAATCCTGTGTCTCTGATGCAGAAGTTGTGTCTTTTGCAGCGTATATGAAGTAACAAGCTAATTTATAAACTTGTACTTTACAGCCTTGTAAGCTTATAAAATGAAATCTCAGACTCAATAGCTAATATTTTCCAAACAGTCTTAAATAATGAACGGTTGTAGCAGAGAACATTGTAGTTTACTATTTTTAGCAGGAATACCTTACTCAGTAAAATTTTAGGTCTTATATTGATACACACCCACAAGTTAATCACATGATGAAATTATCCATTATCCATTTGTTTGAGTGTTTTTGCTATGAGTGTGTACTGAATTATGCCAATTGCCTTTTCAGCATCTGTAGAATTAATAATAAATTTCATTAAAATGAAACAATTAATATAATAAATTCTGTTGAAATATGTCCTAATATTGAAGCATTCTGGCACTTCTTAAATAAATTCCACTGGGTATGATGCAGTATTTTTAAATGTGCTATTGTATTCTGTTTCCTAATTTATTTAATTTTATCGCAAAGATATTCATGAGTGAAATTGGTCTTTAGTTTTATTTTTGGCACAGTCTTATCAGGCTTCAGTATCATTGAACAGAGAAAAATCACTTCTTAAGATGCAAAAAAATATTTTATCTCCTTTACAGATTATAGTGACTAAAAGTACATATGATTTAGGGAGTAAATTATGGCTGAAAGAATAAAAAGAGTGTGAAATATGTTTATTATAACTGCATAATATTGGGGCACCTGCTCAGGAATTTTTATTAAAAAGGCAAGCCAGATCTCTCCTTGTAATGTTGGAGGAAAGTTCTTCTTAAAGTGACTTTTGGAGGTCACCTTAATATCTAGGATAATATAATTCGAAAGAATCGTCCCTGTGAGCTGAAAATATCAGTCTTGGAGGTAAGAATCCGTATCATTTAAAGTCAAGTTGTAAATGACCCCAGAGCATTTTGTCAGAGCAACAATGAAATTTTGATAATCCTTCCTCAATCCTAGCCTTTGAGCTTCTTCCCGACTTCCTTTCCTTCACCCTCTTTTCCTTCTCCCTAACTTGCTAACTCTTTACCCTGCTTTCCCATTCACCTTAGCATCATGTCATTCCCAAAACTACCCCCGACTCAAGTTTCAAGCAGCCTGCTCTGTCTTCCACTTGTATCTTCTGAGTACAACTCCAACTTGCTTCCATCTCTTAGATCCTACAGTAAAACCAATCCTACAGAATCCCTTTGTCTCTTTTTTTGTGCATGCCCTCATTTTCTTTTTTCCTGCAGTTTAGTTTCCACAGTCCATTTGCATCACCCCTTTGCTTATACACCCAACTCCCTTGCTTCCCTCACCCTTTTAAAGATTAGCTGACAAACACCCCACCTTGGGGAGATCCAGCTTTCTATCTACTCTATAACTAACCTGAATTGCTGAATGTAGTGGAAGAAAAAAACCCATGAAACAGAGTGTCCTCATATCAACTTCATGATCACTTACCTTAATCGGGCTTTTAGTACTGCCCAGTGGCCCTACATCGTGCCCTTAGTTCCTTTCCTTCCCCACTTCCCTAGGTGGCTTTTCATGTCGTTCTTACTGGAGCACCCAACACCCCATCGCCCTCCCTCACTCTCATCTGATGATCTATTTTCTTGTTTTGTTGAGAAAAGAGAAGAGAACTTTGAAATACTCTGAGCAGTGCTTAGATAGACCCACCTGCTTCCATCTGAGCCTGTCTGCCTTGTCTTTCTGTCTGTCATTGAATGCAGGACAGTCAGCAAGGAAACCAAGCTAGATCTCAGGCTTAGAGCTGCAAGGGTGAGAATTCTGCCAACGGCAGCCTCCCTCTCCCCATGAACTAGGTCCCATCCATATCCATGGCCTCAGTTGTGCTGCTTCCAGAGTTCTGAATTCTCTCCTATCTTATCAGTTTCTTCCTCTCTTCCTGATTGTTTTTACCATAATTCACATATTTCATTTACTTTTTAAATCCCTTTACTCATTATTCCCCTCCAGCTCATCCTTAACAACCAGTCCATTTAAAATAATTTTCTTATATTTGTCTCAAATTATTTTCTGTTTTATCTCATTAACATATTCAAAATGAGGCTGTGTCAGAGCCAACGCACCGGGACGAGCTCATCACCGGAATCCAATTTGCTAAATTCAATCTTCCTTGACCTCTCTGAAATATTTGACAGCCTCGATCAGTCCATTCTTCTGGAAACATCTTCTGGACTTGACGCTCCGTGCACCCCTGTGTCCTGGCTTTACTCTTCCCATACCGGCTCCTACTTCTCAGCTTTCTTTGCCATTTTCTTCTCACCTCAGTTAGTAACAAGTGTTAGAATGCCTGCCCTGGGCTCCGTACTTGGGACTCTTCTCTACATATACTTCCACCCTCGCTGATCTCATTCAACCTCTTTGCTTTAAATATCATCTATACCCTGATGACTGCTACCTGTCAGGGTTCCATCAGGGGTGTATCAAAGATACAGAACCTCAGGGAGTTTGAGGTAATGGATTTTCCCACCTACTGCTCCTGTGGTGTTCCCAGTCACACCTGACGACAGTTCAGTGTTTCCTTTGTTCAGATCATGTCGGAGCTTCACAGATTCTGCTCATTCTCCCATTCTCACCCTCCAGACAGGAACAGATGGTGTCAGCTCCACCCTGACTGTCTGTCTACTCAGAATGTAAGCGTATCTCTTCACCTCCACTGCTACCAGCCTGGAACAAACCACTCTCATCCCTCGCCTGGATCACTGTGTAGTTTACTAACTACTCTCCCTTGTTGTCCTACCGTGAATTCTCAGCACTGATAGGACACTTTTAAAACATAAGTCAGATCATGCCATCCTGTGCTCAAAAAATTTTAACAAGTTTCTGTTTCTCTTCTAAAGTGTAAAGGCTTTGCCTTGGTGTGCAAGGCTAAGTTACATCATACTTCACTTACTACCTCTGAAATTTTCTTCTTTTTGTAAACCTATATTTTTAAGAATCATTAATATTGATTTGTAGAGTGATAACTCATATGTTTTTAACTGCTATACTAAATATTTTGTGAATATTCTCCATTATATATATTCATGTTCACAGTGGGCATTTCTATGTTTCCAGTTTTTTCCCTGTCATAAACTGTCAATTTGTTAAAGACTCTCTATGTATTGAGGTATAATTATGGAGGTTTCTTTACAATTTCTCTAAATTTCAATTGCTCTCAATTGTCATAGATCAAACTCTCTGTTTTCCAGTCTTTCATGAATTGTTCAGCAGATTCCATAATCTTCTGTTGACTTTAAACACATCTGGCCAGTTTTTTTAAAATTAATTTTTATTGGTGTATAGTTGATTTACAATGTTAGTTTCAGGTGTACAGCAAAGTGAGTCAGTTATACATATACAGATATCCACTCTTTTTTAGATTCTTTTCCCATATAGATCATTACAGGGTATTGAGTAGAGTTCCCTGTGCTATACATTAGGTCCTTATTAGTTATCTATTTTATATGTAGTAGTGTGTATATGTCAATCCCAATCTCCCAGTTTATCCCCCCCTCTCTCCCCCTTGGCTATCTGGCCAATTTAAAGCTGTGTTCCCTCTTCCATTCAAAGCTGGAAGTGTATATGTTTAGTATTGGTGCCATGTGAAATACATACAAACTCGGTGGCTTTAAACAACACGTATTTAGTATCTTACAGTTTTGTAGGTCAGAGTTCGGGTGAGATCTGCTGATTCTTCCATTCTGGGTCTCACAAGGCCAAAATCAAGGTGTTGGCTGGCATGGGTTCTTACACAGAGGTTCTGGGGGAGAATCCACTTCTAAGCCCATTCATTCCATTGGCAGAATTCGCACCCTTGCAGCTCTAGGCCTCAGATCTAGCTTGGTTTCCTTGCTGACTGTGCTGCATTCCTCACCACATTGCCCCCTCCATCCTCAAACCAGCAATGCCTCTTCACAACCTTCTCACACTTCACATCTCTCTGACCTCCACTCATGGTACATATCTTCTTCTCTAACTGCAGAAAATGCTGTGCATTTAAGAACTCACCTGATAAGCTTTGGTCTACTCATACAGTCCAGGCTGATGTCCCTATATAACCTCTGTGCCCTTAATTATATATGCAGAATCCTTTTGCCATATAAAGTAATGTACTCACAGATTCCAGAGTTTAGGGTGTGGACATCTTTGAGAGGCCCAGAGATTCATGAACCTTCTGAACACAAAGTACATTGACTCTATTCCAAGGTCCCCAGAGGTCTCATCCCATTATAAAATCAATTCAAAGTCCAAAATCTCATTTAAAATCACCGGTCCAAAAGGCTGAAATCTCACCACTGAAATCATCTAAATCAGTGGGGGATGAGGGTCTGGATGTCATCCATTCTGGAGCCCAATTCCTCTCCATCTGTGGGCCTGGGATACTAAAGAAACAAGATTTCTGTTCCCAAAATACAATCCCATGATCTGATTTATGTTTTAAAAGTATAACTGGAACAGTATGGAGGTTCCTTAAAAAACTAAAAATAGAACTACCATACAACCCAGCAATCCCACTACTGGGCATATACCCTGAGAAAACCATAATTCAAAAAGAGTCATGTACCACAGTGTTCACTGCAGCTCTATTTCCAATAGCCAGGACATGGAAGCAACCTAAGTGTCCATCATCGGATGAATGGATAAAGAAGATGTGGCACATATATACAATGGAATATTACTCAGCCATAAAAAGAAACGAAATTGAGTTATTTGTAGTGAGGTGGAGGGACCTAGAGTCTGTCATACAGAGTAAAGTAAGTCAGAAAGAGAAAAACAAATACCGTATGTTAACACATATATATGGAATCTAAAAAAAAAAAAAAAAAAGTCATGAAGAACCTAGGGGCAGGATGGGAATAAAGACACAGACCTACTAGAGAATGGACTTGAGGACACGGGGAGGGGGAAGGGGAAGCTGGGACGAAGTGAGAGAGTGGCATTGACATATATACACTACCCAACATAAAATAGATAGCTCGTGGGAAGCAGCTGCATAGCACAGGGAGATCAGCTCGGTGCTTTGTGACCACCTAGAGGGGTGGGATAGGGAGGGTGGGAGGGAGGGAGACGCAAGAGGGAAGGGATATGGGGACATATGTATATGTATAACTGATTCACTTTGTTATAAAGCAGAAACTGACACACCATTGTAAAGCAATTATACTCCAATAAAGATGTTGAAAAAAAAAAAGTATAACTGACAGGTGCAACAAAGATCAGACCCTTAAGATCATAATGACGCAGGAGGTATTCTGGCAGTTTGACAGAATTTTTAAAAATTAAATTAAATTTTAAAAGTTTGTTGGGAAACTAATGTCTTTATTCCAGACTGCCTTTTCAAGGATGTGTGTATAGTAAACAGGCTTGGAAGGTAGGGATAGTGTCTTTTGCTGAGCGGAGGGCAGGTCTGTCATCCAGTGTAATAACTCTAATGCCTCCAAGCAGTGGGCAGTTTTCTGTGCCGCCCCCTTACAGAAGAGCAGGGCGTCCTGAGCATGGAGCTCCTCACTGTGATGCACCCTCACTGCGTGCAGCAACCCCTGGGATGTCTTATGTCTCATCCTCCTGGGACTTGAGGACAAGGGGGACCAACGTGAACATGAAGCTCCTGCTGCATCTATGTCACGGGTAATAAATTCCCTTCTCTCTGACCCAGGAACCTTGCATGTTCAGCCAGCAGCCTCATGGAACAGGTTGTGAACAAAGTACAGTCTCACACCCATATAGTTCTTGACAGATTTTGGAAACAAGGATGGGCTGCTGTTTGACACAAGCTTTTGGGAAGAGATGGACAAAGGCCACTTGTGGGCTGGGTTAGGGGATATGAGAAGGTTCCCCAGGATCCTCTAGCAAATCCTTACCCAAGTGATGGATAGGGGATAGGAGGAGAGAAACCTCACTGTGCTACGTGTCAAAGGGCGTGTAGAGGCCAAGAGGCAAGAGGTTGGGTTAAAACAATCTGTGGGACTAATTTATTGTTCTGTGTGTGTGTGTGTCTGTGTATATACATATTTTTTTTCATATATTTCATTCATTGGGTTTTCAATCTACTCTTTTCCCTCCATACTATTTTTCTAGGATGATCACATCCATATGAATATTTGCCTATTAACAATATGCTTATGCTTATAGTCTTATGCTTATGCTTATAGTCTATCTATCTATCTGTCTAGCTGTCTGTTAAGAGATAAATATATCTTTTATGAGAGAAACAAAACCCTTTTGTCTGTAATAATATAATCTAGATGGTAATGATGTTCTGGAGTTTTGAAGAGAGAGTTATTAATATAGTCATTCATTTGAGGCATTGATTTTTTTTTTTAGATTAATTTATTTATGGCTGTGTTGGGTCTTCGTTTCTGTGCGAGGGCTTTCTCTAGTTGTGGCAAGCGGAGGCCACTCTTCATCGCGGTGCGCGGGCCTCTCACTATCGCGGCCTCTCTTGTTGCGGAGCACAGGCTCCAGACGCGCAGGCTCAGTAGCTGTGGCTCACGGGCCTAGTTGCTCCGCGGCATGTGGGATCTTCCCGGACCAGGGCTTGAACCTGTGTTCCCTGCATTGGCAGGCAGATTCTCAACCACTGCGCCACCAGGGAAGCCCCACATTGATATTTTTTGTTTTTTTTCTTCTTGCACACGTAGAATACCATTTATATGTCAAAAGTATCTACAAAACAATATCATATATGGTCAGTTATGCTATCAAGCTTGTTTTATATACAATTTGTTACAGCACAACTGATATCTTAGGAAACAATTTGAGCATTAATATGAATTTCATGATCGCTTACATGCAGTTTTATCCATGAGAAACTTGGTGAAAACAGGAACCCAGCCACATGGAAATCCCACACATAGACACAAACCTCAAAATCCACCAGCTGCCCTTTTGTCTGTAGTAATAGAAACTAGAAGGTAATGAAATTCTGGCATCTTGCAGAGAGGGATGTTAATATAGGGAAGAAATAATCAATATGCTTTTTCCAGCTCAGGGTAACTTAGCCATATTGCTTTCCTCAGTATTATGCTGCATTAATTCACCTTGAAAAGAGATATTCTGGCCATTTTAGAGCCTCTAGGGTTTAATGTTTTTGCTTATGTCTAATGCCTCTCCCTATTCATGGAATGCATTGTTGTTGAAATACACAAGATATGAAGTAGATTTTACTTCATCAAAATGCATTGTCCTTACTTTCAAAGGAAAAAAAAAAATGTTAGAGCTCTGTGTCTTTACCCCAGAAAGAAAAAGTGTTAAAAATAACCTCTGGGTATGCACAGTGGCATTTAGATTATTATATTACAATGAAAAGGAACTCTAATTTCAGTTCTTTTCAGTTTACTCTGGGACCCTGACCTTTTTTTAATATTAGTAGTATAATACTTTCAGAAAGGAAAAATATTAGCTGTCTTGAGCTTGTTAGTGACTATCCAATATAAGATGTCAGTTGCTGGCTCATTCTCTTTCCACCTGGGAGTACAGCTTGTAACAGAGTTTTTATTGATCTTATGGAAAGAATAGGTGTAAGTACATGAAATAGCTATGTTCAATTCAACATATCTTATGAAACTGGAATAAAGGCATATATATTGTACAGTGGTGCATCTAACACCTAGAACACTACCTGCTACATAGAATGCATCAGCTTTTATTAAATCAATTAGTTAAGACGTATTTGTCCAAGCACAGTCATAGAGAATCAATAGGTTCCTGCTTGAACAGTTTGCTGCAGCTAAACAGGATTCTGTGTATGGCATCCAGGAAACCAATAGCTGTTTGCTTTAAGAAAACAGTGGGAATGATGTCACCAAGATGGTGATATAAATTGTTCCTGACTTCCTTCCCCCTGACTAAAAGAACAACTAACAACTATGTCTGACAAGACAGCACCGAGAGAACCTAGAACACAGGTGTGAGGCTGAAGCACCCCTTGCACCACAGAAATCAAGACAGACTGTGTTACAAAGGTAAGATGAGTGGCTATACACTGACCGCATTGCCCCGCCCCCAGGCCAGGGCAGCACCAGGCGGACAGGTCTCCCCTGAGCCTCTGGTTCCTCCAGTGGGAAAAGAGAGCCCAGGGGGAACAACCAGCCCCCCAGCATTGTGTTTCTCTTTGAGGGAGCCCCTACTTTGGCCTCACTCCATGGGCACTGCAGGGGAATCTGTGGGGCTCAACCACTGGGAATCTGACTGATGGAGGAGGGGGAGGGGCTTGCAGCAACCAGCTCAGGGGTCTTGGCAGATCTGCACCCCAGTGAGTTCCGTTGTCAAAGTGTGCCACCAACGTTCTGCAGATGAGCAAAGCCACCAATTAGGGTCACTACTTGGGGACTACAGTTATGAACTCATTCTGCCTTGAACATACATATACACTGAGAGTGAAGGGATGGAAAAAGACATTTCAAGCAAATGGTAATGAAAAAAAAAAAAAGCAGGGGTAACTATGCTCATAACAAACAAAATAAAAAACAAAATATACTTTAAACTAAAAATGGTAAAAAGAGATAAAGAAGGTCATTATATAATGGTAAAGGGGTCTATCCATCAAGAAGATATAACAATTGTAAATATTGATTTCACCAACATTAGAGCACATAAATATATAAAGCAAAAGGTAACAGAGCTAAAAAGGACAAATAAACTGTATTACAATAATAGTTTCAGACTTTAAGACCTCACTCTCAACAATGGGTAAACCATCCAGGTAGAGAATCTATAAGGAAGCAGCAGCTTTGAACACTATAAACCTCATGAACCTAACAGACGTATACAGAATATTCTATCCAACAACAGCAGAATACACCTTCTTCTCAAATGCCCATAAAACATTTTCTAGGATAGAGCATATATCAGACCACAAAACAAGTCTTAGAAAACAGAAAGACTGAAATTATACCAAGTATCTTATCTGACAACAATGGTAGGAAACTAGAAGTCAATAACAAGAGGAACACTGGAAAACTCACAAATACATGAAAATTAAACAGCATTCTCCTGAACAACCAATGGATCAAAGAAGAAATTATAGGAGAAATTTAAGAAGTTTATTGAGGCAAATGAAAGTGAAAACCAGAATTTATGTGATGCAACAAAAGCAGTTTTTAGAGGGACAACATAGCAATGGATACCTACAAAAAGAAGCAGAAAAGATCCTAAATAAGCAACCTAACTCTATGCCTTAAGGAACTAGAGAAAGAAGAACAAGGTGAGCTCAAAGTTAGTCGAAGGAAGGAAATAATACAAATTAGAGCAGAAATAAATGAAATAGAGAACGGAAAAGCAATAGAAAGTGTTAACCAAACTAAGCGTTGTTTCTGTGAAAAGACAAGAAAACATGGACAAATCGTTAGCTAGCCAAACCAAGGAATAAAGAGAAAACTCAAATCAACAAGGTTATAAGTGAAAAAGGAGATATAACTGATATCACAGAAATACAAGCGATCAAAAGAGGCTACCATGAACAACTTTCTACCAACAAACTGGACAACCTAGAAGAAATGGAAAATTATTAGAAACATACAATTTACCAAGACTGAATCAGAAAGAAATAAAATATCTGAATAGACCAATGACTAGAAAGGAGATTGAATCTGTAATCAAAAATCTCCCAAAAAAGAAAAGCCTAGAACCAGATGACCTCACTAGTGAATTTTACCAAATATTTAAAGAAGAATTAACACCAATCTTTCTCAGATTCTTCCAGAAAATCAAAGAGAAGGAAACACTCCAAACTTTTACAAGGCCATCATTACCCTAATACCAAAGCCAGATAAGGACACTACCAGAAAAGAGGGATTCAATATCCCTCACAAATATAGATGCAAAAATTCTCAACAAAATATTAACAAACTGAATTTGGTACAAGTATCTGTCAGGCAGGTGTTTTTAAATCTCCTCTGCCATATTCCTCACCATAAGTCATTCATTCAGTAAATGCCCAAATCCCTCATGATGTGGAACTGTAATAATAAGTAGAATCTCAGTGTTCGGGGTTTACATCTGATTGATTTTGGTGTGTGGGAGGGAAGGCATTCTGAGAATCATTCTGTTATATGAACAGTCCACAAATATTCCTAAATATTTTTAAAAAGTTATCAGACCCTTCAGGAAACTTCTCTTTCCAAATTAAAACCCCCTCCTTCTAGCATTCCTCTTAAGAAAGAAGTTTATATTTTTAGGAATACAATTTTTAGCAAAACAATTGGTTTCTGCAAGTCTTTCAGTTTATTTAGAGGTACCTTAGGACAGGGCACAGAACTTCATAATGTATAGGTCAAGTCAGTGTACCCATCCATCCATCCAGCTTTCCATGTATCCACTCATCCACCCATCAACCTATTTTTTCTATTTCTTGCACTGTTCAACAAAGATCCTCAGGTCTGATTTATTATCAGTAAATCAGACAGAGAGCAGAGCAGGCGTTTCAACTCCTGTGCGTTTTACGTATTCTAAATTCCTAGGATGGCAGCTCAATTATCTGCACTCCGAAAAGTATATACAGAGGTTGGGTGTTAAGTGCATCGTTCACTGCCACATTTATTTAATAATCCAGATCTCACTGTTAAACTTGTTACAGATCTAGAAGGAAAACCAATTACACACATATACACATGCCTATCCACATATATCCCCTAAAATCCTAAGACTCATATTGTAGTATATCTCATTCAATGATTTTTGCTGGAGATGTGCTTTTATAAATTTTACCCTATGACTTGCGTAATATTACACTGACTTCATTATATTCACTATTATTTTTACATATGCTCATTATTAAAGCTAATATTTACCGCCGACTTATAGTTTACAAGATGTATTCCTAAAAAGTTGTGACCTTTTGTCCCTCAGTCCCCATGTGGCCTCTGTGAGGCAGGTCAGGATAACTGATGTCAGAGGCAGGGCAGCATTGAGGCCAAGAGCCTGAGATCTAGAGCCAGGCTCAACTGTGCACCAGCTGTGTGCCCTTGGGCAAGGTCTCCAAATCTCTGTGCCTCAGTTCCTTCATAGGTAAATAGAAAAATACTTCAAATGGTTGTTCTGAAGGTTAAATTAATATTTCTAAATATAGCTAAAGCCGGACATATAGCTAGCTTCATTAAATGTCTATTAAATAAAATAAATGCTTTTAAGATCACACAGCTAAGATGTAAGGGAGCTTGAATTCAATTAAGATTAACTTATTTATAAAGTGTCAAAAACACAAATAAATGCAGATAACTATGATGAAGGATTTTTAAATCAAATGAAATTATAGTAACCAGAATAATTAGATTTAGCAGTATGATGACATTTATTATGTTTTAATTTACAAATACATACCCTTTTAAAAATCTACTTTCCTTTGAAATCTTAGTATTTTGCTAAATTTATTTGTAAATGTGCATGGTTTTATTTTCCTATATTCATTCTCGGTTGAGGGTAGATGTATCATGTCAGTTCTTACCAACTCAGTTTTCCCACCTCTCAGCTTAGAGGCTGATATAATTACCTCTCAGGTTTTCATCTCAAATACCGGTAGAAATTCCCAGCTCCTAGCCAAGTCCAGTGAAAAACACAGTCTATCATCTAGTTTAATCCATAGTCCTGAAATAGGATCATCTTAACCATTGTTCTTTCTTTTACTCAGCATAGATGTACATGAAAATCTCTAATCCATATCCTGCATTGCAAGCAGGACTTGTATTATTTCAATACTACCCTGGTCAGGTTATATGTAGTTGCTACATGCTCCCAAATGCATTGCAAAAAGGCTTTTCCTCCTGAACATAATTTATCCCCGTAGTGTCTAGTGCTTAGAAGGCAATCATTTGTCAAGTGATGAACAAGAGTTTAATTTTCAAAATGGTTAGAGAAACATTTTTTAAATCACCAATTGGGATAGGACAGGGGCAGTGGGTGGAGGGTGGCATCCTGCCTTGCCCTGAGTCTCTGCTGACTCACCTGGACCTTCCTTCTCACTTTCAGGAAGCCGGGCTTATCATGTTCCAGGAATGGCCAGGGCATGGCGGCTTCCAGATTGTCCTTCCTAATTCTAGTTCATCCACTTTAAATTAATGAAAGTTCCTCGCAGTTTTGGTACTAGTGTTTTTTTCCTAAATCTTAGTTTTGTATATCATTGTGAAGTTTGAACACGTGACATCTGTAGAGGTATGTTAGTGGGTGGGTCTGGAGAAGCTGCGAAGAACACGACATTTTTCAACATGCACAACTCGAATTTAACATTGAACTCTTTTGATTTGGGCCAAAATAACATATTCCGTTAGATGAATACCCATGCCAGCTTATTTTGATGGATAAATGTATTATGCATGCAAAGGCAGTTTTGGTCTTTAATAGTAATATGTTAGATATTTTATTCATATGTTGGGGGAAATTTCCTTAAGATATAGAAAAAACCAGAGTCCACTGGTTTGAAGGATAATAATGATAGAAGTTCTGGTGGTAGAACATGGCAACCAGCATTTTTTGAATTACTCTAAAATGTTTAAAGTCGCACTTGAGAAAATAAAATCAAAACAAAACCAAAATACTTTAGTACGGAAATTATAAAACACATGGATTAAAATGAAAGCCCTCTCTCACAGGCTTGGTGGGAGGTTACAGTTCCCCCAGGGGAAATTCCTGTTTCTCAAAATAGCAAGCGTGCCTTGGGTGAGAGGCTGTCATGACAGCACAGAGGGCAGAGGCACTTAATTGTTTTCTTTGCAAAATTCCACAGGGCTGCTCACGTCTTACTTAAAAGCTACTGGCTAGGCCTCTGCCTTGCACAAGGGCTAATTCTTTGTTCAGTTGCATTAGCACAGTAAATCTGGAGAGTGGATGATCAGCCACCTGGATCCACAGACGCAGTCGGACTGAATCCCAACACCCTCGAGCTCAGCCTTAAACTGCGGGGGAAGTAACCGAAATTGACACTTCGCAATCTCAATGAAAATGTCCTTGGAATGTTTTCCTCACAATATTCAGATATCCACAAACACAGAGAAGTTTCATTTGAAGCATAGGAAAAAGTATGCAGTATTTTTATCTGAAAAAATCTACATAGACAATTCAAATGATTTGCCGTTTAAGCTTATGTTTATGTAGATTAATGTAAACATACTTGAAGCTGAACACGTACTTCCTCTTCCTACTCTTTACCATCGAGTATAATTTCTCTCGGCCCTTATTATTTTAATTTTTTATAAGAGAAAAAGCTAGTATTTAATTTTTCAGTGTTCTTGAGGGATGATTGACAAGTAAAAATTGTATAATTTAAGTGTATGACATGATGAATTGATATACGTATACATTGTGAAATGATCACCACAATCAAGTTAATTAACATATCCATCCCATCACCTCACATAATAACCTGTGTGTGTGTCAGAACACTTGAGACTTACTCTCTTAGCAAATTTCAGGTATATAATACTTTATTATTACCTATAGTCACCATGCTGGACATTTGGTCTCCAGAACTTATCATATAACTGAAAGTTTGTACACTCTGATCAATACCTCCCTTTTTCCCCACTTCAAAGCCCCTGCTAAGCACCATTCTTTTCTCTGTTACTATGAATTCATCATTTTTAGATCCCACATATAGTTGAAATCATACAATATTCGTCTGTCTGTATCTGGCTCATTTCACTTAGCATAATGTCTTCCAAGTTCATCCATGTTATGGCTAATGCCAAGATTTCCTTCTTTTTAAAGGCTGAATAATATTCCATTGTTCTCAGCCCTTTTACTTTATTTTAAATTTTTTATTGAAGTATAGTTGATTTACAATGCTGTGTTAATTTCTGCTATACAGAAAAGTGATTCAGTTATACATATATATGTATACATTCTTTTTCATATTCTTTTCCATTCTGGTTTATAACAGGATATTGAATATAGTTCCCTGTGTCATACGGTAGGACCTCATTGTTTTTCCGTATAATAGTTTGCATCTGCTAATCCCCAACTCCCACTCCATTCTTCCCCCACTCCCCCTCCCCCTTGGCAACCATAAGTCTGTTCTCTATGTCTGAGTCTGTTTCTGTTTCGTAGATACGTTCATTTGTGTCATATTTTGGATTCCACATATGAGTGATATCATATGATATTTGTCCTCCTCTTTCTGACTTACTTCACTTAGTATGATAATCTCTAGGTCCATCCATGTAGCTGCAAATGGCATTATTTCATTCTTTTTATGGCCGAGTAATATGCTATTGTATATATATACCAGATCTTCTTTATCCATTCATACGTCCATGAACAGTTAGGTTATTTCCACGTCTTGGCTATTGTAAACAGTGCTACAATGAACATTGTAGCATGTATCTTTTCGAATTGTGGTTTTCTCCAAATATATGCCCAGGAGTGGGATTGCAGGATCATATGGTAGCTCTATTTTTAGCTTTTTGAGGAACCTCCATACTGTTCTCTATAGTGGCTGCACCAACTTACATTCCGACGGACAGTATAGGAGGGTTCCCTTTTCTCCACACCCTCTCCAACATTTATTATTTGTAGACTTTTTGGTGATGGCCATTCTGACTGGTGTGAGGTGATACCTCATTGTAGTTTTGCTTTTTAGCCCTTTTTATATTCATTGTTTGAGTCCCTTTTACAGGCTAGAGATACAACCAATTATTTGACTACCCATTATTCATCAAAATGAAGCCCAGTGTTGGGTTAGTAGCAGTGTACCTTAATCAGGTGACATTAGGACAAAAACAGGGAATATTAGATAATGAATTTAGTAAAAATGAGAGATTTAGAAGGATGAATATATAGAGAGAGGAAAAAATGGCTACTGCAAGGATTGTAGGGTCTCGGATTCTTCATCATGACAGCGTTTCTTTCCTGCTTGCAAGTTTTACAATTACTTCATCTTGCTTTTGTATGGTCATCATGCAAAGATTTTCAAATTGTTTTGGAAACAAACATGTCACTGTCCTAGAGGGGTTTCCCCAAGCTCTCATAGGACCCTCACTCTAGATTCACCCTTTTATTTTTTAAATTATTATTTATTTATTTATTTTTTTGGGCTGTGTTGGGTCTTCGTTTCTGTGTGAGGGCTTCCTCTAGTTGCGGCGAGCGAGGGCCACTCTTCATCGCGGTGTGTGGGCCTCTCACTGTCGCGACCTCTCTTGTTGCGGAGCACAGGCTCCAGATGCGCAGGCTCAGTAGTTGTGGCTCACGGGCCTAGTTGCTCCACGGCATGTGGGATCTTCCCAGACCAGGGCTCAAACCCGTGTCCCCTGCATTGGCAGGCAGATTCTCAACCACTGCGCCACCAGGGAAGCCCTAGATTCACCCATTGTTAAGTTACTGATCATTTAGAAGTCTACTTAAAAAAAAGAAATTGAAAGCAATAATCTTTTAGTGATGTCGGTGCACTCATAGCAAAATCAGATATAAACAAACTAATCTTTCTGGTGTCCACCACTCACTAAAATAACTAGACTAAGAACAGGAACTGTGTTACCACATTATTGATTTATGAGAATAAAATTGAAGTAGATAGAGGAAGAGTGTGTGTGTGTGTGTGTGTGTGTGTGTGTGCGCGCATCTCTATGTTTTACATGTAAAGCCAACAGTCTTCAACGAGGTTAAGCAAATTTGAAGTATATCCATAAAAGTGCTACAAATTATTTTGGATTTCATATAAAGAGTCAACTGGTGTATCGAATCTTCTTGGGGTGATGGATCCTTTCACTAATCTCGTAAAATTAATGTATTTTATTCTATTAAAAAAGGAACGTGAAGAAATTTTATATGTAATTTCAGGGGTTCACAGCCCATGCAGTTCATCCATAAATTACCTCTGAGTCCACTGATCCCAGGTTAAGGTGCACAATAATTGAGAAAATTTATAGAAAATAATCTGGAATATTTTCTGTTTTAGTAATCCAAGCTGGGGTAGATGTCTTTGAGCCGACATCCTGATATTCATCTTACAGCCATGTCCCCAGCTCCTCCTCAATAATGGGCAAAGCGATGGAGGACCATTTATTGTCCAACTGATTACAGAGTTTGGTCTACACATCTGCTCCTGATTCTCAGGGGTTTCCCCATCAGCCTGCAGTACCCTACTCCTGCCCCTGACAGAAATCCTGTGGGTCAGCATACTATCCTCATTGCCGGAATTCTGGGGCATTTACCCTAGGTTAGTCAGTTTGACAATGCACAGGAGAGCTAGAAGCAGATCTCCTACCAGAGTAACCATATAAACTAGTAAGTTAGCCTACACACTCCATGGATGTTGACAGAAGATGTTAGACTACTGGTTCAGCCACAACAGACTCTTTACTCACAGAAGGAAAGTAGTAGGAATGTCAGTATAATCCCACTTGTTCCTTGGGCTCCGAATCCCACAGGATGATGAAGGGGAAGCCCACATGCGCATTGAGTCCACCATAGGAGAGGATCCTGCGCTGAAGGAACCCACTGTGATGATCCCCCAAATAGCATGCGATGCTGTGTAATACAGCCCTCACCTCCACAAACCGTCTTAAGAAGTGGCCACCTGAGCGAACTGGAGGTCACAGACTTGACATCTCTGCACACTCAGCACCATGTAGACACATGCAAGGTCTGTAGCAGACGTCTCCCAACAACATCATGTGATGAAACGTATCAGGATTCGGAAACTTTACATTTGCAGTGAACTGACATTTTTTTGGTAACCAATCCATGACGTTACACAATTATGCACGAGTAATAAAACTACTCAAAGTGCAAAATAGATCAACAAATTTTAATGTGACAGGGTATAAAAAGCTCTTTCCTATGTTTCCGATTGTCCCATAAATTACCTTACAATATTACTTGAGGTTCTACTTTTTCTACAATATGTTTTTTCTCAAGAATGAATGGATAACTTACATTTTCACATAGCGCTAGCTGATCAGTCATTTGGGACAGTTGAATGCACAGATTGTTTTTAATAGAAGGCCTACTGTCTCTCCTTAAAGTAGACATAAATCTTAGAACAGAGTGAAAACACTTACATCTTCTTTTAGTACAAATGGGACACTACAGAATATAAAAGTGAACTAGTTACAAGCTTGTAGGTCTGGACAAAAGATAGGGTGGTAAGAGATGGAGAAAATTTTCATCATGTGGAGTGTCTAGATAATATCTGGTGATTATACATCATGGAGGACGATGGAAGAATTCCAAGTGTTAGACCAGAAGTACACACAGCAACATACGTCTTACAGACTTTGTGCCCAACGAACAAAAATTAAGTGGCAGAAAGAAATATATGATGCAATACCAGTTATGAAACCCGAAGATGTATGCTCACATGGTGATTTCACCCCTAGGCATTCATCCAAAGAAATGAAAACATGTGTCTACATAAAGTGTTATAGAAAAACGTTCACAGCAGCATTATTCATAGTATTTCAGAACTGAAAACACTGAAATATTCATCAGTGTTCTATAGCAGAGAAAAAAATATTCAATTAAGTTGATGAGCCAAAGAATATATATAATATATTATTTATAATTATAGAGTCAATAACCCATGGGAACATAAATGGAAATTTTCAGGTATAGATAGCTCTGAGAGTGTGGCTGGTAGTTGCAAGTGAGGTTTTCACAGAAAAATATATTTTATTTGTAAATTTGATACTTATAAAATTTTTGATGTTTTATTTAATTACAATAATAATATTAGAAATGTCTTTTAAAATAAGATTAGATATTTCACTAGAGTATTACACAATAATTCTTCCTTCTATCTGCCAGGAAAATAGACAAATATCTTTGAAGATAACTTTTTTAAAAAATTTATTTTATTTATTTATTTATTTTTGGCTGCATTGGGTCTTCGTTGCTGTGCACGGGCTTTCTCTAGCTGTGGCGAGCGGGGGCTGCTCTTTGTTGAGGTGTGCGGGCTTCTCATTGTGGTGGCTTCTCTTGTTGCAGAACACGGGCTCTAGGTGCACAGGCTTCAGTAGTTGTGGCACGCAGGCTTCAGTAGTTGTGGCATGCGGGCTTCAGTAGTTGTGGCTCGCGGGCTCTAGAGCGCAGGCTCAGTAGTTGTGGTGCACGGGCTTAGTTGCTCCGCGGCATGTGGGATCTTCCTGGACCAGGACTCAAACCCATGTCCCCTGCATTGGCAGGCGGATTCTTAAGCACTGCACCACCAAGGAAGCCCCCAAGAAAACTTATTTAGGTATTTTTTCCAGTGCAAGTTGTTTAAGAGAGGGTACACTTAACCCTTATCATGCGTTATCTGTAGTTGTATCAACGTGATTATAGTAGCTACAGTATTGGCTTTTGATCATCAAAAATCTTTATACCCTGTGCATCGTACTTTGTGTATAAAATGACAGCATTTTGGAAAGAAGGTCCACAAAATAAGTCCTTATATAGTTATCTTTTATGTATGTAGAAAAACTACTTTCTTTTCCTCCAGCTTCAAACACACACATTTTGAAAATATGTTTCCAAGGAATATTCATAATGATATAACTCTCATTGACTTTCAAGGAGATTTCAATTTTTATGTAGGTTATAATTTTAACCTTGGTTTATCTATTTCTATAAACAAAAGCAAATATATTTTTATTTCTAATTTATGCTGTTTTGCTGAGTTTTTAATAAAAGTCACTGAAAATGTTTGTGTAGGTTTCATATAAATGTCTATACTTATTTTTATAAAGTGTATACTTTTATGTTTAACTGGTAGAGTGGAACAATTTTCAAGTACTTCTCCCCACTTAGTAATCTCTGAAGAAGTTCTCAAGTACATATCAAAACAAAATCAATTTCCACAGGTTTAATATTTGATTAGGTTCCTTAGGTAAGGCTGCATTATCATTAAAAGATCCTGTTAATATCCGTGTATTTTATTCAATCTAATTCAGTGTTCTGTGCAGCAATTCAAATAAGAAGCAATAGAAAAGGATCATTTAAATTTGCAATTAATTTTTAATTGATCTGATAAGGCTACATTTTGATTCTCTGTTGCAACAAAAATATTAACATGTCTTTGAGAAACAAAAGTAAACATTCATTTGCATCAGGAAGTACTTATTTTACATAACAAATACTCACTGAACTTGAATAAGCAGTAATAAAAACGAGCCTGGTATCTGGAAGTTACTACTTGGCTTATTACCCTTTTATGTGTACGTGTGTTTTTCGTGACTGAGAACATAGCTTAATTGCTCTATAAACTTTAAAGGGTTTAAAAAATTGCCATAAAATTAAATGAGATAAAAATGTATGCTAAGTAAAGTGTCATTTCATTGCACCATTTTTTTTGTTTGTTTTGTTTTGCTTTATTTTTTGAGAGGAGAAATAAAAGGGTCAGAATGATTAAAGTTTTATAGCAACTCAAATTCAAGTTGACACAGTGTTTTTCTAGAAGTTTTTAAAATTCCCTGGACTTAGTAAAATGTGAATCAGAATTAAGAAAACAGAGCAATGAGAAAACTGAGAAGTTTCACGGAGGAGTTGAGTTCAGTGCCAGCCCCTGACTGCAGGCACGGCTCTTCCTCTCGAGCTGTGCTCCTCTGTCTTCTACCTTGTACAGGACGGAGTCTGTCAGACTTTTAGAGCATCTTTTCATAGGAGCAACCATATTTTTTATAAAACTAAGTGATGGAATTATAGCAAATTATCTCATAAACAATTCACAAATTCTACAGCTATGTGTGTTTTCGGCAATGATTGACGTAGCAGACGTTCATCGTAAGTAAGATTGGTTGTGGACTATGGATACAGTCTACTAACCATGCTTCCACAGTTAAAAAAAAACAGTGATGGTATAATTTAGGTTACTTTGAATCCATTCTTATTAATAAGTGAAACAAATCTGTCAATCCTATATTCATTTCACCACTCATTCCCATCATGGCTGGAGGAATTCTTATTTGAGAGAATAAAAGCTCATCTCATTATCAGTGGTTTCACCACTGCACCACTACGAGGCTCTACAGGACAATAAAAGCAAAAAGAAACTGCTGTACTTTTACTCTCCAAAGGACTAATTTGTAAAGTTGGCACATAGGATAAAGAAGGCAAATGTTGTCACCCAACACAGGCTCTTCCCTTTCGTCCTCATTTCACCAAACCCAAATCCTGTGTAGTCTCTCATCTCCCTTTGCATGTCCATATTCTGTAGAGGAGGCTCATCTCATACGTCTCCAATTCTGGAGGCTAGAAGTCCCCAGATGAGCCGGGTGGATTGAATGAGACCCTCCTACAAATTTCTTTACTTGGTCTAATAATTTAAATGTTAATCTCATTCAAAAACACCCTCAAAGAAGCACCCAGAATGATGTTGATCAAATATCTGGGCACAGTCTGGACTGGTCAAGTTCACACATAAATTTTTCATCCCATTGATCATAGACTTAAATATAAAATGTAAAACTGTAAAACTCCTACAAGATAACATGGGAGAAAATCTCTGGTGACCTTGGGTTTGGTGATGTCTTAAGACACAATCAAAAAAGAATAATCCATGAAAGAAAAAGACAAGTGTACTTCATTAAAAGTGAAAACGGTTCTGTGAAAGACACTATGAACAATATCAAATTACAAGCTGCAGGTGGAAGGCACTATTTGCAAAACCATATCTGATAATATTATATCCAAAATTCAAATTAAGAAACAAACTTTAAAAACGAACACAGGACCTGGACATCTAATCAACACGATATACAGATAGCAAGTAAACATATAAAATATGCTCAACATCATAAGTCATTAAAGAATTGCTAATTAAAACACAGTGAGATACCACTACCCACCTATTAGAATGGTGAAAGTCCAAAACACTGAAAACATCAACTGCTAACAGGGATGTGGAGCAAGAGGAACTGTCATTCGTTAGTGGTGGGAGTGCCAAGTGGCACAGTCACCTTGGAAGAGAGTTTTGCGGTTCTTATAAAGCTAAACATCACTTTACCATACAGTCCAGTGATCATGTTCCTTAAGATTTACCCAAATAGCTAAAAAAGTTGGAACCCACACAAACATCTGCCTAGGAGTGTTTATAGCAGCTTCATGATTGTATAAACCTGGAAGAAACCAAGGTGTCCTTCAATAGGTGAACGGATCAACAAACTGTGGTCCATTTATACAATGGAAAAGTAATCAACAACAAAACCTAATGAGGTAACAGGCCACTAGAGGACATGCAGGAAGCTTAAAGGCACATTGCTAAGTGCAAGAAGCCAGTCTGAAACTGTATGATTCCAGTTACATGACATTCTGGAAAAGGCCAGATTATAGAGTCAGTAAAAAGATGATTGGTTGCTAAGGATTCAGGGGGAGGAAGAATTTTTAGGGCAGTAAAACTATTTTAAATGATACTGTAATGGTGAATATATTATATTATACATTCATCAAAAGTCAAGAATGTATAACACAAAGACTTAAAGTATACAAACTATGGACTTTAGTTAATCATAATGTGTCATTATTCATTTATCAATTGAAACAAATGAACCACACCAATGCAAGATGTTGATAATAAACCATGTGTCTGGAGAGAGTTGGGTATATGGGACTCTGTACTTTCTGCTCAATTTTTCTGTAAAACTAAAATTGCTTTTAAAAGTAGTCTATGCAGCCCCATAGCACAGGGAGATCAGTTCGGTGCTTTGTGACCACCTAGAGGGGTGGGATAGGGAGGATGGGAGGGAGACACAAGAGGGAGGAGATATGGGGGTAGATGTATACATATAGCTGATTCACTTTGTTATACAGCAGAAACCAACACACCATTGTAAAGCAATTATACTCCAATAAAGATGTTTAAAAAAAAGTAGTCTATGAATTTAAAACATGTGTTAGAGAAGATCTATGTGTTTAAGTAAATATATTGCTGTGCTAGTCTGAGTGAGCTGTACCCTGATAAATTATTATCAAACAAAATTGATTAATATACGGAGTTACCAAAATTACTTATTATTTTCTAAATCGTGCACTAAAATACTTATCAATATGTTTGCATGCAGAGCGCTTAACTAGGTTCTGAGGAAACATAAAGCATCTAAAATATGTTTACTAGTATAAAGGAATTGATAATCTATTAGGGATAAACCCTGAAGTAAAATGATTTAAGTGGTAAATGGTATTAAAAGAGAGTTTGTGATAGCATAGAAGATCATGAGTTTAAATTTTAAGTGACTGTTCTACGTCACATTAACTGTGAGCGCAATAATATCCGTAAAAGAAAATATATGGGCTTGTCCTGTTTGAGACATCTTCGAGAAGAAATCTGAGGATTGTTAGGGGAAGTAAGGCTTTTAGAGTTGTTTGAAAATAGTCTTCTCTGAGGACTGGGGCAAGAGGTGGAGAGATAGCTGAGTATTACTGGATCCTTCTCTAGTTCTCTCTCAAATATTGATGTTCTTCAGCATTCACAGTCTCTCTTTCTTACTATAGAATATGGTAATACTTAGAATATACTTATATACAGAGTATAATATATATATATTCTATAATACTTACTATAATGACAAAATTATAGTAATGAAGTAGAAATTAGTAGGTACCAGGGGTTAAGAAGGGTTGAAAGCATGGTGGAAGTAGATGTGGCCAAGAAAAAGGGACCAAGAAGCATTCTTGTGGTGATGGAAATGGTCTGTATCTTGAATGTATCAAAATCAATCCTGATGTTGATATTGTTTTATAGTTTTGCAAGGTGTTTCCATTGGTAGAAGCTAGATAATGTGGGCACAGGGTCTCTGCATTGTTTCTTACACGTGCCTGTGAATCTCTAATTATCTTAGAAGAAAAAAATAATAGTTTTTAAAAAGTTGAAGTAACTGAAGTATTTGTTGTTGAAAGGAAGAAAATGACTTAGCAGTTGCAAAATAAATCACCTTTTATTTATTCTAGAAAAATCTTCAAGAATTGTCCCGTTGATCAGCTTCTAGCTGAGTGGAGAATGAACAGCTAGATTTGGCCTTGTGTTCTGTGCATTCCTGGGGAACAGACACTGCACAAGGCGATGGGGGCAGGGGTGGTGGCAACAAAATGTGATAAATAATTTAATGAAGCAGCTTTTCCTACCTGCCACCAATGGTTGGTGGGTCTTGGGAGAATGAGTGATGTGCATTAGGAAAGGGCTTAGTGGGTCTGGGGGAGCGGAGAATTCTGCACATTGAGTGGAGTTCTGAGGTAGCTGGGAGGCCAGGGGACCCCAAAGCTGGGCACAAACCATCAGTACCTGGAGCCTCCTCCAGAGACAGCTGTGAGGGAAGTGAGTGGACGTTTCAAGCACATGACACCACTGAGAACTCTCAGTATTCGCATACAGCCTATAAATTACCGTTTCATTTATTTAGTACATTTTATAGTTCACTTTTTATAATAACAAAATATACTATGCTGAAAGAATATTTCTCCATTTCACACAGTCCCAGGAATTCTGCTAAATACTTGAAAATATTCCATGAATACAATTTTCTGAGAAATATTTATGAAAATAGAGTGATATAAAGTATTCTATATATTTTAGTAGAGGGTGAACATTGAAAAGCCTCTGATATTTTTTCCTCATTTTTATTTTCCACATTCCTGGAATTATCCGAAATGCAGGGCCAGAATTTACTACTATAAATCTTAAACGGCTTGATGACAAGCGACAACATAGTTCAAAAAATATTTGTATAGATTAGCCCATGGATTACCTGTGGATTTCAGTATGCCTAGTGAATCTCCCTGCAATTAAGTAAACGATATAGTAATTTTAAATTTTTATTTAATTAAACATTGTACTGAGGCAGTATTTATTGAATCCCCTTGGCACTAAGTTCTTAAACAAAATTACATTTTTACATTTTTAGTTATAACATATACTGTGATTGAAATTGTAATATAAAATGCATCTACTTGGTTTTCTCTTCTTGAAGCAACAAACTAGAATGTGCTATAAGAGCAAGTTGAATTAAATTAAACAAGTGGAAAATATGGTTGAATTATCTCATAATTTTAATTTTTTAGTTTCCATTTTGGGCCAGCAGCTGTTTGTTCTTGGTGAGACGTTCTACACAGTAAGATCATGCTGATGGCTAACGAAAATTTAAATTCAGATGATACCTCCATCAAGAATTATGAAGCTGGTCATCTAAATGTTTCAAATTGTGCCGAAAATACTATGTTAAAAATGCAGAATCAGGGCTTCCCTGGTGGCGCAGTGGTTGAGAATCTGCCTGCTAATGCAGGGGACACGGGTTCGAGCCCTGGTCTGGGAAGATCCCACATGCCACGGAGCAACTAAGCCTGTGCGCCACAGCTACTGAGCCTGCGTGTCTGGAGCCTGTGCCCCGCAACGGGAGGGGCCGCGATAGTGAAAGGCCCGCGCACCGCGATGAAGAGCGGTCCCCGCACCGTGATGAAGAGTGGCCCCCACTTGCCGCAACTAGAGAAAGCCCTCGCACGAACCGAAGACCCAACACAGCCATAAATAAATAAATAAAGTAGCTATTAAAAAAAAAAAATGCAGAATCAAATTCTGAATTGGGTATCTAATGCTTTGAATCACAATGAAAGTTTTGTATGTGGTCTATATGGAACTTTTCAGTTTTATATGAAGTTTAAACTTTCTGAATTATCTTGCAAATTTATATTACATCTCCCTAAATAATTGTAAATACTCTAAAAATTGTTGTTTACATTTATATTAGTCAAATTCAAAAAAAGCATGTAAACTTATTTAGACAATAATAAAACTATATAATTAAAAAAATATATTTTGGAAAGATGAGGAAAAAGAAGTAAAAATAAAAAGAGGAATTCAGCCAAGGAGGCAGCAGGAATGAAGGTGACATAGACTTTGTTCTGATAAAGTTTACATGCCACAGACAATAAATAAGTGAAAAATGTAATTTTGGGTGGTAAATTGCATAAGAAAGATAAAAGTGTATCTTGGGTGGAGCAGACCCATAAGCTGGGAGCTGAATGATAATAAACAAATGAGCAGATAATATTTGGGGAGTTTTCCAGGTAGGATAGTACGTGCACAGGTTCTGAGACTGCAACAGGCAAATGCGGTTTGGACAGTAAACCAGGAGGACGCAAGTCCCGGATAAATTCCAAAACGCATGCGGGGAGCAGATCGTTCACTCTAAAATAATAGGTTTGTTCTCCATAGTGGCTGTATCAATTTACATTCCCACCAACAGTGCAGGAGGGTTCCCTTTTCACCACACCCTTTCAAGCATTTATTGTTTCTAGATTTTTTGATAATGGCCATCCTGACCAGTGTGAGGTGATACCTCATTGTGGTTTTGATTTGCATTTCTCTAATAATTAGTGATGTTGAGCGGCTTTTCATGTGCCTCTTGGCCACTGTATGTCTTCTTTGGTGAAATGTCTATTTAGGTCTTCTGCCCATTTTTTAATTGGATTGTTTTTTTTTTTGATATTGAGCTCCATGAACTGTTTGTATATTTTGGAGATTAATCCTTCGTTGTTTCATTTGCAAGTATTTTCTCCCATTCTGAGGGTTGTCTTTTTGTCTTGTTTATGGTTTCCTTTGCTGTGCAAAAGTTTTAAGTTTAATTAGGTCCCATTTGTTTATTTTTGTTTTTATTTTCATTACTCTAGGATGTGGGTCAAAAAAGATCTTGCTGTGGTTTATGTCAAAGAGTGTTTTTCCTATGTTTTCCTCTAAGAGTTTTATAGTGTCTGGTCTTTCATTTAGGTCTTTAATCCATTTGGAGTTTGTTTTTGTGTATGGTGTTAGGGAGTGTTCTAATTTCATTCTTTTACATGTAGCTGTCCAGTTTTCCCAGCACCACTTATTAAAAGAGGCTGTCTTTTCTCCACTGTATGTTCTTGCCTCTTTTGTCGTAAATTAGTTGACAGTATGTGCGTGGTATGGAGGTTCCTTAAAAAACTAAAAATAGAACTACCATATAACCCAGCAATCCCACTACTGGGCATATACCCTGAGAAAACCGTAATTCAAAAAGATACATGTACCACAATGTTCGCTGCAGCACTATTTACAATAACCAGGACATGGAAGCAACCTAAGTGTCCATCGACAGATGAATGGATAAAGAAGATGTGGCACATTTATACAATGGGATATTTCTCAGCCATAAAAAGAAATGAAATTGAGTTATTTGCAGTGAAGTGGATGGACCTAGAGTCTGTCATACAGAGTGAAGTAAGTCAGAAAGAGAAAAACAAATACCAAATGCTAACGCATATATATGGAACAACAACAACAAAAAAAGTGGTTCTGAAGAACCTAGGGGCAAGACAGGAATAAAGGTGCAGATATAGAGAATGGACATGACGACAAGGGGAGGGGGAAGGGGAGGCTGGGGCAAAGTGAGAGTAGCATGGACATATATACCCTACCAAACGTAAAATAGATAGCTAGTGGGAAGCAGCTGCATAGCACAGGGAGATCAGCTCGGTGCTTTGTGATCACCTAGAGGGGTGGGATAGGGAGGGTGGGAGGGAGACACAAGAGGGAGGGGATATGGGGATGTATGTATACGTATAGCTAATTCACTTTGTTGTACAGCAGAAACTAACACAGTATTGTGAAGCAATTATACTCCAATAAAGATCTATTAAGAAAACTTAAAAAGATAAAAATACAAAAAAATAAATCAAATAAAATAATAGGTTTGGATTATAGTCTAAGCATTCTGCCAAGCCATTAAAATCCATATTTTATCATGATCTGGTTTGCTTGTTAAAATGATCTCTCTTGCTACTGCCTGGGAAGTGACGTGTAAGGAGGGACACAGGTGTGTGATGTGAAGTGAGGGAGGGATCATGAGGTCCAGATGGGAAGGGGAGGGACTGTATATGTGAGAGCAGCCAGGGAGGTGGGGGGGGGGGAATGCACGAAACATGATTTCACGTGATTAATCGGAAGACGCCGTGACTACCTCTAAGTGGAACTTCAGATATTAAAGTTTTAAAATGCCATACATTGAGTTGATTGAATCTGGGTATTCTCATAATATAGAAAACTTAGGAACTTGCTACCTTTTCAGGGGAGAAGATTAAAACTGTATGTCTAGTTTCTACCTTGTCTTCCAAATGCCAACGAATTATCCAAGGTTCTTGGCTTACTGTAACTTCCATGACAAGGAAATTGTGCATATTGAATTTACCCAATTGAAGTATGCAGAGCAATGCATTTAAGGGCGTTGTATGTGTATGTTTTAACTAAATCGTTTTATCTGTGGAAGAAACACTATCAAGAGGGCATCATCATTGGAAACATAGTTTAAAGGAAAAAAAGAAAAGCGTGAGGAGGACAAAATCTCTCTTTTAAGCCCCTTGTGCTAATTTACACTTTCATTATATGTACGTTCTTGGTCCCTTAAATCCATATGGGGTAAAGCATTGTATTAAGTCTATTTCCCAGATATATTTGGGGTGCAGTGGCGAATAAGGTAACATTACAATGCACATTGTGACTTCAGTTGCTACAAAAGTATCAGTCTATTTTTAAGACCAAAGTGATTTTCTATTATTGAAAGGAAGAAATCAGAAACAGAGCAGTTAAGTGATTTTGCACAGGTCACAACCCAAGTTAATTGGATATTTGGTACTTGAACCACAACAACTGATCCTTGAAATACATCACCGTGAGATCATGTTCTCTTTTAAAATAAAGCAAATAATTCTTCAAATGACATATATTTTTAGCTCTCTATTTTTTGTCTTTGTTTTTAATCAGCTTTATGGCAGTGTAATTTACATACAATAAAATATATCCAGTTTAGTTGTATGGACCAGTGAGTTTCTAGAAATGTTTCCATCACCACAGTCAACTATGAAACAATTCCATCACCCCCCAACAAAAGCTCTCTGTTACCTCCCTCACCATCAGTCTTAGACAACCACTTATTTACTTTCCATAAATGTAGATTTATTTTGCCTTTTCTGGAATTTCATATAAAGGAACTATAGATTGTATACTCTTGTTTTTAATCTAGCTATTTTCACTCAGCATATTAATTTTGATATTAATTCTTGTTATTGTGTGCATCACACTTCTTATATTGCTGAGTGGTTTTCCAGTATACAGCTGTACGAAAATTTGTTTATTCATTCATCTGAGGTTGGACGTTTGAGCTATTGTCATTTTTACTAGTTTCATCAATAAAGTTGCAAAGGAGTATCATTTACAAGTCTCTGTATGCATGTATGTTATGATGTTTTCTTGGGTAAATACCTAGCAGTAGGATTGCTCGGTTATATGCTCAATTTATGTTTAACTTTATAAGAAACTGTCAAATTGTTTATACAATAATACACTCCTGATACAAGTACATGAAAGTTCCAGCTACCTTACAGTTTTGCCAATACTAGTTATTGCCAGTCTTTTTAATTTTAGCCATTGTAATGGGTATATAGTAGTACCGCATTTTTGCTTGCATTTCCCTGATGATATAGAGTTTGCATATGCTTATTGGCCATTTGTACACCTTTTTTGTAAAGTGTCTTTTAAAATATTTTTCTTTTCCTTGTTAGTATTGAATTGTAAGGGTTCTTTGGTATTTTTTTGATACAAGTTCTTAGACATATGAATGGTGAATTTTTTTTCTAATCTCTGGATTGCCTTCTAATTTTTCTAATAATGTCTTCTATTTTTTAATTTTTTAATTGAAATATAGTTGACTTAAAATGTGTTGATTTCCACTGTGCAGCAAGGTGATTTGGTTATACATATATATACATTCTTTTAAATATTCTTTTTCATTATGGTTTATCACAGGATATTGTACATTGTTCCCTGTGCTATACAGTAGGACCTTTCTGTTTATCTGTTCTATACATAATAGTTTGCATCTGCTAACCCCAAACTCCCAATACAACCCACTCCCTCCCCCCTCCCCCTTGGCAACCACAGATGTGTTCTCTGTGTCTGTGAATCTGTTTCTGGTTTGTAGATAAGTTCATTTGTGTCATACTGTAGTTTCCACATGTAAGTGATATCGTACGATATTTGTCTTTCTCTTTCAGACTTCCTTCGATAATCTCTAGGGCCATCCATGTAGCTGCAAATGATGCCACTATTTGTTCTTTTTTTTTTTTGGCTGAGTAGTATTCCATCGTGTGTGTGTGTGTGTGTGTGTGTGTGTGTGTGTGTGTGTATATATATATATATATATATATATATATATATATCACATCTTCTTTATCCATTCATCTGTCAGTGGACATTTACGTTGTTTCCATGTCTTGGCTATCATAAATAGTGCTGCTATGAACATAGGGGTGCATGTATCTTTTTGAATTAGAGTTTTGTCTGGATATATGCCCAGGAGTGGGATTGCTGGATCATATGGTAACTCTATTTTTAGTTTTTTAAGGAACCTCCATACTTTTCTCCATAGTGGCTGCACCAATTAACATTCCCGCCAACAGTGTAAAGAGGGTTCCCTTTTCTTCACACCCTCTCCAGCACTTATTATTTGTAGATTTTTTGATGATGGCCATTCTGACCCATGTGAGGTGATACCTCACTGTAGTTTTGATTTGCATTTCTCTAATAATTAGCGATGTTGAATATCTTTTCATGTGCCTATTGTCCATCTGTGTGTCTTCTTTGGAGAAATGTCTATTTAGGTCTTCTGCCCGTTTTTTAATTGAGTAGTTTAACTTTTTGTTACTGAGTTATATGAGCTGTTTGTATATTTTGGATATTAAGCCCTTGTCAGTCACATCGTTTGCAAATATTTTCTCCCAGTCCATAGGTTGTCTTTTCATTTTGTTTATGGTTTCCTTTGCTGTGAAAAAAAAAAAAAAGCTTGTAAGTTTGATTTGGTTCCATTTGTTTGTTTTTGCTCTATTTCTATTGCCTTGGTAAACTGACCTAAGAAAACATTGGTAGGATTTATCTCAGAGAATGTTTTGCCTATGTTCTCTTCTAGGAGTTTTATGGTGTCGTGTCTTATATTTAAGTCTTTAAGCCATTTTGAGTTTATTTTTGTGTATGCTGTGAGGGTGTGTTCTAACTTCATTGATATACATGCAACTGTCCAACTTTCCCAACACCACATGCTGGAGAGACTGTCTTTTCTCCACTGTAATTCTTGCCTCTTTTTGTGGGTTTATTTCTGGGCTCTCTATTCTGTTCCCTTGATCCATATGTCTGTTTTTGTGCCAATACCATGTGTTTTGATTACTGTAGCTTTGTAGGATTGTCTGAAGTCTGGGAGGGTTATGCCTCCTACTTTGTTCTTTTTCCTCAGGATTGCTTTTGCAGTTCTGGGTCTTTTATGCTTCCATATAAATGTTCTAGCTCTGTGAAAAATGTCATGGGTACTTTGACAGGGATCACATTAAATCTGTAGATTGCTTTGGGTACTATGGCCATTTTAACAATATTAATTCTTCCAATCCAAGAGCATGGGACATTTTCCATTTCTTTAAATCATCTTCCATTTCCTTTAGCAATGTTTTATAGTTCTCAGCATATAAGTCTTTCACCTCCTTGTCAGGTTTTCTAATACTGTTTTTTTAAAGAGAAGTTTATAACTGTGATAAATCCCCCCAAAATAATTTTAATTGTATAGTTCATTATATGATATAATTGCCTAGCCTATCTGAGAAAATTTTGCTAGCTCATATTTCAAAGATTTTCTCCTATGATTTCTTCTAGAAATTTAAAAATTTTGTCTCTATGTTGAGTCCATGGTCCACTTCATGACAATCTTGTATCAATAAATGGTTTCAGAGAAGGGTAGAGGTTCATTTTTTATATGATATACAGATGTTCTAGTACTATTTGTTGAAATATTATCATGGACTATTAAATTATCTTGGCACACTTTTAAAAGTCAAATATCCATACATGTGTGGGTTTATTTCTGGACTCTGTTCTGTTATGTATGTCTATATGTCTATCCTTTTATCAATTCCAAACTATATTTATTACTGTTCATTTATAGCATTTCTTGAAATAATGCAATTCCTCCAACTTCTTTCTTTTTCAAAGTTGTTTATGCTCTTCCAGTTCCCTTGCGTAATTATAGATATTTTTAAATCAGCTTGTTTATTTCTCCAAAAACCTTCTGTTGGGATTTTAATTCAGCTTGCATTGAATCTGTAGATCAAGTGGGGAGAACTGACATCTTAACTATATTGAGGCTTCTAATCCATGAACGCAGCTGATCTCTCTCAAGTTTTTAGGTCTTCTTTAATTTCTCTCAACAAAGTCTTTTTTAAATACATAGATATGGTGGATATGTTTTTTTAAAATTTATCTTTAAGTATTTTATTTTTTGATGCCACTATACACATTTTTCTTTTTTAATTTCATCTTCCAATTTTTTTGAGGAATGACTTTGTATAATGAGTTTGTATCATGTCCTTGTTGGATTTGCTTCCAACTTTTGGTGGCGTTTGTGTAAATTTATTAGAATTGTCTGTGCATATAATTATAGACACAATTACCTCTTTTTCCTGATTTTTACATATTTTATTTCTTTCCATGCCTTACTGCCCTATTTAGGACCTCCAGGGCACCATTAATTATAAATGGAGAAAATGTACATCCTAGCTTTTTCTTGATCTTAGGAGGAAACATACCAAAAGGGGGTTTAACTGTGTTGGCAACATGTTATTTTAAAATTTACTTGATGAATACATGGCATGCTTTCTCTTATTATTCATTATGTCTTTTATGTCTCAAATACTGTGTTACAATTAAAATATCAGTAAAGTAGGACACATCATTCAAGGTAAACACATATTTAGTTTGCAAACCTAAGTTGTCTAAATAAGGAAAGTCTAGGGCCTTCTTTGGGACTTAATTTGCATAGGCATTACTCTACTTTTGGGAAATAAAAGCTTTCACGGATAAATGGATGGTTTTGCCTAATTTGAATACTGCTAAGGTTAAAGGGATGCTATCTTTAATGGATTTGGAAATTCACCATAAAGCAGATCACAGGAACATGAGTGAGGAGGTGAGAGGATTCTAATAGGTAACCTGGTGTAGTGTTAGAGATTTTTCTCCTTCCCTGATGCAGTCCTAGGACAAGGCCCTTCAAAGAGTGGCTCACCCAGCAGCTGGTCTTGGAGAGCTCAATGGGGGTCAATCTAGTTAGCTCCCATCTTAAGACAAAGAAGGGGCACTTACTGAATTAATGACCTAAGAAGGCTTGTAGTATCAAGAGACATGAGGCTAATTAGGGAAAGTTTAAAAGTAATTATTGAGGACATCACTGAAAGCTGCTGCAACCAAGTGCAGAAAATGCTACCAGGAATCGATTTGGTGTCCACTGTGCAGCAAAGGACCATCCACGTGAAGCACACAGGGCACTTGGTCGTTTGTGACCAGCCTCTAGAATATCTGTATGAAACTGACTCTCACCCTTTTACAGAGGAGGGACTGAAGCAGGACACGGGTCGGATGTCTGTGCAAATAGGAAGCTGGGAGTGCAGGACCCTCGGCCTCTTATTCCCAACATTGCTGTCCTGAGTGACTCAGTTTCATTCCTCAGACCTTTGCTTGATAACTGTGTTACTTTTTAAGTACCTTCATCATGTACTATGGCTTTTACATCATTTATCTGCAGATCATTCTTAGATACTTGTCTTCTCTCCAGGAGTTTCTCCCCACAATTCCTGCACATTAATTGCCCCCACTGGATAATAACAGGCACCTAAATTGATTAATTCCCTACACTCTGACCCCACTTCTTTCCTAGAATTCTCCATGGAGTAAATGATACCACCAGTTACACATTAGTGCAGACTGAATGCTAAGACCATTCTTGATCTATCTCTCTCTGTCTCTCTCTCTTTGTCTCTCGCGCTCATGTACCATATCAGGAAAACCCTATTTGCATGTGTTTCTTTATTATTTCTCTCTATCCTTTCACTTGAGTTAAGAACTCCATAAAGGTATGGGTATAGACTACTATTTTTTCATCACTTTAGCTAAAACATGATATTGCTTCCATATTACAGGCTCTCAATAAACATGTTGAATGGAAAAATCACATTGTGGGTAAATGATCCCAAGCTCGATGCCCTTTCATGATCCTGTGTTTCATAGAGAAGCTGCTAATAGGAGCCGCTGTGCTCGGAACCAGGAACGAAAGCAGGAGCCATCAAGGAACGTCCCTGCAAGTAAGGATGGGCTGAGGTGGGGGCAGCTGTGAGGAACCACCATGAATCTTGTAGAAGAATCGGCAGAAAGAATAGAATACATTACCCTGTTCCCGTGTTAACATGCGGATATTGAAGTGAAATGTAAAGTCTCTAGAGCTGGCTCAATATGCCATGAGTTTTTCCTTTTAGACAATCGTTCTTACACTTCAGCGAAGAAATATTATAGTAAAAGGTAAGACATCCTGTCCTCCACATGACAGCAGACCCACCACAGATGTGTATTTTTTCCTGGTGATGTTTCTTATAGGGTCGTCCCTATTCCTCCCTTTCACAATTAAATCCTGGATTAATTTAGTGGATGGAGAGCTCAGTGTTGCGTTATCTGTTCTGCTTCTAGAAGACAGATAATAGGAAAGGCCATTGGGTCTGGAGTGGTAACTAAGGTGCTGTCAAAGGCTATAAATCAATTTGAATCATTTGATTTATTTTAGGGAAGTGGGTATTCTGTCACTGCACAGCACATTCTCAGCTTCACCTCCCCTCCAAGCAAGTGGCTAGCATTGTATTGTTCTCCCCAAGGTGAGCATAAATATTTAGGATGGATGGATAGATAGATAGATACATACATGCATACAAACAAAGATTAGATTGGTTGATTTTTGGTATCCTTGTATAGAAGCAATTACTTCCTCCAGACTGTCCAAATATGCACATAGGGATATTTTTTTTAACATCTTTATTGGAGTATAATTGCTTTACATTGTTGTGTTAGTTGCTGCTGTATAACAAAGTGAATCAGCTATACGTATACATATATTCCCATATCCCCTCCCTCTTGCATCTCCCTCCCACCCTCCCTATCCCACGCATCTGGGTGGTCACAAAGCACCGAGCTGATCTCCCTGTGCTATGCGGCTGCTTCCCACTAGCTATCGATTTTACATTTAGTAGTGTATATATGTCCATGCCACCCTCTCACTTCGTCCCAGCTTACCCTTAACCCTTCCTGTGTCCTCACGTCCATTCTCTACATCTGCGTCTATCCCTCTCCTGCCCCTAGGTTCTTCAGAACCATTTTTTTTTATTATATTCCATATGTATGTGTTAGCATACGGTATTTGTTTTTCTCTTTCTCACTTACTTAACTCTGTATGACAGACTCTAGGTCCGTCCACCTCACTACAAATAACCCAATTTTGTTTCTTTTTATGGCTGAGTAATATTCCATTGTATATCTGTGCCACATCTTCTTTATCCATTCATCTGTCGATGGACACTTAGGTTGCTTCCAAGTCCTGGCTATTGTAAATAGAGCTGCAATGAACATTGCGGTACATGACTCTTTTTGAATTATGTTTTTCTCAGGGTATATGCCCAGTAGTGGGGTTGCTGGGTCGTATGTTAGTATTATTTTTAGTTTTTTAAGGAACCTCCATACTGTTCTCCATAGGGGCTGTATCACTTTACATTCCCACAAACAGTGCAAGAGGGTTCCCTTTTCTTCACACCCTCTCCAGCATTTATTGTTTGTAGATTTTTTGATGATGGCCATTCTGACCGGTGTGAGGTGATACCTCATTGTAGTTTTGATTTGCATTTCTCTAATGATTAGTGATGTTGAGCATCTTTTCATGTGTTTGTTGGCAATCTGTATAGCTTCTTTGGAGAAATGTCTATTTAGGTCTTCTGCCCATTTTTGGACTGGGTTGTTTGTTTTTTTCATATTGAGCTGCATGGGCTGCTTCTAAATTTTGGAGACTAATCCCTTGTCAGTTGCTTCATTTGCAAATATTTTCTCACATTCTGAGGGTTGTCTTTTCGTCTTGTTTATGGTTTCCTTTGCTGTGCAAAAGCTTTAAGTTTCATTAGGTCCCATTTGTTTAGTTTTGTTTTTATTTCCATTTCTCTAGGAGGTGGGTCAAAAAGGATCTTGCTGTGATGTATGTCATAGAATGTTCTGCCTATGTTTTCCGCTAAGAGTTTTATAGTGTCTGGCCTTACATTTAGGTCTTCAATCCATTTTGAGTTTATTTTTGTGTATGGTGTTAAGGAGCATTCTAATTTCATTCATTTACATGGAGCTGTCCAGTTTTCACAGCACCACTTATTGAAGAGGCTGTCTTTTCTCCATTGTATATTCTTGCCTCCTTTATCAAAAATAACATGTCCATATGTGCATGGTTTATCGCTGGGCTTTCTATCCTGTTCTATTGATCTATATTTCTGTTTTTGTGCCAGTTCCATACTGTCTTGATTATTGTAGCTTTGTAGTATAGTCTGAAGACTGGGAGCCTGATTCCTTCAGCTCTGTTTTTCTTTCTAAAGATTTCTTTGGCTATTCAAGGTCTTTTCTGTTTCCATACAAATTGTGAAATTTTTTGTTCTAATTCTGTGAAAAATGCCATTGGAAGTTTGATAGGGATTGCATTGAATCTGTAGATTGCTTTGGATAGTATAGTCATTTTCACAGTGTTGATTCTTCCAAAGAAAGAACATGGTATATCTCTCCATCTGTTTATATCATCTTTAATTTTTTTCATCAGTGTCTTATAGTTTTCTGCATACAAGTCTTTTGTCTCCTTAGGTAGGTTTATTGCTAGGTATTTTATTCTTATTGTTGCAATGGTAAATGGGAGTGTTTCCTTAATTTCATTTTCAGATTTTTCATCATTAGTGTATAGGAATGCAAGAGATTTCTGTGCATTAATTTTGTATCCTACTACTTTACCAAATTCATTGATTAGCTCTAGTAGTTTTCTGGTAGCATCTTTAGGATTCTCCATGTATAGTATCATGTCATCTGCAAACAGTGACAGCTTTACTTCTTCTTTTCCAATTTGGATTCCTTTTGTTTCTTTTTCTTCTCTGATTGCTGTTGCTAAAACTTCCAAAACTATGTTGAATAATAGTGGTGAGAGTGGACAACCTTGTCTTGTTCCTGATCTTAGAGGAAATGGTTTCAGTTTTTCACCATTGAGAACAATGTTTGCTGTGGGTTTGTCATATATGGCCTTTATTATGTTGAGGTAGGTTCCCTTTATGCCTACTTTCTGGAGGGTTTTCATCATAAATGGGTGCTGAATTTTGTTGAAAGCTTTCTCTGCATCTACTGAGATCATCATATGGTTTTTCTCCTTCAATTGGTTAATATGGTTTATCACATTGATTGATTTGCGTATATTGAAGAATCCTTGCATTCCTGGGATAAACCCCACTTGATCATGGTGTATGATCCTTTTAATGTGCTGTTGGATTCTGTTTGCTAGTATTTTGTTGAGGATTTTTGCATCTGTGTTCATTAGTGATATTGGCCTATAGTTTTCTTTCTTTGTGACATCTTTGTCTGGTTTTGGGATCAGGGTGAGGGTGGCTTCATAGAATGAGTTTGGGAGTGTTCCTCCTTCCGCTATATTTTGAAGGAGTTTGAGAAGGATAGGTGTTAGCTCTTCTCTAAATGTTTGGTAGAATTCGCCTGTGAAGCCATCTGGTCCTGGGCTTTTGTTTGTTGGAAGCTTTTTAATCACAGTTTCAATTTCAGTGCTTGTGATTGGTCTGTTCATATTTTCTATTTCTTCCTGGTTCAGTCCCGGAAGGTTGTGCATTTCTAAGAATTTGTCCATTTCTTCCAGGTTGTCCATTTTATTGGCATATAGTTGCTTGTAGTAATCTCTCATGTTCCTTTGTATTTCTGCAGTGTCAGTTGTTACTTCTCCTTTTTCGTTTCTAATTCTATTGATTTGAGTCTTCTCCCTTTTTTTCTTGAAGAGTCTGGCTAATGGTTTATCAATTTTGTTTATCTTCTCAAAGAACCAGCTTTTAGTTTTATTGATCTTTGCTATCGTTTCCTTCATTTCTTTTTCATTTATTTCTGATCTTATATTTATGATTTCTTTCCTTCTGCTAACTATGGGTTTTTTTTGTACTTTCTCTAATTGCTTTAGGTGTAAGGTTAGGTTGTTTATTTGAGTTGTTTCTGGAGGTAAGATTGTATGGCTATAATCTTGCCTCTTAGAACTGCTTTTGCTGCATCCCATAGGTTTTGGGGCGTCGTGTTTACATTGTCATTTGTTTCTAGGTATTTTTTGATTTTCTCTTTGATTTCTTCAATGATGTCTTGGTTATTAAATAGTGTATTGTTTAGCCTCCATGCGTTTGTATTTATTTACAGATTTTTTCCTGTAATTGATATTTACTCTCATAAAATTGTGGTAGGAAAAGATACTTGATATGATTTCAATGTTCTTAAATTTACCAAGGCTTGATTTGTGACCCAAGATAGGATCTATTCTGGAGAATGTTCCATGCGCACTTGAGAATAAAGTGTATTCTGTTTTTTTTGGATGAAATGTCCTATAAATATCAATTAAGTCCATCTTGTTTACTATATCATTTAAAGTTTGTGTTTCCTTATTTATTTTCATTTTCAATGATCTGTCCATTGGTGAAAGTGGAGTGTTAAAGTCCCCTACTATGATTGTGTTACTGTCGATTTCCCCTGTTATGGCTGTTAGCATTTGCTTTATGTATTGAGGTGCTCCTATGTTGGGTACATAAATATTTACAATTGTTATATCTTCCTCTTGGATTGATCCCTTGATCGTTATGTAGTGTCCTTTTTTGTCTCTGGTAATAGTCTTTATTTTAAAGTCTAATTTGCCTGATATGAGAATTTCTACTCCAGGTTTCTTTTGATTTCCATTTGCATGGAATATCTTTTTCCATCCCCTCACTTTCAGTCTGTATGTGTCCCTAGGTCTGAAGTGGGTCTCTTGTAGACAGCATATATACAGGTCTTGTTTTTGTATCCATTCAGCCAGTCTATGTCTTTTGGTTGGAGCATTTAATCCATTTGCATTTAAGGCAATTATCGATATGTATGTTCCTATCACCATTTTCTTAATTGTTTGGGGTTTGTTATTGTAGGTCTTTTCCTACTCTTGTGTTTCCTGCCTAGAGATGTTCCTTTAACATTTGTTATAAAGCTGGTTTAGTGGTGCTGAATTGTCTTAAGTTTTGCTTTTCTGTAAAGGTTTTAATTTCTCTGTCAAAACTGAATGAGATCCTTGCTGGGTAGAGTAATCTTGGTTGTAGGTTTTTCCCTTTCATCACTTTAAATATGTCCTGCCACTCCCTTCTGCCTTGCAGAGTTTCTGCTGAAAGATCAGCTGTTAACCTTATGGGGATTCCCTTGTATGTTATTTGTTGTTTTTCCCTTCCTATTTTTAATATTTTTTCTTTGTATTTAATTTTTGATAGTTTGATTAATATGTGTCTTGACGTTTTTCTCCTTGAATTTATCCTGTATGGGACTCTCTGTGCTTCCTGGACTTGATTAACTATTTCCTTTCCCATATTAAGGAAGTTTTCAACTATAATCTCTTCAAATATTTTCTTAGTCCCTTTCTTTTTCTCTTCTTCTTCTGGGACCCCTCTAATTTGAATGTTGGTGCGTTTAATGTTGTCCCACAGGTCTCTGAGACTGTCCTCAATTGTTTTCATTCTTTTTTCTTTATTCTGCTCTGCAGTAGTTATTTCCACTATTTTATCTTCTAGGTCACTTATCCGTTCTTCTGCCTCAGTTATTCTGCAATTGATCCCTTCTAGAGAATTTTAAATTTCATGTATTGTGTTGTTCATCACTGTTTGTTTGCTGTTTAGTTCTTCTAGGTCCTTGTTAAATGTTTCTTGTATTTTCTCCATTCTATTTCCAAGATTTTAGATCATCTTTACTATGATTATTTTGAATTATTTTTCAGGTATACTGCCTATTTCCTCTTCATTTGTTAGGTCTGGTGGGTTTTTACCTTGCTCCTTCATCTGCTTGCTGTGTGTTTCGCTGTCTTCTCATTTTGCTTAACTTACTGTGTTTGGGGTCTCCTTTTTGCAGGCTGCAGGTTCGTAGTTCCCATTGTTTTTGGTGTCTGCCCCCAGTGGCTATGGTTGGTTCAGTGGGTTGTGTAGGCTTCCTGGTGGAGGGGACTAGTGCCTGTGTTCTGGTGGATGAGGCTGGATCTTGTCTTTATGGTCGGCAGGACCACGTCTGATGATGTGTTTTGGGGTTTCTGTGGCCTTATTATGATGTTAGGCAGCCTCTCTGCTAATGGGTGGGGTTGTGTTCCTGTTTTGCTAGTTGTTTGGCATAGGGTGTCCAGCACTGTAGCTTGCTGGTCATTGACTGGAGCTGGGTCTTAGCATTGAGATGGAGATCTCTGGGAGAGCTTTCGCTGTTTGATATTACATGGAGCCGGGAGGTCTCTGGTGGACCAGTGTCCTGAACTCGGCTCTCCCACCTCAGAGGCACAGGCCTTACACCCAGCTGGAGCACCAAGACCCTGTCAGCCACATCGCTCAGAAGAAAAGGGAGAAAAAAGAAAGGAAAACTAAAATAAAATAAATTTATTAAAATAAAAAATAATTATAAAAATAACAAAAATTTTAAAGTAATTAAAAAAAAAAGAAAGAAGAGAGCAACCAAACCAAAAAAACAAATCCACCAATGATAACAAGCACTAAAAACTATACCAAGAAAAAGCAAAATATGGACAGAGAGAACCCTAGGACAAATGGTAAAAGCAAAGCTATACAGACAGAATCACACAAAGAAGCATACACATACACACTCACAAACAGAGAAAAGGAAAAAAATATATATATCGTTGCTCCACCGCCTCAATTTTGGGATGATTCGTTGTCTATTCAGGTTTTTCACAAATGCAGGTACATCAAGATGACTGTGGAGATTTAATCCGCTGCTCCTGAGGCTGCTGGGCGAAATTTCCCTTTTTCTTCTTTGTTTGCACAGCTCCTGGGGTTCATCTTTGGATTTGGACCCGCCTCTGCATGTAGGTCACCTGAGGGCGTCTGTTCCCCGCCCAGACAGAACGGGGTTAAAGGAGCAGCTGCATCGGGGGCTCTGGCTCACTCAGGCCGGGGGGAGGGAGGGGTACGGATGCGGGGCAAGCCTGCAGCAGCAGAGGCCGGCGTGATGTTGCACCAGCCTGAGGCGTGCCGTGCGTTCTCCTGGGGAAGTTGTCCCTGGATCACGGGACCCTGGCAGTGGCGGGCTGCACAGGCTCCCAGGAGGGGCGGTGTGGAGAGTGACCTGTGCTCGCACACAGGCTTCTTGGTGGCGGCAGCAGCAGCCTTAGCGTCTCATGCCCGTCTCTGGGGTCTGCGCTGATAGCCGCGGCTCGTGCCCGTCTCTGGAGCTCATTTAGGAGGTGCTCTGAATCCCCTCTCCTTGCGCACCCTGAAACAATGGTCTCTTGCCTCTTTGGAAGCTCCAGACTTTTTCCCAGACTCCCTCCCGGCTAGCTGTGGCGCACTAGCCCCTTCAGGCTGTGTTCACGCCGCCAACCCCAGTCCTCTCCCTGCGATCCGACTGAAGCCCGAGCCTCAGCTCCCAGCCCCGCCCGCCCCGGCGGGGGAGCAGACAAGCCTCTCGGGCTGGTGAGTGCTGGTCGGCACCAATCCTCTGTGCGGGAGTCTCTCCGCTTTGCCCTCCACACCCCTGTGGCTGCGCTCTCCTCCGTGTCTCCGAAGCTCCCCCTTCCGCCACCCGCAGTCTCCACCCGCGAAGGGGCTTCCTAGTGTGTGGAAACTTTTCCTCCTTCACGGCTCCCTCCTGCTGGTGCAGGTCCCGTCCCTATTCTTTTGTCTCTGTTTTTTCTCTTTTCTTTTGCCCTACCCAGGTATGTGGGGAGTTTCTTGCCTTTTGGGAGGTCTGAGGTCTTCTGCCAGCGTTCAGTAGGTGTTCTGTAGGAGTTGTTCCACATGTAGATGTATTTCTGATGTATTTGTGGGGAAGAAGGTGATCTCCACATCTTACTCCTCTGCCATCTTGAAGGTCTCTCTCTCACGTAGGGATATTTTTAAGTACTCCAAAAGCCTCTGCATATGCCCCAATTTCAGTAAAATCCACAAGAACACATCTAAAAATCAATTGTGAGCATTAACCCTTATAGCTCCTAAGCTAGCTATGTGAGCTAGACTCCCATGCAGTTTGGGCTTACATTTTTATTTTCAAATAACTGCAACCATTTTTGTTTAAAGAAAAATAAATGTAAACATGGTGGATGTTTGATAGCAAAGATCAATGTCTATATATGTTTTCCAAAATATCATAAATTCTGAAAATTACACTATAAAAATTTGTTTAGAAGATGTAGTGTCTCATTTAGAACACACATCACATTTTGACATAAAATCTATGTGTGTATATAAAAGATCATTTTCAAATATGCTTTCCATTTCTATTCTGTATTTCCCACACTGAGCTTAAACAGTGGTTTATCATTAAAGATTTGAACCTAGTGTAGTATTATTACTGACAGGCTCAATAGTTCTGTTCTTACAGCAGTTTTCTTAACTTTTTTAACTTCTCAATATGCCAAGTTATCTAGTTTAGAACCTGCAGTATAAAATTATTGTCCATAGTTAAATATGTGAGGGGAATGAAGAAATTATATTGTCCTTGTTTGTTAAAATGCATTTCATATGTATACACACATACATACACACATATATTGTATAACATATACTGTTATAGCTCAGTTTTATAAATGGTACAAAATGCTGGTATGGACTAGAGAAAAGAAATAAAATTTATTCCTTATATTAACATTAAGGTATTATTAGGAAAAGACTATGCTGATGTTTTTCCAAAGCTTCCCTAAGCACCAAATATCAACATTTTCAGAGAAAATAAAATTTCATGTTTCCATGGCTCCTGACCAATAACGTCTGTCATTCAAACCCACTACCTTTTGTGTGTAAAGCTGAGTCATTTTAAAATCTTATGTAAATATACATGATAATATTATAATTTACAGTTGAAAATAATATTGATTTTGATATTTTAAAAAACATGTGAAATGTATTGTTAAAGATGAAACTAATTATTTTCTTAATCTGTTACTGCGTATCTTAGAACATATGTTTTCTCTAATTGTCCCAAAATAAGTAAGCGAAACCTAAAATGTATAAATTGGGTTGACTCACTTCAATTTTGCTTAATCACAAAAATTAGTGAAAACATTAAGTTGATATATACACTAGTAATAAACATTGAAAGGAAATTTAGAGATCATTTTATTTATTCAGGTCCTCCAATTTAGGAATCTCTTACCAACAACCCCTGGCACAGTTGATTGAAAAATTGGCCTCTGCTGAGAAACCTCAGGAACTACGGATTTGATTTCTAGAACACAGCCCAGAAATCACGGCCTCTTTGACATTTTCTGTTTGATCTTATCAAGCACCACTTTCAATAGAATAAATTATTTCAGGCCAAGAGCATATGAGAAAGTTGCTGGAGTTCTTACTCATTTATTCAAGAAAAGTTTTTAATACTTAAGTATCCTGCTCTGTGTTGCACATCAGAAGTAGAGCTGTGAATACGACAGACATTATATATTCTTGTGAATCATGTAACCATCAGGTAATGATCTGCTCCTTAAGAGTGACGTCGGATAAATATTAAGGAGTGGTCTGTAAAAAGGAGAAGCTCAGGGAGGTACCATGTGAGCAAATCATAGGCAACGTGCTTGGTTTGGAAATTATATTTAAACTTTGCCCTGAAATTATATTTAAACTTAGTATAGAAGATGCTCAGGTCAAAAAGAGGAAAGACCACTCCACATATTGGGAGTAGCTTGTGCAAACCAGGATTCAGGGAAAAGCAGGGCATGCTCAAACAAAGCTCTTCCCTCCCTTTCATCTAGTAATTAATATCCATTTATTTCTGTCGTCTATTATTACAAAAATTTTTACGCAGTATTATCTCAAAGTATTTCTCATTTGCAAAACTTATCACAGCTACAATTTTACTTTGATGTTGATTATGATTAAAACTCTTTTCCTCACTGTATCCCAGTCTCCATAATGGTAAGAACAGGGTCTATTTTTATTCACCGCCACATTTCCAGTATTTAGTACAGCATGCAGCGTATACCAGGTTCTATTTGATATTATTTAGATGAAGAAAGGAAAACAAGGACAGCGACGGTAGACAGTTATATGATGTGAAGCCAGAGAGGTGGGCAGGACCAGGTCACAGAGGTCCTGGTTGATCTCGTTAAAAATGTTGGCTTTTTTCTTCAAGGCAATTGAAACAATGAAAAGATTTTCAGCAGTGCCGTGAGGAGGTCAACTTTACTCTTTACAGTATAGACTATGGGCAAACAGTGTCAGAGGATGAACAGGTACTTGGTTAATATTATAGTCTGGGATAAAGGTAATGGAAACTTAGGAGAGAGTGCCTGAATTTGAGAACTATTTAGAAAATAGACAGGGCTTCCCTGGTGGCGCAGTGGTTGAGAATCTGCCTGCTAATGCAGGAGACACGGGTTCGAGCCCTGGTCTGGGAAGATCCCACATGCCACGGAGCAGCTGGGCCCGTGAGCCACAGCTGCTGAGCCTGCGCGTCTGGAGCCTGTGCCCCGCAACGGGAGGGGCCGCGATAGTGAAAGGCCCGCGCACCGCGATGAAGAGCGGTCCCCGCACCGCGATGAAGAGTGGCCCCCACTTGCCGCAACTAGAGAAAGCCCTCACATGAACCGAAGACCCAGCACAGCCAAAAATAAATAAATAAAAAGTAAATAAATAAAATAAATTAAAAAAAAAAAAGAATAAGAAAATTAAATATTAAAAAAAAAAAAAAGAAAATAGACAATGGTGAATATATTGAAATGAGGTGGAGAGTGTGAGAAAGAGCGATACCAAGAATAATCCATGTACTTCTCACTTTAAAGCTAAGTGAAGGATGGCAAACCCCAGGAAAGTGAATTTTATGGGTACCCTGTTTATATAAACAATGTGATATAAAAATTGAATACTAAATTCACAGGCCTGTGTCCACAATGGGTTTAGAGTGCTGTGCAGAGAAGAGGTACCTCTGCCTTTGTTTCCCATCCAGTCTGCACAGGAAGACTCTCTGTTGTCCACAATCATCTCCAGTGGTTCATCGCCATGAGTCATTTCTTTTTATTCTCTGATTGCTGTGGCTAGGACTTCCTTCCTTTGCCTTCTTTGTTGCCAAATGTGCCACTCCTCGCTCATTTTATTCCCATATTATAGAGAAAAGGCAGCAACACTGTTATTACATGTTGTTACTTCTCATGGCTCCTGGAACCTGAAACACCACAGAACAGCTTCTCTGTGGTTCTCTCATACCATTTATTTAACGCTAATCACATTACTACTCACTACACTGCATCATTCTTCCTGCTGCCTATGGATAACGACTTCCAGGGACTCTCTCAAAGGTTCTTACTGTTCTTCTTTGGTAAGGGCCACACACGGAAGTTTTACCCAGAATAAGACAGTGTAAACAATAAGTAGCTATCTGACCTTTTAAACTTACCATAAAGAATTTGGTAGCATAAACAAGAAACAACATGTGTTCCAAACGTATCTTCTCTTGAACTCTGTGTTCTGGCGTCACTGCATTCTTAGAACATGATCTCTTTGGTCTGGTCAAGTGTGGGAGGTGGAAAGATTGGAGAGCATCTCAAAAAGGAGAAATGGGAACCAGAACTTGGCACCAACGGAACACTTTGAAGAATTTGACGTAGGAACTTTAAACCACCAGGATCCATGTGTGATGAGGTCCACCGGGACAAGGTTCAGGCTTGGGGCATCCTGCCCAAATGACACCGCTGACCAGAGACAGTCCCAGGCACTGGTGAGAGACTTCGAAAAATTGAAAGAAAGGGATCCAAAATGTGGGGGTCTCTCTGGAACCAGGCTTAGAGAGATATAGCCCTGCTTCTCTGACTATAGGGTTATACTAAATGTTGATGCTATTTGCTGAGATAAAGGACATTGGGGGGATCTGAGTAGATAAATTTATAAGTTGAGTTTCAGAATATGCAGCTTCTAAGGGGGACTGTCAGAGAAAAACTTAGATATAGAGGTTTGAAACTCAGAGGAGAGGACACAGGAATTAAGGAGGAATATATATGTGTACGTCTATCTGACTAGCTATCTATCTATCTCGTGGATGAGAGCCTTGTATGAAAATGAGGCGGGAAAAGAAATGACAGGACTGAGAAAAAGTCCTTGAAAGGCCATGAATAGTAATCTGGAATTGGTTATCTAGAATTGTACTGCAAATAATACAGTGGTGGGATGACCAGATAAGAAGGAGAAAAAGAGGATAAAAGAGAATACACTCAGTATGACAATCTCTAGGTCCATCCATGTTGCTGCAAATGGCATTATCTCATTCTTTTTTTACGGCTGAGTAATATCCCATTGTATATATTTACCACATCTTCTTTATCCATTCCTCTGTCGATGGACATTTAAGTTGCTTTAATGTCTTGGCTATTGGAAATAGTGCTGCAATGAATATTGGGGTGCATGTATCCTTTCAGACCACATTTTTCTCCAGATATATGCCCAGAAGTGGGATTGCAGGGTCATATGGTAGCTCTATGTTTAGTTTTTAAAGTCACCTCCATACTGTTCTTCATAGTGGCTGCACCAGTTTACATTCCCACCAACAGTGGAGGAGGGTTCCCTTCTCTGCACACCCTCTCCAGCATCTACCGTACAGCACAGGGAACTCTGCTCAATGTTATGTGGCAGCCTGGATGGGAGGGGAGTTTGCGGGGGAATGAATATATGTTTATGTATGGCTGAGTCGCTTTGCTGTGCACCTGGAACTATCACAACGTTGTTAATCGGCTTTACTTCATTATAAAATAAAAAGTTTAAATGGTAAAAAAAAAAAAGAGAGAGAGAGAGAGAATACAGACATGCCTTGCTGTGCTTCACAGATACTGCGTGTTTTACAAACACAAGGTTTGTGGCGACCCTGTGTCTAACAAGTCTATTGGCACCATTTTTTCCAACAGCATTTGCTCACTTCCTGTCTCTGTGTCATATTTGGTAACTGTCGTAATATTTCAAACTATAATTATTGTTATATTTGCTATAGTGATCTGTGATCAGTGATGTTAGAATTGTAATTGTTCAGGAGCGCCATGAACAGTGCCCTTGTCAGACGGGGAACTTAACTGAAGAGTGGTGTGTGTGTTGTGACCGCTCTGCAGACCAGGTGTTCCCCTCTCTCTCTCTCTCTTCTTGGGCCTCCTGATTCCCTGAGACGCACCAGTATGGAAATTAAGCCAAGTAATAAACCTACAGTGGCCTCTAAGCATTCAAGTGAAAGGAAGAGTCGCACATTTCTCTCTTAAATCAAAAACTAGAAATGATTAAGCTTAGTGAGGAGGGCATGTCAAAAGCCAAGACAGGCTGAAAGCTCAGCCTCTTGTGCCAGTTAGCCAATATGTGAACGCAAAGGAAAACTTCTTGAAAGAAATGAAAAGTGCTAGTCCAGTGAATACTTGAATGATAAGAAAGCAAGATAGCCTTATTGCTGATATGGAGAAAGTTTTAATTGTCTAGATAGAAGATCAAACCAGCCACAACATTTCCTTAAGCCAAAGCCTGATCCAAAGCAAGGCCCTAACTCTATTCAATTCTATGAGGGCTGAGATAGGTGAGGAAGCTGCAGAAAAAAGGTTTGAAGCTAGCAGAGGTTGGTTCATGAGGTGTAAGGAAAGAAGCTGTCTCCATTACATAAAAGTGCAAGGAATGGACTTCCCTGGTGGTGCAGTGGTTAAGAATCTGCCTGCCAATGCAGGGGACAAGGGTTCGATCCCTTGTCTGGGAAGAACCACATGCCGCGAAGCAAATAAATCCATGTGCGCCACAGTTACTGAACCTGAGCTCTAGAGCCCGTGAGCCACAAATACTGAGCCCGTGCACCTAGAGCCCGTGCTCTGCAACAAGAGAAGCCACCGCAATGAGAAGCCCGCGCACCACAACAAAGAGTAGCCCCCGCTCACCACAACTGCAGAAAGCCTACATGCAGCAACAAAGACCCAGTGAGCCAAAAAAAAAAGTGCAAGGAAAGCATCAAATGCTGATTTACAGCCGCAGCAGGTTACCCAGAAGGTCTAGCTAAGATAATTAATGAAGGTGGCTACACTGAGCAACAGTGTTTCAATATAGATGAAACAGCCTTCTGTTGGAAGAAGGTGCTATCCAGGACTTTCATAGTTAGAGAGGAGAAGTCAATGCCTGGCTTCAAAGCTTCAAAGGACAGGCTGACTCTCTTGTTACGAGCTAATGCAGCTGGAGACTTTAGGTTGAAACCAATGCTCATTTACCATTCCGAAAATTCTAGGGCCCTTCAGAATTATGCTAAATTGACAGCCTGTGTGCTATAAATGAAAAAACAGAAGTGGAAAATTGCTAGGTGACACCATTTCTGTTTACAACATGGTTTACTGAATATTTTAAGCCCACTGTTAACACCTACTGCTCAGAGAAAAAAATATTTATTTCACTATATTACTATTTATTGACAATGCACCTGGTCACCCAAGAGCTCGGATGGAGATGGACAACGAGATTATTGTTTTCATGCTCACCCAGCATCCACTCTGAAGCCCACAGGTGAACGATAATTACGACTGTCAAGTCTTATTATTTAGAAATACAGTTTGTAAGGCTGCAGCTGTCATAGATAGATAGTGATTCCTTTGATGGTTCTGGGCAAAATTAATTGAAAATTTTCTGGAAAGGATTCACCATTTTAGGTGCCATTAAGAACATTTGTGGTTCATGGGAAGAGATCAAAATACCAACATTAACAGGAGTTTAGAAATAGCCATCCCTAATCCTCAGGGATGACTTTTGGAGGGGTTGGGTTCAAGACTTCAGCTGAGGAAGCCATTGCGGATGTGGTGGAAATAGCAAGAGAACTAGAATTAGAAGTGGAGCCTGAAGGTGTGACCAAATTGCTTCAACCTCATAGTAAAAAGTTCATGGCAGAGGAGTTGCTTCTTATGGATGAACCAAGAGAGTGGTTCCTTGAGATGGAATCTACTCTTGGTGAAGATGCTGTAAAGATTGTTGAAATGGCAACAGAGGATTTAGACTATGACTATAAGCTTAGTTGATAAAGAAACCACAAGGTTTGAGAGAATTGACTTCAATTTTGCAAGAAGCTCTACTCTGGGTAAAATGTTTCAAACAACGTTGCATGTTACAGAGAAGTCATTAGTGAAAGGAAGAGTCCATGGATGTGGCAAAATTTATTGTGGTCTTATTCTGAGAAATTTCCACAGCCATCCCAACCTTCCACCTGATCAGTCAGCAGCCACCAACACTGAGGCAAGGCCCTCCACCAGCCAAAAGATTACAGCCCTCTGAAGGCTCAGATGGTGCTTAGCATTTTTTAGCAACAAAGTGTCTTCAGTTAAGGTATATTTGCTGATCGTTTTAGACACAATGCTATTGCACACTAAATAGACTAAAGTATAGAGTGAATATAACCTTTATATGCACTGGGAAAACAAAGTTCATATGCCTTGCTTTATTGAGATATTTACTTTATTGTGGTGGTCTGGAACCAAACCCTCAATATCTCCGAGGTTTGCCTGTATTAATGAAACCCAGAGAAGAATAATTTATAGAAAAAGGGAGTAAAAAGCTGTGTCAAATCCTGCTGGGTGATCAGGTAGGATAAGGGCAACATATCCAGTAGTGGCATAGAGTTCTTGATGACCTTAAAAGACGAAGAATCTCCAACTGTTGGGAGACTGTTGGGAGACTGTTGGGAGCGAATCTCCAATTAGACTGTTGGGAGCAGAGTTCCTTTCAAAGTAGATTTAGATGAATGACTAGGTTTAGAGGTGACTAAATCAAGACAAGGGCAGCTAACTCTTTTTTTAAAAAATATGTTTGGTGCTAAGGAGTAGAGAGAGAAAGGAAGGTACCAGGAGGGAGACTGATAGCTCAGAGCAACAGTGGGACTTCTGGAAGGGGGAACATAATTCTGTGAGAAAAGAAAACCTAGAATGTTTGAATGTTGAGAGTGAAGATCCAGAAGACAAGACGAGAGTCAAGGTTTGGAGTAAGTTTCTTGAGAAGGTGAGAGAGAGTTGTATCCAGAGTATCAGGGGCACAAGTACCACGGATGCTCATTAAGAAAGAGGACTCTTGTATGTAAAATGGAAGGATAGAGAAAGGGATGAATGCAAGTGTAGGGACTCTAACTTGTGTTTTTTAAAAATTGAAGTAGTTTGGTTTGATGGTTTCTATCATCTCCGTAACATACAAGACAGAGGTAGAAGCGTGGAATGTGAGCTACTCAAAGTTGCGAGATAAGTCAAGAATGTTTGAAATAGTTGCTTCAGGCTGTGGCTATTGGGTTGATTTAAGAAACAGTAAATTTCAAGGCTGAGCGTTGAGACCAGTGAACACTAGTGACTGAGATTTAAGGGTTAATCATTCTGCCCTTTTGAGTCATTTTCTCCCCTTGACTCAGCAACCAAAATGCGAGCACTGATAAGATGAAGAGTCAGACTTGTCCAGAGCTGGTTCAAGCTGCGTTTCCAAAGTTTTGGCAAAAGATAAATTGAGGTTATGACCCAATGATTCTAAAATGATTAGGAACTAAAATGTATCCAGCAGAAGATGAAGGGATGAAGACAAATAGAGAAGTCAAGGGGATGCCCTCAAGACAGCAATCATGATTCAAGATAGAAGGACAGGAGTTTGGGATAGAACATGAGATAAATGGATTGGAGATTAAAAGATGGAGTGATTTCAGCTTAAAACATGACTGAACTTCTGGAGGCAGTGATTCAGGTGGATTAGAGGAGATGGATGGACAGGAATGTGAAGCTAGGTGTCAGCTCAACCCTTTCATGCGTGTGACATTGACTTCAGTAGTTCTGAAATTCGACAAAGAATCAATTCATCAAATATGCCAGTATATTCATCAAAAGTTATTTTAAGTCCATGGCTTTTTTTCCCAGAAAGCATCTAATCTTTTTGAATTATCTATCTATGTCCTTGCTTCTCTCTATTAAGAGTAGTTTGAGACGCATAGAGATTATACACTTTGTATTCATGGTTTGTCTTTTGAATCGTTCCAAACATAAGATTAATATAATCATCTCTTTCTATCTCTGGCTTTACTCCAGACCTCAGAGAATTAATTCATTTAATTAATAGAATATTCAGTATTCAAAGGAAGTCTTCTTTGAAAGTAGAAATAAATTATCCTTCATGGATAGATTGATTATATTTAACCTAGTCTCAGGATATTAAGATGTACCAAATGCATCACATACATAAAAAAAAATACTTATATAAAAATATATTTGAATCCAGCAAGTGAAGGAGAGATTTACATTATCTTTAGAAAATCAGTAAGACATGTTCTTACTTTTTAAACTAAGTCCCCAAGCAATACATAAATACATTCTTATTATAAATAGATCAGTAAAGAGAGGGACAGCAGCAAGATGCTGGGATAAGAAGTCCTAGCCCTCACACCCCCATGAAAACACAGACTTGATAATGATTTTAGTAGCAAAATCCCTTTATGAGAGGACCAGAACCCAGTTAGGAATTTTCAGTACCTCAGGCAGGCACAAAATTGAGATCAGCCACACTGAAATGGGTGAGGAGAGCAGTTTCACTTTCACTGCATCAGCCCCTCCCCCAAGCCGACACAGCGCAGCACTGAGAGATCATGTCCCCTCCCTTGTGCCGGAGGAAGAGTGTGAGCCAGTATCCTCTGTCCCTGGCCTTTCAGTGGGATCTCTGAAGGGGTGGCTTTCTGCCTCGACTTACACTGAGTGCTGAAAGAATTGGAATAGTCTGGATGCCTGGGGCTGCTGAGGGATGAGCACATTCCTGTGGCCTACGCTGCTCTGTGAGGCTTGGAAGAGGTGCAGAACTGAGGCCTTTCCTGCAGGAGAGAGGGAGGAGTGGAAGGAGTGTGAGTGCAACGCCCCGGGCAGTGCAGTGGACTCCCTGCGGTGCTGGTGTTTGCTCTGTCTCACATAGAGGGCTGAAGAATCCATCATCCTCCAGGTGATCAGGACAGTGGTCGCCAGCATGGCTTTGGGATATGGAAGAAGGTGAATAACTGAGGTTGCTTCCTAATGGGGGGAGAGGAAGAGTAAAGCATGCCCCCAATGTCTATGGTCTTCCTGTGCACCACAGAGGGGCTGGTTTCTATCTCGTCTCATGTGGGGTGATGACAGAACTGACATAGTCACCACAGGGAGCAAGAGGTTATGAGCTACTGGAGAAAAACAATAACAGCAAACTAAAAACAAAAACAGCAACAAAAAAGCCTGGGTGTGTTGAGTTGGTAAGAACAAAGGCCCAGATTCCCTAACCAGGCTCACTGCTGAAGGTCTTTCCTAATCAAAGGCAGCCTGTAAAGAGTGGGAGAAGATGCTTTTTCTTCAAATGCACACACGTCATTGCAAAGCTACAAGGAAAATAAAGGATCATGAAAATCATGAAATCATGAAAATACAATCCAAAGAATAAAGTAGATCTCCAATACTGACCCTGAAGAAATGACTGTCCATAAATTGTTTGATAAATAACTCATGATAATTGCCTTAAAGGTGCTCAGTGAGTTACAGGAGAACACAGACAACTAAATGAAATCAAGAACACGATACATGAAAAAAAGCTGAGAATATCAACAAAGAGATAGAAAGAACCAAACAAATCCTGGAACTGAAGAACACAATAAGTGAACTAAAAAATTAGAGGGATTCAGCAGCAGATTTGAGCATGCAGAAGAAAGAATCTGTGAACTTAAAAACAAGCCATTTGAAAGTATTCTGTCAGAGGAACAAAACAAAAAAAGAATGAGAAAGAATAAAGAAAGCCTAAGGGACTTATGGGACAAACCAAGAGAATAAATATAAACATTGTGAGAGTGTCAGAAAGAAAAGACAGAAACAAAGGGGCCGAAAACTTACTTAAAGATATAATGGCTGAAAACTTCCCAAATCTGGGGAAGGTCTGACCATAAAGACCAAAATTCTGAATATGATGAATCTACATATAAAGTCTGTAGCAGGAAACACTAGAACCAGACTGTCAAAATTTAAGGAAAAAGAGAGAATTTTGAAAGCAGCAAGAGAAAAGTGACTCATCAAATACAAGGAAACCTCCATTAGACTATCAGCAGATTTCTTAGCAGATACTTTGCAGGTGAGAAGGGAGGGGGATGATACATTTAAAGTGCTGGGAAAAAAACAAAATGAAACAAAACAAAAAACCATGCCAACCAAGAACACTATAACTGTCAAAGCTGTTTTTCAAAAGTAAAGGAGACATAAAGACTTTCTAAGACAGACAAAACCCGAGTAAGTGCATTACTACCAGACTTGCCTTACAAAAAATGCTAAAGGGAGTTCTTCAGGTTGAAAGTAAAGAATGCTAAACAGCTACATGAAAGCACATGAAAGTATAATACTTGTTGGTAAAAGTAAATATATAAACAAATACAGAATACTGTGGTACTGTAAGGGTAGTGGGTAAATCACTTTTCATTCTAGTGTCAAAAAGTATGAAAAGTAACTAAAACGTGCTAAAAATACCCAATTTGAATAGATGTAAATTGTGAAAACAGTAACATAAAGTGGGGGAGGGAAAGCAAAGTGTAAAGGTTTTGCATGCAGTTGAAGTTAAGTTGTTGTCAGCTTAAAATAGACTTAACATTATATGTTTTATGTAAGCCCACAGTAACCACAGAGAAATATTTAACCTACCTGACATTTACAGAACGTTGCATGCAATAGCAGCAAAGTATGCATTCTTTTCAAGCACACGTGAAACATTCATCAGCATAGATCACGTGTTAAATCACAAAGCAAGTTTCAGAAAATTTAAGAAGACTGAAATCATATCAAGGCAAGGACGCCCACTCTTGCCATGGCAATTCTACATAATTAGGCAGGGAAAAAAACCCATAAATCTGGAAAGGAAGAAGTAAAATTATCTCTTTTGCAGATGACAGTCTTATATGTGAAAAGTACTAGACTCCACAAAAAGACTTAGAACTAAAAAATGAATTTAGTAATTGCAGGATACAAAATCAACATTTAAATCTCAGTTGCATTTCCTTATTCTACAAAGAAACTTTCTGAAAAAAAACAGTTAAGAAAATTAAGAAAACAATCTCATGTAAAATACCATCAAAACTAATAAAATATTTAGGTGTTAACTAAGGAAGTAAAAGACTTGTGTACTGAAAACTACAAAACATTGATGGAAAAAAATTAAAAAGACACAAATAAATGGAAACACATTTCATGTTCATGGATTGGTAGATTTAATATTGTTAAAATGTTCTTACTATCCAGAACAATCTACAGATTCAGTGCAATCCCTATCAAAACCCCAATGACTTTTTTTTTTTTTACAGAAATGGAGAAAGAATCCTAAAATTTGTATGGAAACACAAAAGAACCTGGATAGCCAAAGGCATCTTAAGCAAGATGAGCCAAGCTTAAGGCTTCACACTTTCTGATTTGATTTCAAAATACATTACTAAGCCATAGTAATCAGAACACTTTGGTACTGGCATAAAAACAGACATACAAGCAAATGGAACAGAAATCAAGAGCCCAGAAATAAACCTATGCAAATATGGTCAACTGATTGTACACAAGGGTACCAAAACTACACAATGGGGAAAGGACAGTCTCTTCAGCAAATGGTGTTGGGAGATTGGATATCCACATTCAAAAGGAAATAATTATCTTATACCATACACATTAATCAAGTCAAAATGAATTAAAGATTTAAACATGTAATTTGGAACTGTAAACCTCCCTGAAGAAAACTTAAGGGAAAGCTTCATGACACTGTGCTTGGCAATGATTTCTTGGACATGACACCAAAAGCACAAAGAACAAAAGCCATATTAGACACGTTCAACTACATCAAAGTAAAAAGCTTCTCCACTGCAAAGGAAACAATCAACAGAGTGAAAAGGCAGCATTCAGAATGGAAGAAAATATTTGCAAACCTCATATTCGATATGAGGTTAGTATCCAAAATATATTAGGAACTCCTACAACTCAACAGCAGATAAACAAATAACCCAGTTTTAAGAATGGACAAAGGACTTGAACAGACATTTCTTCTAAGAAACATACCAATGGTCAAGAGGTGTATGAAAAAATACCTAATATGACTTATCATCAGGGAAATGTAAATTAAAATCAAAATGAGATATCACCTCACACCTGTTAGGATGGCCATTATAAACAACAACTACAACAACAGATGTTGAGAAGGATGTGGAGAAATTGGAACCCTTGTATACTGTTGGTGGGGATGTAGAAATGTTACAGCCACTATGGCAAGAAGGATGGCTATTCCACAAAAAAATTAAGATAGAATTACCATGTGATCCAACACTCCCATGTCTAGATGTACATCCAAAGTAATTGAAACCAGTTTCTCAGAAAAAAATATGCACCTCCATACTCATTGCAGCATTATGCACATTAGCCAAGATCTGGAAACTCCATAAAGGTCTATCAACAGATGAACGGATAAAGTAAATGCGGTCTATACATACAAAGAATATTATAAGCCTTAAATAGAAGAACATCCTGCCATGTATGACAACATGGATGATCCCAGAGGGCATTATGCTAAGTGGAATAAGCCACTTACAGAAGGACAAACATTGCATGATTCCATTTATATGAAGTATCTAAAGTAGTCAAGCTCACAGAAGCAGAGTGTAGAATGGTGGTTGCAGGGAGTGGGGAGAAGGGAACAGGTATAAAGTTTCAGTTACTTAAGATGAATAGGTTCTAGGGCTCAGCCTACAGCATGGCACCTAAGGGCAACAGTATTATATGGTGCACTTAAAATTTAAGAGGGTAGACGTCATGCTGTGTTCTTACCGAAATAATGAAGTAAATGGATAGACAGGTACATAAATTAGTAAAGATACAGTATACAAAAATGAAATGTTGTTCTTTAATAACTCAACCCACCCCCCAGAGATAGTAGTTTTATTTTCATCCTACTGGTCCTTTCTCCCTTTTTAAAAGGTGTTTTTATGGTGAAACATGTTGAGATTGATTGAAGAAATATGTAAAGTACAGGTAGTTTAAAAAAGAAAATGAAAATCATGCTCTTGTTAATGAGCTTGCTAGAAGTTGTACGTCTAGATGTGCACTACTTATTTTCACTTACTGACTTTCATAAGCATAATTAATTGCTATATAATATTTTATAGATTTACCACATTTAATCTTACCCTATCACTACATGTTTAGGTTGCTCTAATTATAAGTATTGCCTCAAAGGATATCTAATAATCTTTTATATTTGTCATTTCTGATCATTACTTTAGAAAAGAATCCTAGAAGAGAGAGAGTTATAGGTATTAGTGTCTGAATATTTTAAAGAGTTTTGAATTAAATCACCAGTTTTCCTAAAATCTCATACAAATAAAGATTAGTTTTGTTAGGACTATTTATTAACAGTGCACCACTTACTATAATAGTTTCATTATTAATACTTACATTTTTTTAAAAAATTGTGTTCATTTTGTGAACACAATAGCTATGTTAAATATTCTTTACTTGTATATTAATATTTTTAAATGAACTTATTGTTTTGATATGTACAGACATTTTCACCCATGTTAATTCTTTGTTCCTTTTCCTGAGGAAAATTATCTAATGTTAACAAAAGGGACCTGTTTATTAGATTAATCCACCTCTTACTAGTTTGCAAAGAACAACATACCTAATGCATTATGAAAGAGGATAAATCTTTTGTCTTCTTTTTGTCGCCTGTTTTGTTTTATTTGACTTTTATGCTTGGGGACTGTGGACATAAGAAACAGGAAGCCAGAATCCTGGGGCTTGAAAGGCTGCTTCCCCGTATGAGGTTATTATGTATGGTCTTCCTCCCCCTCCAACCTAGAAAGAACTAAGAGCACGTGATAAATAAGGATGATTCTGAAAGTGAGGGAAATGTTTGATGAGTAGTGAAGCATTAGAGATAAATTGGCTTGCTATGCAGTTTTATCCAACTTCTGATGACATGCCCGCTCCAGACCCTGGTGAGTGACATTCTAGGACTTGGCTGAGGTGGCCAGTTCCTCATTTCTCTATTGGAATCAGTCTAAGTAAACAAAAACTGTCAAACAATTCTAGCTGCTATCATACCCACAAGGGGCACTTCCAAGCCTGGAATTGGAGGGATCTTTAGTCTGGAAACTAGTCTGCTGTATTCTTTAGAAGGTATAAATTCAAAGAAGGAACATTAGCTTATTTAGCAGAGTAAAAGAAATAGAAACGTACATGTACACGCTGCTATATTTAAAATGGATAACCAACAAGGACCTACTGTATAGCACAGGGAACCCTGCTCAATATTATGTAACAACCTCAATGGGAAAAGAATTTGGAAAGGAATAGATACATGTATATGTATAACTGAATCACTTTGCTGTTCACCTGAAACTAATACCATGTTGTTAATAAACTGTACTCCAGTATAAAATAAAAAAGTTATTTCCTGAAAAAAGAATAAAAACATTGTATCGGTTTCATTCTTCATTTTATCTGTTAACATCTAGCAAAGTGATTCTACCTTAAAAAAAAAAAAGGAACTTACAGGACCTGGGAGGGGAATGGTAATGAGGAGTTAACCAAATTTCCGCACCATTTCCCTGGTGCACTCGCAAGTTGGTGCACACGTGCCGTGGAAAGTGGGGGTAGAACATGAAGCTGAGACTAGGCAGGGGGCCTTAACGTGTGTGTGCAATGCTTGGAGCCCTGAATTCTCCCCCTGGCACCCCAGACTCTCCCCGCTCCCAATCCCAGGCGAGAGGCTTGAGGTTTATCATCTGACGGTATTGAACGGAACACCCGTGGACTTGGACATACAGGTGCTGCACTGGAATGTAGGATGAGGTGTCTGGATTAAAACAGGGTTGAAGTAAAACTTTGCATATTGAGGTTTTGGAAGCTGACCAGCCTACCTTCTCCTCTTCCTCTAGCCTCACTCTGCCCATAGTACACATACGACGGGATACTGGTGAAAGTGTCTCTAAAGAAACTGAAGGGACCTCCAGCATTTGGGAGAACAGCACTGATGAGACAGCTTGTGCACCAGCTGACCAGCCAAAAAGAAGCTTATCAGGCAGCGAGCTGCCTCTGAAATCACAGAGCAATCATTGGCCTTTAGTGCCTCAGTCTTTTTTATTCTTTTTAATAGATCTTTTTTAAAATTATTTATTTATTTATTTGGCTGCGTTGGGTCTTTGTTGCTGCGCACGGGCTTTCTCTAGTTATGGCGAAGGGGCTACTCTTCGTTGCGGTGTGCGGGCTTCTCATTGCAGTGACTTCTCTTGCTGTGGAGCACGGGCTTTAGGCGCTTGGGCTTCAGTAGTTGTGGCACATAGGCTCAGTAGTTGCGGCTCACGGGCTCTAGAGCGCAGGCTCAGTAGTTGTGGTGCACGGGCTTAGTTGCTCTGCGGCATGTGGGATCTTCCCAGACCAGGGCTCAAACCCATGTTCCTGCATTGGCAGGTGGATTCCTAACCACTGTGCCACCAGGGAAGCCTTTAATAGATCTTTATTGGAGTATAATTGCTTCACAATACTGTGTGAGTTTCTGTCGTACAACAAATTGAAGTAAGTCAGTGTCTCATTCTTAATTGTGAATGATGAGCAGATCAATATGAGTCCATTGAAGAAATACTCCAAGATAACAGATATAGACCACATCAGGAAAACCAGGAAATAAGAAAGAGGGGTTGGAGATCATTCAGAAATCCAAGGAAAACTAACAAAGTCATTATTAATATCCTCAGACCAGAAAGAAAAACTGGACTTCCAAAAAACAAGAGTATGACACCATGAAAAAGTTGGAGAATAACAAAGGTTACTTGGAAATTTTAAATATAGATAAAATTAAAAGAAGAAGAAGGAATGGAAGATAAGGTCAAGAAAATCTTCACAAATTTTTTAAACATTAAAAATAGAAGATAGAAGATAAAATAGAAAATGTTAGTGAAAATGGGAGAAACAAATTAAACAACTGGTGAATTCTGATTTGCTTGTCTGAAGGGTGCTGCAAATTATCCAACACCATGAATGAGAGCGACCCATTCCAAGAAGGTCAAACACCATTAACTGTCAGACAGTGTGGATCTAAAATACATAAAATGATCTTAAAAGTCTGTAGAAGAGATAGAAGGATAATAAAACAGGTCACATGCGCAGAAATGAGATTAATTGATACCACATTTTCAACAGCAAAAATAAAGCAATGTTTTCAAAATTTTGAAGAAGTAGTATTGGGTATAAATTTGCATCCAAGTAATTAATCCAAGTACAGGCAGAATACAAATCTTTTCTAAAATTTCATGGACTAAATACTTTTACCTCCTTTTAATCCATTCTGATAAAGCTGCTGGTAGAGATGCTCCCACAAAACAAGAGTGTAGTTTAGAACGGGGAAGAAATGGAACCCGGAATATAGGCTCCCAAATAGGAAAGAGTTGGTGAGAATTTCTAAGATGCCAGGTATTCAGCTGTAGTCTAAGGTAAATAGTCCAGGTTGAAATAAAAGAGGACTCCAGGAAACAAAAATAAAGCAATTATAGATTATCAGATTATGTTATCTGTTATAGTATTTTATTGTATGTGTGTTAAAATATTATGTTATATAATTATGTTAGCCTCTAGAAAAAACTACAGTTATTCTTATGAAATATTAGCTACTACCATTTGAAAAATAGGGATAGATCTGTCGGAAAAGGTGAGAGGAAACTACTAAGAAAAATTAAACGTTTTTTTTCTAGATAATAGAATTGGAGTGGAAAAAATACAGAGAAGAAAGCTCCTTTTCATTGTTAAATGTTCAATAATGTAAGCACAAATATATGCATATTTTGATAAAATGAGAGTACAAATGCCTATCATAATAAAACCAAAAATATTAAAATTAAAATAACTGAGAATTGAAAATAGGCAGCTGAATAAAAATAAAATTAAAAATTAGAAGTTCATAAAATAAGAATGAATAATATGAGAAAGAAAATAGTGAAACAAAGTTCATATTTTATCATTAGGACCAGAAAGGTTTTTTTAAAAAAATCAATAAACTAGACCATTTTCTGACACATTTTAAAAAAGAAAAAGGTAAATACAAATAGAAAAGTATTGGAAAGAGAATGGGGATTAAACAGTGGTAATGAAGCAAAAGAACAAAGTAATAACAGCATGAAATACAACTCTTTGCCAAAACATTTGAAAATATAGATGAAGAGGATGATTTTAATAAGTTATACTACATCAAAATAGCCTCCAGTGTATACCTGGACATTACAGTGATTACAAATAAATTGAAAAATTTATAAGTGATCTAAGGTAAAAGAGCACATCAAGGGAGTTTAACTCTCAAATCCTATCAGCCCTTCAAAATTTGCTATGTAACAAGAATGCAGGTTTTCAGGGCTTTTCTTTCATGTGCACTTTCCCTTTTTTTTTTCCTCTCTTTTTTCTTCTCCTTTCTCCTTTTTTCTCCTTCGACTGCTCATAACTACCTATTTGTCAAAAAACACTGAATTGTTACTGTGACAGTAACAGTTGTCAATTGATAATGGCAATATGACAGACAGCTAATGATAGATAGATGAGGAAAGTCTTGTTCATTCATTCATTCAATAAGTATGTGTCTGTCTGTGTGTGTGGTGTGTGTGGTGTGTGTGTGTGTGTGTGTGTGGTATGTGTGGTGTGTGTGTGTGGTGTGTGTGTGTGGTGTGTGTGGTGTGTGTGTGGTGTGTGTGTGTGTGTGTCTGTGTGTGTGGTGTGTGTGTCTGTGTCTGTGTGTGGTGTGTGTGTGTCTGTGTGTGTCTGTGTGTGTGTGTCTGTGTGGTGTGTGTGTGTGTGGTGTGTGTGTGGTGTGTGTGTGTAGTGTGTGTCTGTGTGTGTGTGTGGTGTGTGTGTGGTGTGTGTGTGTGGTGTGTGTGTGTGTGTGGTGTGTGTGTCTGTGTGTGTGTGTGTGGTGTGTGTCTGTGTGGTGTGTGTCTGTGTGTGTGTGGTGTGTCTGTGTGTGTGTCTGTGTGTGTGTGTCTGTGTGTGTGTGTGTCTGTGTGTGTGTGGTGTGTGTGTGTGTGTGTGTGTGTGGTGAGCCTGCATGGAGTGGAAGAAGAGAAGAAACAGATCTGACACAGGCAGCCACATTCTCCGCCAGTGGGGTGTAGACGTTTGCTACCCGGCAGCAATTTTATAGGGGGCAGAGATCCATAGGCATTTGCTCCTGGTAATCCAGTCACAAAATGAGATTATCCATTTGAGATAAGAAAATTATTTTAAAGTGAGTACGAGATTCATTCATCTTTTCTGACTATACTATGTTCAAAGCCGAGAGCTAAGGCTCTAGCTTCTTTTATCCAGGTCATGTTAAATAAAAACACTTCCTTGCAATTTGACGTTACTGTTGTCTCCCGAACTTGAAAGAACGTTTCTTTCGTAAGAAGTGGAGTTTATTTCCAACAAATGTAAAAGCATGGTGTGATATCCTTGTTGTTTTTATCTTAATTTTTAAAAAATTACATTTTGCAGTGTAGGAAAACACATTCCAGATTCTCTGCAACTTGTATGTGAGAAATGGAAAAGTTTACACCCACTTTTTTTTTTTTTAACACTTTAACACTTTATTTTTGGTCATTACACTTGCAGATACGAGTCAGCAGTCTACATGATCTGGAAATGAGAAAAATAGGGACAACTCTTTTGTGTGTGGGTCTGACTTTCCAAATTGTGTAAAAATGACCCAAACAAGAGAAAAAGTGCTAAAAATAAGAACCAATAACAGCATTTTTTTTTAAAGGTTTGCTTTTTTTTTTTTAATTTATTTATTTTTGGCTGTGTTGGGTCTTCGTTTCTGTGCGAGGGCTTTCTCTAGTTGCTGCAAGCAGGGGCCACTCTTCATCGCGGTGCGCGGGCCTCTCACTATCGCGGCCTCTCGTTGCGGAGCACAGGCTCCAGACGCGCAGGCTCAGCAGTTGTGGCTCACGGGCTTAGTTGCTCCGCGGCATGTGGGATCTTCCCAGACCAGGGCTCGAACCCATGTCCCCTGCATTGGCAGGCAGACTCTCAACCACTGCGCCACCAGGGAAGCCCCAATAACAGCAGTTTTAAAATTAATTTTCATTGGAGTATAGTTGCTTTACAATGTTTTGTTAGTTTCTGCTGTATAGCAAAGTGAATCAGTTATACGTATACATATATCCACTCTTTTTTGGATTTCCTTCCCATTTAGGTCACCATAGAACCAATAACAGTACTGAAAAGCAGTAACCTTAAACTGATGTGATCTGCATTTTCATACTACAAAAAGCTAAATAAGTAACATGTTGTAAATATGATGACCAAATGGGCTACTGTCCTCTCCCTCCAGTACAACACCTACAGACTCTTCTCCACAATATTTTGTAGCAATACCAAAGTAAGCAATACTTGTCACAGAGTTGTAGCATATGTGGTTGCTGTCTGCTCTTTGTGTTTCACATACCTCATAGGAAGAATTTTGAATAGTCTACCGTGTTTTCCACTCCAGTTTTGTATCTGCTGTGATTGACAACCTAACCCGTGCTTAATTCATTGCTTACCTACATTTTTCCCACTGTAGCATACATCTAAAGAATATGCATGGAGAGAATGGGAATCAAAATTAGAGCATTACTTTCAGATGATTTAGATTTCTCAAATTCATCTAATGGAGTCTCACTTTGACTATGGCAAAATTATAAGGATTTTTGTAATAGTAAATTAAATGCCAGCTTTATTTAGGAAAATAGGGACTTCTCTCCCACTTTCATTCTGATATGTTGTTTTGAGGAACATACGAAAGCCCAAGCATTTTACGTAACCCAGAGATTCCTAGGAATATACACCCCATATGAATATATGGGTACCATGCAGCTTACGGGCATAGGGAGGAAAAATGTTCAGAATCACCTTGTGAAAGGGTGAGGCTAGCACGCAAAATAGAAGTTGCCCAGATCATACGTAAATGAATACCACAGTCTGTGTCTCTCTCCCTCTCCCTTTCCCCCGTATGTGTTTGTGGTAGATAACATTATTTTGATATTCGACACATCCTTAGATATTTTTAGTAAATGTTTCTATATTCCTGTAAATCATATTTGAGACTGTGTGTCAGGATTTTTTATTTTTCTTTTCCATCTCTGGCTTCTTTCTGACTTTGGGCAAAGTAAATTATTTTAGTTACCGTCATAGTTACCGCTGGCTTATTAACCAGGGTTAATCTGAACATTGCAAGATTTGATGGGAAAGATTTAAAACTGCATTGAATATTATTAAAATATGACTGGAGCTTGTAAACGGCACCTTTTGGCACAGACACCATGATTGATAGGCACCGTGATTCATCCTCAATCTCGGTAAAATGAAATGGTTCCCACGTGTCTGATTTGTTCCTTGGGACCATCTTCGTGATTGATGCAGATCATCACGTGATCACCAGCACCTGAAATAAGTATTGATCTTCAAGACGTCTGAAAGGAACAGATGAGTTATCACAGTCTCTTGACAGTTTAGACTTCTAAAATAATGTCTTTGATACATTTGAAGGCTTTGATGCTTTTCTCTGGATCAAGTCTTCCTCTAAATATTACAAAAGGACAATTGTTTTTCTCCCTTTTAAATAGCCTGGATTTATGACAGACTATGATAGACTAAATAAAACAAATCGGAAATAAATACTATTCTAATAAAGAAAATAACAACCTTTATGAAATTTTAAAATGATTGTGTTGCCAAGTACTGCTCACCTCGTGGCATGCCAGTAAATAGAGAGACAGGTGTCGGGGCAAGAAATAGCGACTTTATTCAGAAAGCCAGCAGACGGAGAAGATGGTGGTCTAGTGTCCCCAAGAACCATTTTCCCCAAGTTAGAATTCAGGCTTCTTTATACTAAAAGGGGAAGGGGGTTTGGCCGTTTGTTGCAGACTTCTTGGTGTGGGTCAGACCCTGGAGGGGATGTGATAATCCTTTATTCTTGCAGCCTTCCACTTAGGTCTGATCACAATGTTCCTGTAAACCTCCAGCAAGACAATTATTTTCTGTTCTGCTACTTTATATCTCTATATGAATGAAAAGTGTTATGCCTTTAAAGGTCAAGCCTGGGAGGCAGAGCCTTGAGAGAAGGCCAACTTGGATACTTCAGGCTATAGGCAACATTCTTTTACAGTTTGGGAGGAGGTGCAGCATGACCGAGTGCAGGCAACAGAGCACAAGTGTTAGAGCTGAAGGAATAGATCTGCTGTGGAAGGCTTGGGCACAAACCTTTCTCTGCTCCAATCTCCAATGTTTCATTTTGTTTGGCCTCATTATGTGTCAGATCTTCTGTCTCATTTTCAAGTGGACATTCTGGTAATGAAACATTTACTCTCTGAATAATTAAAACTATTTTGCTGTTATTGAGCTTTTCAGTTTTTTGTTAAAGAATAAAACCCTATATCTTCCGCACCTCCAGATATTATTTCCATTAAATTGTGAGAAAAACAAGGATAATCTTTTACTTGTTTTTTTTAATATTTATATGGTAGTCACAGTCATTCTTTAAAATCTGTTTTTTATTTATGTATGTTGATTCATGAGTATCATTAATATAATAATTTATTTTTAAATATGTTTAAATGTTTTAGCAGGTTATGATTGTGATTTCATTATATGATCCCACTTTTAAAAAAATCACAAAACAAACAAACAAAAAAACCAATAAAAGAACACCTAAAAAAGAATTCATTGAGATGAATATGAACCAAAATTGGGTTCTGAAACATTCAAAGTAATAATAGAATTTCAATAGTGGAAAAGTAATTATAAGGAATAAAGCAATACAAATCTCTGAATTTTCAGTGTAAAGTACAGTATTTATTTATGTAAGTATATTCATGTAAGCTCTACAGTAATTTGGTTTTCAATCTGGCTAAAGAAAAGATTCTTTAGAAGTAATAAATTGGAAATTTCACCCACAAATTTAAAAGTAGTTGGAAAGACAAATAGGAAATGAACAGGGATATAAACTTCAATGTTGCTTTATATGTAGGGACTCTGTAATTGGAAATTTTACATGTTTTCTTCTCTTATTTTCAATGCATAAGGGGAACTCTGTCCTCCAAAGAATACAGAGGAACTGTGAAAAGAATTGGGGTTGGGGACCTGCCATCAGTATAAATGACATTGCTGGTTAAGAATGGCAAGAAATACTTCATTACTCTGGAGACATCATTGAATGAGCTGGTCAAAGCAAATTAATTTTCCACATAACTCAGCCTTGTTTGTTTCTTTTCTTTTTTTTTTTTTTTTTAGGAACCACTACTTTCTTAGTTTGACCTATCTTGGGTGGTAACTTTTAAAAATATAGTACATCTTCCCTCCCTTCTCAGAAACCAATTTACGTAAGTAACTGCCTTGAAGATTCTATCATCATTATGATAATAATTACCATGAATATCATAATCAGCATCTTTATAAATGGTATTTTAATTTCTGCTATTATAGTAATAACCCATCCTATGACTGACACATACAAAATGCAGTAATTAATTAATTAATACATTTTTTGAGTTGACTGAATGTTAATGAAAATACAGATAAAAGCAATACTGTGTTGTATTTTTAAGAAAGAGGAATTTTAAAAATGAATAAACTGGCTAATTCTCATTAAGAAGACTGCATTTACCTTTAAATTATTTTCAGAATAAGAATTAAAAGGCAATTCCAAAAATTATTTATAGATATGAAATTATATATTTTAAGATATGAGAATAAGTTTGTTTCTTTTTTTATATATATACAAATAGAAATGAAAAGGCCCTTTGATCATCTAATTCTGCTTTCTCATCCTGCAAGTAAAACAAAGCCTTAGATAAGTTTCATGTAGCAATGTAGGTTATGTACATTATATGTGGTCTTATGTAGCTGGCTTGTTATCTTGCACAGCTCTTTTATTAGTGGAAGTAGAATTCAAATCCATGTTTTTGAAATCATCTGAATCGTCTTGTAGCATTACATGTTACTCTTATTTTTTGATGCTAAAGCATTTGTCTTGTTTGATGGAGTTTTTCATTTATTTCTCTTTATGATCAAAATAATTTGAAGCAGCTAATCGAAGTTACAATACGGTTGTTGTGATGATTAAAAATACAGCCGTATGTGTCACAACTGAGAATTGAATTTGGGGTTTCTTGTTGTTAATTTTCTGAAGTGTTTCTTCACAGTCTAGGAAAGTACTTTTTCAAAAATGAACACTGAAAACTGTGAGTTAAAATTAAGTTATAATGACAAAATGGGAAAGAATAAATTTTATCTTACTTTGCTGTAATAGAAGTTGCATATTTTTAGCTGTGTTGTGTGTGTTTTTCTGTTTCTATCTAAAAAACATGCCTAAAACATTGAAGAATATGACTTGTATTTGTGATTATTCTTCAACCCCAGTAGGTATATGAAAACATATATATCATTTATGCATATGCGGTTGACCCTTGAACAATGCAGGGCTTTCCCCAGTCGAAAATCTTTGGATAACATGCAGTTTACACTCCACATCCGTGGTTCATCAGTATCCACGGTTCTGCATCTGTGGATTCAACCAACCACAGATGGTGTAGTACTGTGGTATTTACTTTTGAAAAAGTCTGCATATAAGTGGACCCAGGCAGTTCCAACCGATGTTGTTCAAAGGTCAATTGTACAATGTGTTTTACTGATAATTCGTATCTATATTTTTGTCATGAAAACTGTCCAAATCTTATCCAAGTGAAAAAAGAAAAGTGATAGAATGCATGTGCATATGTATGTGAATGTATGTGCATGAATGTGTGTACATGTGTATGTGCACGTGTGTATATGCATGAATGTGTGCATGTGAGTGGGTGTGTGTTCAAGTGTGTGTGTGCGTGTGCGTGCAGGTATGCAGAGAGAGGTGTAAAGGTGGTCAGGAGACAGAAAGAGACTCAGGAAGTCAGAGAAATTTCTCCACATGTCAAATGTAGTTTTCTCTAAATATGGGTGATGTGTTTCTTCTTAACAAGTTATTTAGAATTACCATGTCTTTTCTCCTACATACAAATTATAATAAAAAGGTCATTTTCAAAAGTTAAGAAGTATATCACCTAATTTAACTTGGAGGCTAAGCCCTTTTAAAACACATGATAAAACTTCCTTAATTCATATATTATTGCAAAATTGAGTGATCATAGCAATAAATAAAATGTCCTAAGACCATGCATAATTTTAATAATCTTGAAAAGAGAACTTTGGATAATATAAGTATTTATACCTAAGGTGCTTTTCCCCCCACTTCATTTTTTAGCCAGGGATGACATAAATAAATAACCATCCGTTAAGAACACTAATTTAGAAAGTTGTGTGTGGGTATTGATTAAATTCAAAAGACTCAATTTTCAGTCTAGAGTTTTGTTTTGATTACAGTATAAGATTGATTTTAAATGTTTTATCCATAGTGTAATATTAAGTGATAGGACTATTGAATGGATATGCATTTTATGAAAAAATATATATATTTAATCTTATTTATTTTGCATGCCTATACATGAGTAGATAAGGAGAAAATTGAACGAGTAGAGGCCTGACCTTGAAGAATGATCTAGTTTTTTAAATGGATTCCAGAGATTTTGGAGGGTAAATCTGAATGTGATTCGCAAAATCAGTGTACTACTAGATGGGGTAGAAAATATACTAGAAAACTGTTTGTTGGGAAAGAAGGTCGAAACACCTTGGCTAAGTTATTACTTTGTAGTTTAGAAGGATTATCTCTGGATGCCTTGACGTGTATGGAACATGGAAAGGAAATTTTTAAATGATTCTCATTCTTTTATGCATTCTGAAAAAAGGAAAACATATTCACAAATTTACTTGTAAATTTAAAATGCATTTCTGACATTTGGGGATATGTTAAAGAGACGGCTCTATATGTGTGAGTATTTTCTAGTTTAGATGCTCCTATTCTGTACCTTCTAATAGACGTGGTGCCCTTATTTCTCTGTGTGGAGGGTAGGTGTGCATCGTGGTCCCTGATGAACAAGGTCATTAGATGTTCATGGATGCTTGATGTGATCAGAAACAGCCCTGACTTCTTTCTCACGGGCTTCCTAATGATGACAAGGGCTGCTGACTGTCACGGTGTATTGGCACACTCTTCATTTACTGATGGAAGTTGTTATGCTGTTTAAGAAGAAGGCTTGGGCTGGCTGAGTATGTGAGTTCTTATTGTTACTCATATGATATCAATGTTGATCACAGCCCAGGAATTCTTGTCAAATCTTAATGTGGAACGAGACCAAAGGTAAACAAAAACTTATTTGCAAAACTTGGTGATTTGGTTATTGTCTGAAAATAAACTCCACACTCTAAATTCTATGATTGTATGCATTAGTTAATTCATGCATTCAATGTATATTTATTGAGCAACTGTTACCGAATTAGGTTGAATGGGCCCCTGCTCCAGTCCTAGCCTGGAGGAGGCCCTCTGCTTCAAGGGGAGGGTTCTTTTTCTGTTAGGGTTCCTGCAGCCTAAAAGGAAACCGAAGCTGAGATTGAGGTAGTGCAAGCTTTATTCAATGGCCAAAGAATGGAGAAGCAGGAACTTAGTTCACAGATCAACTTCTCACCCACGTGGAGAGAGGGATTTGGCTTTAAAGAGTAAGGACAGTGCGGGGAGGAGGGAGGCTAAAGATGGGGAGGCTTATGCATTAGTCTTCCAGGGAAAGGGGCAGGGTTTCTCCAGGAGTGGGGTGCTGCCCTTTTTCTGTCCATAGCTTCCACTCATGGCCTCTGGTAGGTGTGTCATTTAGTAGCTAATGTAGTAAAATCAGCGTAGAAGGAGACTCTGGGTCTGTTGAATGTCAGATTCGTCACCATCTTGGTTCCAGCTGGTTCTGTCTGGTTTTTGTTTTTCTCGTAATATCACTTCCTCCCTTTTACTCCAGACCCTGTGACTAAAAGAGATATGTTAGTTCCTGTTCCGGAAGGGGTTGGCGGTTTTGAGCAAGGATCTGGCAACACAACTACAAGACACCAACACTGCTTTATGCACTCTGAGTACAGCAGTGAACAAACTCTCCTAAAGCCCAGAATCCCTAATGATCAAATCCCCTCCAACACCACCCATCCTATTTTGAGTAAAATCCAAAGTCCACAGCATAGCTTACCAACATCCACATCTTCTGATCCTCCGCTATCCCTCTGCCTGATCTCCTTCTCCCTTCTTCTGCCTGCTTGCACCTCCCCAGCACATTAACTTCTTCCAATATACCACGACCTCAAGAACTTCCATTTTCTGTTGTTGGAACACTCTGGAACACTCTTCCCCCAGAATTTTTACTTGGCTCATGCCCTCTCTTCATCCAGTTCTCTGTATAATGCCAATTCCTAAGAAGAGACTTGCCTGTCCTCTCTGTCACAATACTTGGTTTATTTTCTTCAGGGCACTAATTACACCTAAGATTTTATATGTGTGTAGATAGATAAATAGATATAGAGAGATGACAGATAGAAGATAGATAGATGATAGAAGATAGATGATAGATAGAAGATAGATGATAGAAGATAGATGATAATAGGTAGAAGATAGATGATAATAGGTAGAAGATAGACAGATAATAGGTAGAAGATAGACAGATAAAAGATAGAAGATAGATGATAATAGGTAGAAGATAGATAATAGGTAGAAGATAGATAATAGGTAGAAGATAGATGATAATAGAGATGCCTCCCTACCTCCTCCACTAACATGAAATCCCCAGGACCATAGTGATGGTGTCAGTTTTGTTCACTGCTTTGTTCCCAGCACCAAAGACTGTTCCTGGCACATAAAATGTTCTCAATAAAAATTTATCAAATGCTTTTAAAATGAATGTACACATAATTATTTAATTTCAGTTATAATTTGTACTAAATATCCAGGGCTGTGAGTTCTTCTAACAGGTGAACTTAACCTGCCCTGAGTGTCAGAGTCGGCGTGCCCGAAAAGTGATGTCATCAGAGCACCTTGTAGATAATGAAAGATTTGAGCTTAATGAAGAGAGTATATGCTGGCCACAGAGGTGGCTCTGAGGGCCTGCAGCTGTGAGAAACGGAAAGATGCTCAAGGGGTATTGAGGGGAGGTTTTGATGAGGCTGGATTAGTGGTATGCTGGTGAAAGTCAATAACTGGGTCTCTGAGAGAAAAGCCCTAATTCATAGTACTTGTTAATTTCTGAGGTATTAGTGCTTCCATCATGATTTCGAGCTGCCAGTATGGCATCACTAACTGCAGAGTAGGGTGAGTATGTGCAGTAGGACTTCATTATATGATAGTTCCAGCATACAGATAGAGAAGGAAGGCAGTCCTTTTATACTTAATTTTTAATCATTCTTTGACTTAATTAAATGGCAAGAGCCACCTGAAATATCTGTAACCACTTTATCTTCACATGTGTGTGAGATCTGCATGGTATAACCAAGACCTACAACTATGTAAACAAAGTGACAAGTAGTATTTCTCAAAGGTGGGAGATCGAAATTACTCAAGTGCAGTTAAACCTTCCTTTGCCATATCCTCCAAATATAATTCCATGAAAATCACTGTTCTAGAGGAAACCCCTTTAAGAAATCAGAGAATCTGTTCATATATCTAAGAGTTGGCTAATTGAAATAGAAAAGACAAGGAAAAAAATCAATGGAATACACCGTAACTAGTAATAAACACCTTATTTCTAGACAAACCTCTAGACTAAATACCACATCCATTTTTTAGATCATCAAAATCATTTATTTTTTTAAGGATGTACTTTTAATATGAACACGTTCACACAGTAAAACATCAAACAGTGCAAGATATATAAGTTAAGGCTAAAAGCTTCCTGTCATCATCTCAATGGCTTCATTGTCCACATCTCTTTTTCAGGATAAATAATTGCTTTCACTTTTGTGAGTCTTCTTGGCCTAATTTGATGTCTTTATATGTCTTCCTGTGCCTGTATGAAGCACTTTTTCCACTTCGCATACGTCTTCAGGAATCAGCTGATTCTGTGTGTTGCATTGCATTCCGTCCTACAAATGTGGTTTCTCAAACAATACCCAGATGGTTGGCACTGGGGCTCCCCACAGCTTTTGTATCTATTGCCCCAGAATTTGGCATCCTCCAGGGTATTCATCCATTTGTTATGACAATCTCATCAAAGTACGCTTTGGTTTCCTCCAACAATTTGAAATGATTTGTTTCGTTTTTCAGGATTTCTTTTCTTTGCAAAATATTTGATCTCCTAGTGACCTTGCATTACTTAGGGCTCTTTGATTACCAGCAGAGACTGATTCTAATTAAGAAAGATAAATTTATTGAAAGAGAGTGAGTCTTCACAGAATAGACATGAGACTGGGAAAAGAGTCTTGGAAGCAGACAAAGTGTTAAGGTAACATAGTGCACACAAAGTGACAACTGCCTTCAGCGTGGACGGACCTGACACACTTCTGCTGTCCGCAAGATGTGTCAAGAGAAGGCAGAGAGCAAGAGAGAGCCATGAGCAAATATTGGCTTTCAAAAGCTTATCATAAAAAGATGATCAAAATAAGTTATTCACATACAAATAAAGTAATAAAAGATTGTGTAGCTGAAAATGCACATCACACGCCTGAAATCTGCACTGTCTTTCTATACAGCCCTGGATGCCACTTCTCTTTGTGATATTTCTGGTTAACAGGATGTGTAACCTCAATAGCATCTAAAAATGTGGGACATTGTTACCTAACTGCCCACAAATTGCATTTCTTTTGGAATTCTGATTAATAAGATACATGGTTATAAATTATTTTCTAAAGAGTGATACCAGATCATAAAAGCCAAAATGAAGCTCAAAAATACACTCATCTTTGTTGGTCGCTTTCTACATCATTTTATCAGATTATTATATGCACTGAATTGTGTGTTTCTTGTAAAGAAAATATCCAGTGAACGGCACACATTTTTAAGGGTGCCTAATACATAAAAGGACCTCAATTCAAGTGTGTTAAATAAAGCTTTAATATGGAGAAAAGCTTGTATTTTTTCATTTCAAAATACTCCCTAGGCATCAACAAAACAGGACAAGCTTGCATTTATTTTTTTTGAAAATGAGACATCCAGTATATCTGTTACATGAAGTCTTCCAGGAGGTTTTCAGCTTTCAAGTTAAAGTGAAATTTTATTTCTCAATAATTGATGGATATTTGCAACACTGTAGGCATCTAACTTTTTTTTTTTAATAAGGACTCAAGAGCAGTTCTTACTTGGAGTGAGCCATGAAATGGTTCATCATATTAACTGAAAATAGACAATATTGTTAACTGAGTACTCATAATTAAAATATGCAAAATTTGTTCTCATTTCGGAAAAGTGATCCTAAAGCTACAAAAGAAAAACCCACAAAAAAACATAGACTGTTTTTTTCTCTATTCTAGCAGCTTAATATGCCCGTTCTGCTGCTCAGTTTTCTGTCGTAAAAAGTAGTAATGAATGACTGTTTCTATCTTTCCTACTCCCTTCATGAGCTAAAGGAAATTCTAGTTTGTTTTCTCTATTTTCCTCTTTACTTTTTCCCTAGAGATTGAACAATACCAGTGATAATCTCTGGATATAAAAGGAAGGCTGGGGGCTCTGAGAAAGAGTTAAAAGACAGGGAAGGGGTGGCAGGGGCTAGCGCTAGGGCTAAAGAAGTGGAAGCTAATGAAATGTGTTTCTGAACTTTCTCCATCACTGTGCCCCCAAGCAAACTAAAAAAAAACTTCATTTCAGGTATTTAAAAAACACACTTGTATTTGTTTACAATGGGCCCATTTTGGCCCATGTCGTGCTCTGAGAAGAAACCAAAAGGACCTCGATTTTAGAAATGCTGAAAAAGCAAGGCTTTGAATCACTCTCGTACTTTTTGATTCAGGGCAAAGGGCTGTCTCGTCACTTGAGACATGGATGAAGTATGTATGCTGAACTCTAAAAGCAGTGGCATCAGAAGTTAAGACAAACAATTCTGAGGTTGGTGTTGTTTGTATCATGTTGCAGATTTGTGCTAGCAAAAGAGAATCAATTTTATTAAGCCTGTTGGGCCATTTCTTTGTACTTTTACTCAGAAATACACACACACACACACACGCACATACACACCTGGGAAATTAAAATGACACCCTTACTTTTGTCTAAAGATATATTTCTAGATCTAGATCTTAATAACGAATGTGCATCAGAAATCTCTATCATGCCCCGGATCCTATCTCAGAGCCCCTCCAGTAATGATTTGCAAGACATTCTGAAGATCGCACCCTCCCTTTTCACACATGTAATTTCACTGATGATTAATACAAACATCACATTTTAGATCTTAAATGGAATGGCTATCAATTAACTTTTGAACAACTGACGTTTATGCAGTAATATCTATAAGCTTGTCCAAATGGACACACACCCCTTCATCAGCTTCAAGTACGTTATTGAGTGACAAGTAGATTTCTAAACCAAATGAATATTATAATTGAATTATTTTTAAAAGGTATGTAGCTTTCCAGTTTCCAGTAAGGCGTGTAAGGAGCTTGGAAGTTGCCACTCCATCCTAACAACAAGTAAGGAGCTGAACAAACCTAAAAAAAACCAACAACTCTTCTTAGATCCTTAAAATAAGTGAGTTAAAAGGGCGAACTGCTTCCCCCAAAGTTGGAAAGAGCGATCGGCAAACACAGATAATTACAACCCACCAGAGCAGAAATGGCCATGGGCACGAGCGTCAAAGTCAGATCTGAACTGTGGCTGGCGAATCACTGGATGATCAGTGTAGACAAGTCTGTGGAGACAAACCCCAGGGGGCCCGGGCATTGGGGGCCCTCCACACTTCCGTGAGTTGCACCGGGTTCTCACAATGAATATAGGAGAACGATCCCCTTGTGCTCCTGGCAGGAGGATAAAAGGACCATTTGAAATACACCAGAACACTCGGTTCTGAACATGTTCTGCCCCCAGGAAAACTGTTAACCAGAGTCTACCCCGTGAGCTTTATCAGAGCATAACAGACCTAGGAGCAGGGAAGTAACCCACCAGCTGGCTCTAGCCATCCAGCAGGAGGAAGGGAAGTATCCAGCTACAGCCCCTTCTAGTCATCTGGTCCCCCCTGAGAGGGGAGGGGAATAGAAACACATGTGAAGTTCACAGCCCAGAGGCATGGGCTCCCCAACCACAGGACGTGGAAGGCTCCCCTCCAGCCACACTCACTGCCGTGTTACCAAAGGAGTATTTATGTCGGCTCCTTTTACCCAGCACATCATGCCAGCCAGTCGAGACAAGCTGACCAGGCATGCTTAAAAGGTAAAAAATACCGTTTGAAGAGACAGAGCAAACATCAGAACCACTCAGATATGGTAGGGATGTTGAAATTATTAGACAAGCCATTTAAAACAACTCTAATTAATAGGCTTCATGAGGGCTTCCCTGGTGGCGCAGTGGTTGAGAGTCTGCCTGCCAATGCAGGGGGCACGTGTTCGAGCCCTGGTCTGGGAAGATCCCAAATGCCGCAGAGCAACTAGGCCCGTGAGCCACAATTACTGAGCCTGCGCGTCTGGAGCCTGTGCTCCGCAACGAGAGAGGCCGCGATAGTGAGAGGCCCGCGCACCGCGATGAAGAGTGGCCCCCGCTCGCCGCAACTAGAGAAAGCCCTCGCACAGAAACGAAGACCCAACACAACCATAAATAAATTAATTAATTAATTAAAATAGCCATCTAAAAACAGTTAAAAAAAAATAGGCTTCATGAGCTCTAATGAAAAAGAGACAGCATGTAAGAGCAGATGGGCAATATAATAAGACAGATGGAAATTGTAAGAAATAACCAAAAAGAAATACTGGATATCAAAAACCCTGTAATAGTAATGAGGAATGCCTTTGATGGATTTTTTAGGAGACTGGAAATGGCTGAGGAAAGAATCTCCAAGCTAGAGAATCTCATAATAAAAACCTCCAAAACGGAAAAACGAAGAGAACAAAGACAAAACAAACAAAAACAAAACAAACAAACAAAAACCTGAACAGGAGATCCAAGGACTGCAGGACAGCTACAAAGAATCGTAACGTGCACATTTCAGGGAATACCTAGAGAAGAGAGAGAAAGAAGCAGAAGAAATATTTGAAACAATAATGACTAGAATTTCCCCACAATTAATGTCAGATACCAAACCATAGGTCTAGGAAGCTCAGAGAACACAAAACAGAATAAATACCAAACAAACAAACAAACAAAAACCTTGCATTTAGGCATACCATGTTCAAAGTACAGAAAATCAAAGAAATAGGTAAAATCCTGAACGGAGCCTGAGGAAAAAAAACCACCTTCCCTCTAAAGGAGCAAAGATAAGAATTACATCTGAATTCACTCAGAAACTCTGCAAGCAAGCAGAGAGCGGAGTTAAATTTTAAAAGTGTTAAGAAGAAAAAACAACAACAACAACAACAAACACCAACCTAGAATCTGTACCCTGTGAAATTATTATTCAAAAGTGAAGGAGACATAAGGACTTTCTCAGACAAAAAAATTGAGAGAACTTGTTGAAAGTACACTGTCTTCTAAGAAATGTTAAAAGAAGTTCTTTAAAGAGAAGAAAAATGACATCGAAACTCGGATCAACATGAAGAAAGGAAGAACATCAGAGAAAGAATAAGGGAAGGTAAAAGTAAAATGCTTATTTTTCTTATTCTTAATAGATCTAACAGATGGTTTTTCAAAATAATAAAAGAATGTTTTTGATTATGTATTCATATATATCCTTGTGTATAAGTGAAATGGATCGCGGCAATGATACAGGGAACAGGAAAGAGGAATTAGGATTATTTTGTTATCATAAAGTATGATAACAATACTTGCACTACCCCTGAAGTGGTATAGGGTTATTTGGAAGCAGACTTAAATTAATTGTGAATATACATTGCAAACTTTAGGGCCACCACTAAAATGAATTATAAAAGAAGTACACTGAAATACTAAGAAAGGAGAGAAAATGGAATCACATAAAATTTACAGTCAAAATTACAAAAGGTAACAAAGGCGTGGAAGAAAAAAGAAGGAAAAGAACAAGGGCAACAAATAGAAAATAGTTACAAATATGGTAGATATTAATACAACTGTATCAATAACCACTTTGAATGTCAGTGACCTAAGTGCACCAATTAAAACACAGACATTGTCAAAGTGTATCAAAATACAAGGTGCAACCATATGGTGTCTACAGGAAACTCACTTTAACTATAAAGACACATATAGATTAGAAGAAAATGGCTAAAGATATACCATGCTAAAACTAATCAACAGAAAGCAGGAGCAGCTGTATTAATTTTGGACGCAGCAGAGCACAGAGCCAGAAAAGTTATCAAGGATAAAGAAGGGCATTACATAAAAATAAAGGAGTCAGTTCTTCAAGAAGACAACAATTCTTAATGCGTATGCAACCAACAACAGAGCATGAATATACATCAGGCAAAACTTGATAGAAGTGCAAGGAGAAATAGATGAATCCAGTATTATAGTTGGAGACTTTCACACCCCTCCATCAGAGTTGAACAGTTCTAGCAGGCAAAAAGTCAGTAAAGACATAGTTGAACTCAATATCATCATCAATCTACTGGATGTAATTGACAGCCCTAGACTACTTCATCCAACTGCAGAACACATTCTCTTCAAGCTCACATTTAACCATTTACTGTTACCACTGTGAGCCATAAAATTTTTTAACAAATTTAAAAGAATAAAAATCTTGCAGTGTTTCCTCTATAACCACAGTGGAATTAGACAAGAAATCAATAATTTAAAAAACAGCTAGAAAATCCCCAAATACTTGGAAATTAAACAGGTACTTCTAAATAGCACATGGGTTAAAGAAGAAATCTCTTGAGAAATTAAATATTTTGAACTAAATGAAAACAAAAATAACAACTGATCAAAATTTTGTAGGATGCAGTGAAAGCAGTTCTTATGAGGAAATTTACATCACTGAATGCATATATTAGAAAAGAAGAAAAGTATAAAATCAGTCATTTAAGCTTCCACCTTAGGAAACTAGAAAGAGAAGAGAAAGAAAACACCCAAGCAAGGAGAAGAAAAGAAATAAAAATTAGAGCAGAAATCAGTGAAATTGAAAACAGGAAATCAATAGAAACAACCAACAAAACCAAAAGCTGGTTCATTGAAAAGATCAATAAAATTTATAAGCCTCTAAGCAGGCTAACTACTATGAGAAAAAGAGAGAAGACAGATGACTAACATCAGAAATGAAAGAAGAGACATCACTGCAGATTCCATGGATATTGGACAAAGGAAATAAAAAGTATATGGATTGAGGAGGGAGAAATAAAACTGCCTTTGCAGACAGCATGATGGTCTACGGATGAATCCTAAAGAGTGAACTCAAATCACTCCCAGTCTCCATGGGGCGATGGGAGCCTACCTGAGATAAGCACTGGTCAGCAACCCACATGATCAAACACCTTAACCAACACCCCGCCCACTTTTTGTGAATTCCCACCTCCCTGAGGCTGCCCAGGCCCCATCACTCCCCTTCCACTTCCCTCATTCTCCTTTAAAAGGCCCTGTCACCTCGGCACAAATTGAAGTCGAGTTCACACTGGGCTCTCTTGCCTGTTACAGTAGCTATTACTGAATGAAATCTGTCTGTACCGCTGTAACTAGTATCCAGCTTTGTGTGTCTTTCACATGTATCACCTGTATTGGTGGGTTCATTCTTTGCCTAATGCCTATGAAGTAGGGAATATTATCCACATACTGCAGGTGAGTAAACAAAGACGTGAAGCAGTCATGTAATGTGTCCAAGAACAGGTGCAGACCACATGAGGCCTTTGTGGGCATTTGACACCTGAATTGTGGCTTGAGAGTCTTGGCCATATTACTACATGTGGCTTTGTTCCCCATGGAAGAAGCCAGTGACTGCTTCCCCATCACGGTCCTCAGCTACAGTGTACACTCAAGTCCTATTTTTCTTGTTCTGGGGAATGAGGATGCAGGTTGAGCCTGGGTCTTGTCAACCTAAGGATCACAGATATTGTACCTAGCCCTCTTCAGAAGCCCTGCTATAATCCTGTTTTATAATGTGTTTCTAATTATAATGACATCCATTTAAATGTTATATCAGTACGTAATTTAGATGAATTTGGTGCTGTTTCCTTTCCTTTTTTTAAAAAAATGTTTTGGCTTTTTAAAATCACTTATATCTTTAGTTATATTGAATATATATATATATATATATATATATATACACACACATATATTATATCATCATTAAAATAAACATATTCTAATATATATATGTATATATACGGCAACAGTAGAAATGAATGTATCTTTGGAAATCACAGCAGATATTTGGAGGCAGATGTAATAGTATGTGAAAGCTAAATCAATTACTACCCATTAAACAGTAAAACATCAGTGCTGTCCTGCTTTGCTCGGCCCCTGGTGAAGAAGCGCCTACGTGACCCGTAAACATGCTCATTCATTACAAGCAGGTGTCTCTATTAGCTACAGGCTCTAAATTATTAAAATTATAACCTCCCTGAGCAGTCAACTAACTTTTTTTTTTTTTTTTTTTTTTTTTTTTTTTTTTTTTTATAGAGGTTAACCTACATTGGCCACTGCTGCATGTACTTAAGCATACTATTTATTTATTTATTTATTTATTTTTGGCTGTGTTGGGTCTTCGGTTCGTGCGAGGGCTTTCTCCAGTTGCGGCAAGCGGGGGCCACTCTTCATCGCGGTGCGGGGACCGCTCTTCATCGCGGTGCGCGGGCCTTTCTCTATCGTGGCCCCTCCCGTCGCGGGGCACAGGCTCCAGACGCGCAGGCTCAGCAATTGTGGCTCACGGGCCCAGCTGCTCCGTGGCATGTGGGATCTTCCCAGACCAGGGCTCGAACCCGTGTCCCCTGCATTAGCAGGCAGATTCTCAACCACTGCGCCACCAGGGAAGCCCTCAACTAACTTTTAATCTCTGTTTTCATACGGTGGTAAAACTCTACTGCCTGGAAATAACAATAGTATAAAGAACTTTTCTGTAAATTTACAAACTGGGCAAAAATTCTTAATAACTTTCTGAAGTAATCTGATTTCATCTGAGCCTAAAGTGAATTGAAATAGTAGTATAAGTGAGCTACAGTTTTCCCTGTACAGTGTATGTCATTGCCCCAGTGAGAAGTGATTTATTAAAAAATACTCTAGTATTTAGCCGATATTGTTCTCCATACACATGAATTCAGGTTATCCCAATGTCAGCCAAAACCATCTCTTCTAAAAGGATACATTATCCTTCACAGAACTATGCATAATAAAGGGAAACTTAGGAACCTAGGGGCTTACAGTGTGTTGATTGATTTCTAAGGAAGGGTCCACTTTTTCTTTGTGCCCTGGAGATTTTCACACCTCAGGGCAATGCACCAGAGTAGCACTTGTGATCTGTAAGGGATGTGGCTTTCTTGTGTAAACTGGTAAAGTCACTGACGAATTTAAGAAAGTCTGTTTTAGGATAGAATACAGATAGCAGGTGAGAATCTGTAAACTGATTCTCTTAAAATTATTCCTGTCCTTCCCCTGAAAATCTTTCTGTGCCGTCAAGAAAATTTGAGGACCACTAGTACAGATCTTTTAGAGATGCTATGTGTTATCTTACTAGCCCTATATTAGTAAGGATTAATGTAAGAAGGGAACAGAAATAGTGAGGTCTTTACAATCCTTACAGAATTAATTCTTTCATCCTAATAGTATATCTACATATCTGTTTTAATTTTATTATTTATTTGTTTATTGTATCAGTGAGTATTTATCCTTATTTTTATGACATTTTCCTGAAAAACTTGCTATTTCCAATGTGTTCTAATATCACTCGCATATACTACCAATATCAAATCAGACACTTATCTGCTAATTTAATTTTAAAATAAATCAATACATTATTTGTGACTGAGGTAAAATTTTAACAAATAAAAGGTAATTTTAATTTAATCCAAAACAACAGTAAGAAACAAAACACTCTGGAATTTTATACCAGTTCCAGAATCCAGAAGAGAGTAGACCAGTTGTGGACATAAAAGCAGAGAGAGTGACGATCAGAGAAGCACACGGAATCAACAAAACCAAGGGCAACACACACAAGCTGGTGAGGAATGTTTTGAGCAGGTATAGTGCTATATTGTTGCAGTTGTTTGAATATCTTAACTAAGGATCGCCAAATGCTTTTCAAACACTAATTCATTAATATCTGCATCATCTCTACAGGGAACAAAAGGTTGATATGTACCACTCAGAACTGCCTACCATATGGTCGGGTAGGTCAGGTATTGTTTGCAATGTTGACAGGCTTCTCCCTTGCTCCTGTCTGTTCACTATTACACTCATGGCCAGTTCTTGACATAAAATATTTGAGTATTTTTAATGCTCTCATTATTAGTAAGGAAACATAAAAATATTTGGAATGGCCATTTTACTTTTTTGTATTTGTTTCTGTTTTCCTGATTTTGTTAGTCTCTTTTGTTTGTTTTGCTTTTGAGAAGAATTTAATGTAATGATTCAGGTTCAATATACTTTTATGAAATAACATAAGCAATCTTTGGAAAGAGGTTAAAAATTCTTGGATGACTTTCTGTCTATGTATCAGAATGCTTATGGTTTTCTCTTATCATTTGCCCCATTAATGACCCCGGATACATCCTTAATACCAACTCATTTGTACTTTCTCTCATCTTATCCTTAATATTAATATATCTGGTGAATCAGTGAGATCATTAATAGATTGCCCTCCTATTCCAAGATTGTTGCTATTACACAATATCTTTCCTTTGGCTACTGTATGATCTGAGTCCTAAATAAGCAGAGGCACCTCGGTCATCTTACAGAAAGCTACCAGCAGAATGAGAATGAAGAGAGGGTCTTTAGCAAATCTTCTAAAGAGATTTAGGGGGTCTGGTGGTTCTTTAAATGGCCAGCAACTGTGCTCTGAATTAAGAGGCTGGGCTGGCTTAAAAGTATACAACCAAGGCCAACAAATATGATTGCCTGTACCATATACTTAATCAAGTTCTTACAAAATTAACAACTAAATTGCTTGCCTCACACCCATCCCCAAATAATATGCATATATTTTATATCTGTCTATACTCAATTTTACCTATTTAGATATTTTGATGAAAATACCAAACAACCACAGTTATTACTGATATCTGAACCACTTCTCCCCCATCAATAGGTCCAGTAAAAGATAAAATATAACAAGTGGTTAGAACAATAACATAATAAATACCCACCAAGAAGCCCATCCATACATTCTTGTGATTTCTGTACTTACGTTAAATGCACCATTGCCATCATCTATGAGTATGCCAAATAAGCTACCCAAATTAATAATGGCAGCTTAGTAGACAATTTATAATGCACCTATTATTAATCTAAAGTGTTATTAATAAATTCATTAAATAATAACACTCATTTGTATGTAATCCTTAGATACTTAACATTAGAAGTGGCTTTGTTAAATTTGAAAGGTAGATAAATTGTATATAATTTATCCTTATTGGAGCAAATATTTATTGCCATTGTTATTGTTGATTTCCTTTTTAAATAAACACAGAGCTAATAACTCTTAATTGTTTAAATGAACCAGAATTTATTTTCAAATTTGATAAAGTGTAGCTACAAATGAACTGTGAATAGACTTATAGCATTTGAGTTCTGGTCTATCTTACAATAAAAATGTTTCATTTATACTGATGCCACTAATAAGTCAGGCATACTTCATAAATCCAAAACTCTTGGATTTATTACTTTGGAATCAGTCAACATTTATTCAATGACAGGTTGGATACCTAAGTTATCTTGTGAAGAAATAGACATTTGATAAGCATGTAGTGTAGATAGATACAGTTAGATACCTCATTCATTGCCATTCAGATTTATTTACAATATGCACTGTACCTTTAGGAAATAAACTTTTAAGTTATTTTGGAAGAATTCATTTACTGTCAAGCACATACTTCCAGTATAACCAAGGCCAGATTTACTCACATTGGATTTTTAATGTTTTAAAGACAAAATATTCTGACTTGTTCAATAAAGCAGAAAGCCCACTAGATAACACTTTGACCAATTATAGGCACTAAAAAGTAATGAAACAATATTTTTTGAAGGAACTCAGACTTTTCAATAATTCAAACATAGATTTTCCTTCATCCACTTGAAATCAGAGTTATTTTTAGTAAATTGAAAAACAAATTATTATAAAACTGTGTGGTTTTCGGGGAAAAAAGTAAATACATAAGTAATTTGGGTTAAAACTGGTGCTTAGAAACTCTATTTCACCAGAACACCATTTTAAATTTATTTATTTATTTATTTATTTATTTATTTTTGGCTGTGTTGGGTCTTCGTTTCTGTGCGAGGGCTTTCTCTAGTTGTGGCAAGCGGGGGCCACTCTTCATTGTGGTGCGCGGGCCTCTCACTATCGTGGCCTCTCTTGTCGCGGAGCACAGGCTCCAGACGCGCAGGCTCAGTAATTGTGGCTCACGGGCCCAGTTGCTCCACGGCATGTGGGATCTTCCCAGACCAGGGCTCGAACCCGCGTCCCCTGCCTTAGCAGGCAGATTCTCAGCCAGCGCGCCACCAGGGAAGCCCTCTCAGAGCACCATTTTAGAGTAGAATCAGTCATCACTTCGCGTGGTACCACGTTAACAGAAGTTTGTGTGCATCACGTTGGTACAGAGAGAGACCACAGTTCCCAGATGCAGGAGCTTCAGTTAGCCCATATCTTTACCTAAGCTCAGGCAGTGATTATTTTAAGTAATTACATTATCCTCTTAGCCTGGAAATTTTACGATAGCTGTATATTATCTACACAGGAAAAAGTTACGGAGGCTTGATATAGTCTGTCTTTATTATGTGCAGTTTGCAATATCACCTCACATAAAATCTACCTCCATACAAACACTTTCAGAATAATCAAATATTTCAGTAAGCTCATGCGTATTGCACAGTTTAGGAAACTCTTGTGATTTACTTTTGTCAATGTTTCTTAGGCTAAAAATATTTTTGACAAGAATTTATTTTCAAAATTATGAGTTATATCTCAGATATGGCATTCTTAATGGAGTTATTATTAATCATTTAAAAAAAGTCAGTATATTACCTCAAATCTTTACTTTTTAGCATATGAATATTTTTTATTTCATCTTACTTATTTTTACTAACAGTGATATCTTCTTTTTTAGTATTAACTACCTCAGGGCTCATATTTTTGAAAACTTCATCCTTTATTTTATAGTGAAAAATCAGTATTTCTAATTAAAGATATTTTAAACAAAAAGAAATAGGTAAGAGAAACCGATGGAGGCAGGTGGGCAAGGTAGTCTCAATTTTGGGAATATGAGGTTATTTTAACCCATTAAATATCACTTTGTGTTTGCTGATGATTATTGAAAGAGACGGTTGTTGAAATTAAAACTGATGATATCTCAGGGAAGAGTGATACTGATTAGAACTATTAAAGTGAGAAAAGAAACTAAAAGTTAGTTGTGTTTATACAATTCCAGTGATACCTGTTTTTAAGAATTTAGTCTCCTGTATACATTTTTTCTTTGCTTTTTCCATTTCTAAGACACATATGTCTTTTTTATTTCTTGCTGTTCAAGAAGAAATGGATCGATCAGGGGATATATTTTGTCCATCCTTTTTAACAGAGAGCGGGAAAGATATTACAAACATTTGCACATATATGCTTGTTCTCATTAATAAATTTGTACCAGAAGAAACATGTGTAACTGAGTAGAAGGAAATGGAAATTAAGGGAGATATGGGAGAGTGAATAACAGAGCCATAGAATAAGGAGAGAGAACAGAGACAAAACTGAAGTGATAAATACGTAACGAACTAGAAAAAGAATTATGATAATATTGATGGTAAACAAAACTGTAGGGGACAAAATGAACCAGGGAAATGAGTGAAGAATAATTAAAAGTCAATAAAAAGAGAGAGAAAGAAGAAAAGAAAGGATAGTTAATATAAAAATATTAGCATTTTTTGATGGAAACGTAGGTTGCTTCCACTTGCTTGGCAATTGTAAATAATGCTGCTATGAATATTGGGGTGCACGTATCTTTTCAAATTAGTGTTTTTGTTTTTTTCAGATATATACCCAGGAGTGGAATTTCTGGGTTGTATGGTAGTTCTAATTCTGGTCTTTTGAGATATCTACATACTGTTTTCCACAATAGCTGCACCAATTTATATTCCCACCAACAGTGTAGGAGGGTTCCCTTTTCTCCACATCCTCACCAGCATTTGTTTTTCTGTGTTCTTTCTGATGATGGCCATTCTGACAGGTGTGTGATATCTCACTGTGGTTTTGATTTGCATTTCCCTAATGATTAACAATGTTGAACATCTTTTCACATGCCTGTTAGTCATCTGCATTTCTTCTTTGGAAAAATGTCTATTCAGTTCTTCTGCCCATTTTTCAATCAAGTTGTTTGTGTTTTTGATATTGAGTTGTTTGAGCTGTTTACATATATTGAATATTAACCCCTTATCTCTCATATCATTTGCAAATATTCTCTCTCATTCAATAGGCTGTCCTTTCGTTTCGTCAGTGGTTTCCTCTGCTGTGCAAAGGTTTTAAATTTAATTAGGTCACAAATGTTTATTTTTGCTTTTGTTTCCTTTGCTTTGGGAGACAGATCCCCAAAAAAATCACTATTATTTATGTCAAAGAGTATTCTGCCTAGGTTTTCTTCTAGGGGTTTTATGGTATCTGTTCTTACATTTAGGTCTTGTTGACTTAATAAAAAATGCACAACATGAGAGTTGCGAGTTAAGTTTTATTGGGGGCAAAATGAGGACTGCAGCCCGGGAGACAGCATTTCAGGGAGCTCTGGGAAGCTGCTCCGAGGAGGCGGGCGGGAGGCAGGTTATATAGACGTTTTGTAACAAAGGGCAGGTAGTCTGAGCATCACAATATTATTGTTAATTAAAGAAAACCAGGTATCTCAAGTAAAGGAATTTAGCACTTTTCTGTGTATGGGAAGATGCAAGAGTCTGGGCTCACTGAAATCATTCCTTTGATATGCACCTCAGCTATCTGCGGCCAGTGTCCTGTGTTTTCACATCCTGAGTTTCCTCAAGGCTCACCTTAAAGAGTGGCTGCAGTCTGTTGGCTGCTAGACGGCAGGTATTCCTTTCAGCAGCCCTGAGTTTCCTCAAGACTCACCGGCTCACTTGGAGGGCTGCAAGCATTGATAACTGTGTCATCCTTTGTTTACTGATATGACAGGAAATATTCCATTTATAAATATTCCATTTCATTTATAAATATTCCGCTTATCAGTCTTTAATCCATTTTGAGTTTACTTTTGTATATGGTGTTAAAGAACGTTCTAATTTCATTCTTTTACGTGTAGCTGTCCAGTTTTCCTAGCACCACTTATTAAATTGTTCATCAACAGATGAATGGATAAAAAATAGAATACTACTCAGCCATAAAAAGAATGAAATTTTGCCATCTGCAGCAACGTGGATGGACTTGGAGGGTATTATGCTAAGTGAAATAAGTCAGACAGAGAAAGACAAGTACTGTATGTTATCACTTATATGTGGAATCTAAAAAACACTACAAACTAGTGAATATAACAAAAAAGAAGCAGACTCACAGATATAGAGAACAAACTAGTGGTTACCAGTGGGGAGAGGAAAGGAGAGAAGGACAATATAGGGGTAGGGGTGTAAGAGGTACAAACTATTAGGTATAAAATAAGTTGCAAGGATATCTTGTACAACATGAGGAATATAGCCAATATTTTATAATAACTCTAAATGGAGTACAACCTTTAAAAATTGTGAATCACTATATTGTACAGTGGTAACTTATATAATATTGTACAGAAACTATACTCCAATAAAAATATATTAGCATTAAGGAGAAATTCTGGACATTAAAGGAATTTTGTGCAGCTGGAGCCCAAAAACTTATTATCACCAACAGCTGTTCTCAGAACCTAGAGGGAGAAAGTTGTTCTAGTAGATTAGGTTTGATATTCACCCAACAGGCCCCATCTTCTGAGAACATGCACCACTTCTCTTAGAAAAGCCTATCTTGCCTCATGGACCTAGAGGAGCCATGAGGACCAGAGCCCACTGGCTAACCTGCCCAGGTTAGGAGCCAATCACGGCCAAGACAGCAGATGCATTAGAAGTCCTGTCTTCATTTGGTGGAGTCTCGCATTATTTCCTGTCCAAGATGAGCTCGAAAGTATGAACTGACTGCTTTGGGTAACTGCATACTTCCTAAGGAGCCAGGGTTCCGGTTCCATGCCAAATCCTACCGGTGCCAAGGGCAAAAGAAAACCCGGTAATGCTGATACTGCCTTTATTTTGATATCATGTTTATCTTAGATTTCTTTGCATTAATTTTGATTTTAAAATATCACATTAAAAGTAATTTATTTTGATTCCTGAGGTTTTTTTGGCACCCTCTGAAATTTTACTACTGAGGCTAAGGCATCACTCACTTCACTCCCTTCCCAGCTCTGTGGTGTCCCCTAATCATCCCATGCAAGCAAATCGTTAGAACTAATTCCTACTGCTGCTGTTATATTAGCCACCCTGCTGATCAGCAGATCTGGAGACTTGCTCCAAACAGCAAAAGAAATAAACCAACAAAAATCTGTCTTTAACTGAATTGTGAAGCCTGACCTAGTTTGAAAAACTGGTTTAAAGGAAACAGAAAAAAGTATTGAGAATAAGTGTATTAAAAAAAATGACTGGCTTTTGTCAAAAAAAAAAATGTTACTGGGAGGTAACCTTCCAAACCCTGGGATTTTATGAGTGATAGGCTTGTCTTTGCTATTCTTGGTGCCCCCTATCCCATACTTTATAGTTTACACTAATAGATACCTCATTGTCATAGGAGGCCCGTAGATAGTTTATGCTAATGAGATGACTCAGGAAGAGAGCTGGTCAAGCTAGAAAGATCAATTAGGTGGGGATTTGAGCCACGTGAAAGTAATATTAGCCTGAACTCCAGGGATGGGAGGGGGCTGGAGGTTGAGTCACCAGGCCAATGGTTCCATCAGTCATGCCTACATAAATAAGCCCCAATCAAAAGTATGGTCACCAAAGTTCAAGTGAGCTTCCCCGGTTCCTAGTAGTCCAAATACTGTCACACATCAATGTACCAGGAGGGTAATGCATCCACTGGGCTAGGACAATAGAAATTTGACCTTTGGAGCCCTCCCAGATGTCACCCTGTTGTCTCTCCCGTTGGCTGGTTCTGATTTGTTTCTTTTGGCTTTCATAAAACCGTGATGTTAAGTACAGGGCTCTCCTGAGTTCTGTGAGTTGTTCCTCAAATTATTGAACATCGGGAAGCCCCGAATATGCAGCCAGCTGGTCATCATTGAGGGTGGTCTGGGGACCTCTGAACTTGCAGCTGGTGTCAGAAGTGGGACAGTTTGTGAAGGACTGTGCTTTTCATCTGTGGAGTCTGGAGTAACTCCAGGTAGTTGTTGTCAGAAGTCACTGCAGAAAGAAATTACTGCTTCCTTTTTGATGGACTTGTGTCAGTGATCTGTAAGCCCCTGTGTGAATTCTGGCCTATTTTCAAAACTTGTCTCACATTTAATCATCTTTATGAAGCAGCTAAAATATCCTGACTCGCATCTCTTAGTTTCTCCTTTGAACACCTGCAACACTTGTCAATACCTCTTATTTAACATCGTACTTCAATCAGTGAGGCTGGTGCCTTTGAGCACAGTGCCTGGCCTGGAGTATGTATGGATAAGTTGTTCCACGAATCAGCAATCAATATGCCAGGAAATTTCTGATATTTTTAGCAATCAACTCAATTGGGAGTGGCCCTTTCCCATGATTATTATTTTTGTAACCTCTTAGATATCATTATAATATCAAAATATCTGATATACTGGTACCTTGGGTATCAGTATAATGTTAAGTGTGTGTGTATAATTCTATATTTATTACATAATAGTAATCCTCCTCAAATTATAAATTATTGAGGTTCTGGACCCTGCTGAATACTTTAGGGTTGCCCAAAACAATAATAAAGTTACAATCACGTTTCAGTGAGGTAATAGAATTTGCAAGGCAAAAGGTGGAGACCAAATCTGAAGAGGAAAATACCTCCTAAAGTTGCCCTCTGTCCCTAAGTTTGACTGTATGACTTTGCAGTCAGATTCCTTCTTCCAATACCACTCAGCGAAGAATCATATCCATCATGTATTACTCTATATGGTTGTATTAAATGTTCCAAAGGCAGTGCTCAGAGAAGCCACCCAGATTTGATCCAGCTGGTTCTCAATCATACAACACAGTAAGGACCTGATTCTTTGTGTGTCTGTGTCCTACTTCTGTATGTAGTTGAAAGCTAACCGAGTTGATTTCGGGAACAGATTAAAAAAAACAGTCGTTAATGTTGACAAAGAATGGTTATGGTGTTTTTATGTGCTTGTTTTGCTTTTGTCTCGAGTTTCTATTTTTTTGTTTCTTTGTTTCAGTACATATGCAGCACATTAAATATTGTCTTTGCTTAAACCATTGCTATAAGCATTATCTTGCTTTTCATTTATTTAGTTATTTATTTCTAACATAATTAAGTTCATCATTGGGAGACAGTGGAGGCCCTTTTGATGTTCATAGTGAGTACTGAAATTTAAGAACAATCAAATTAATAAGTATTTAAAAAATAAATTATCAGATTTATAGCAAGTAACATGATAATTAAAAGATTTATTCAACTGAAACCCTCTTTCTCTTCCATTTTTTTTCATTTCTATGAGCAGAAACAACTTTTCATATCTTTTCCTATTTTCAGAAACAATAGAGTTAACTTGTTAGTGATGATTGCAAACAGTAGAAAACAAGATAGAAAAAGGGATAATCAATGTCTCTATGCTGTTTACATTGTTTTGCTTCCACTGACCTTCTTGCACTCTAAATGAGAGAAGCTTGTGTTTTCCGAACTCTGATGTAAATCCACATACAGCAAATGTAATAAGGATTATGAGTCACTTTATTCATTCTGGATCACTAAACATGAACTTTATATATGGCTGCATATAATCATTTAGTCTTTGATTTGAAAGTTAGACTGTAACATAAGCAATTTTGACAGAAGTACATGTCTTTCAACCTGGGAAATCGTTCAGCTGCACACACCGGTGCTTCTTAAGTTAATATTCATGACCAACACATTGTACAGTACAGTGGATATTAGAAAGCTTATCTCTGTGCACAGGAATGGTTCTTTCATTACAAAAATGTTATTGGCTGATAAAGGAACCTTTATTGTTATTTATCTCCCCCTAATTTCCACACCACAACTCCTGGCCTGAATGGAGAAGGTTTATTTTTTTTTTCAGAACTAATGTAAGGTACTCTTGTAAAACCTTCCTGAATTAGGCAAGCACAGTATCTTCCTTTGTTGGTGACTGTTGTAATCTAATGCATTTCTGTGTTGCTTCAAGAACTAAAATATACTGACCGTGTACTTGCAATGAAGTTACCAATCATGGCAACCCTCATGCTGTCATAAAACCATGTGACAAGCCAGGCACTTGCCACAGCTGCACACCTAGAACTTAGGCAGCCCCAGTAGATAAAGTTGGACCTATGCCACTCCACGGTCACAGGGTCACAGTTCTGCATGAAACACCAACGCCCTCAGGGTAAAGTTGAGAGAAGAGTGCAATGGCTTGGGGGAGGGGGTTCTGTCCTTAGGTGAGGGAGGGCATCATGGGAGTAAAAACCTGCACAAGCTCAAGAATCATGACAAAGTTCCCTGACATTCTGTGCAGCTTTTCTGACGTTCAGCTGAGTATCTATTTTGAATCACATCTGGGATGCGTGAGCTCCTCCTCTTCTGGAGGCTATAGTTCTTATCTACAGGAACCTAGGCTTTGGGAGTTAACATTCCCATTGTCTAATTTCTTGGAGATTTGATCAGTCTAGGTCCAGCTTCCTTGTTCAAGAGCTGACTGTATCTTTCCGGAGACAAGACGAAGATCTTAGCACTCACGTTGTCACCTGTGTACCTAGACTAGAATTCCTTCTGACCAAGCCTCTGCTCATGCTTGAATTCTGTGCTTGTATGGACACAAAAACACATTTACATCAAGTGTCCACGCGAAACCCTAATGCAGCTAGTCGCAGCCCACCGCAGGTTGCTATCCGGGCTCATCATTGCACGTATAAAGTAAGCTCTTCAGACCATTCCGCCTCTCAGAATGCTCTGCCAGAGGAATCTACGGTGGCCATGATAAAAGCCAACTGTTGTTACCTAAGAATAATAATGCGTAATTATGGAGAATCTCCATGTGGAAAAAGGAGGCTCCTTTGGACCCTCGTAAGTTTCCGTTGTAACCACTACAATGGCCAAGAGGAAGGATGCTTTTCTTCTAACACTCAGAAGTGAAGATCTGAGTCTTTCCTTAATTCTCCATGACACAGATGGATAGTGCTGGATTACTTATACAGTAACTAAAAGAAAGGGGATAACAAAAGGATAAATTAAAAAAACTACAGAAGGTAAACTAAAACTAGGAAACCTGATTCAAGGAATGTGGTTTTTCCCTCTGGATGTCAGAGCCCCAGCCCATCCTGCCTCCTGCCCTCCCTCTGTCCACATTCTGTGCACTGTTGCTATCGAAGTCCAGACTCAGTCAGCTGCTGTCTTTGGATTCTGTGTTTAAGAAATGGATGTAAGTAAGAAAGAGAAAAACAAATACTGTATATCAGCGCATACATGTGGAATCTGAACAAATTGGTGTAGATCTTATTTACAAAGCAGGAATAGAGACACGGACATAGAGAACAAACGTATGGATACCAAGGCGGGAGTGGGGGTGGAGGTGAATTGGGAGATTGGGATTGACACATATACACTATTGATACTATGTATAAATTAGGTAACTAATGAGAACCTGCTGTACAGCACAGGGAACTCTACTCAGTGCTCTGTGATGACCTAAATGAGAAGGAAATCCAAAAAAGAGGGGATAGATGTATATACATAGAGCTGATTCACTTTGCTGTGCAGTAGAAACTAACACAATATTGTAAAGCAACTATACTCCAATAAAAATTAAAAAAAAAAAAAAAGAAATGGATGCCCATAAAGAAACAAAATTTTTCTTTCCTTTCCAAATTCTCATTTTCTCTCTGAAAATTTACCTTCTCTTGGGATGATTGATGCTCAGTATAATATACGCCCAAACTCAAAACTCTGCCGTCTTCAGGGAAAAACTCATACCTACTTAATAAGTTCTAGCCTTATTATATGGTCAAGAAACCAATTATACTAGAATACTACAAAACGTATACCATGTACACCACCGTGGTGCTTTTCCTACTCTAAACATTTTTCCACCCAATTTGTATTGTGTCAGTTGCATGCTTTCTTGTATTTTGGTGAAACATTGTTTCTCTGATAATAAAGTTGTCATTCCTGCTATGCCAACTATCGCATGAATATTTTATACAAAAAAATTGTCCGGCAAATTTGTATTTGTATCCCTAGAACTCAGGTACAAATCCATACAGGTAGGCTTTTGGACAAACGATGGCAACAGACATTGAAATGCACTCAGAATCATCCCTCCTGATTGAGGTTTACATGTGGAATAGGGAGTAATTATTAAGATAAAATGTTAATGGAAATGACCTCCATCAATGTAATGTTATCAATTTTTTTTCAGAAATCCAACTTGCTCTTACCAGCTTCACAGTATGAATGCTCAAAGGAACCTATTAGTGCTCTGGAAGTTTAAAATGTGGGATAAGTCAAATCAGTGGGGCAGAGCTATTAACTTGAAAGTTCCAGATATTAAATGAAGACTTTTAAACAAATGTAAAAAGAGAAGTTTTCTTTCTTAAACAGAACTAAGTAAATTTAGAATAATGATGTATATTTTAGTTAATATAGTCATTCCCATTTCCTTTTGAACATGGCAACACATAATAATGGCTACTGAACTTGATCCCATCTACTGAATTACATCATATTGTACGAAACCACAAATGATACTGTCACTAAATGATTGCAGTGCAAGAGTAAATTAACGACTGGTTACAGAACACATTATCACTGCATAACTTTATTGCCACATTATTTGATGGTCCAGAGACCCCATAAATAAAGAAAACACCCTTGTCGAATCTCCATGACCTTCTCCACTGGAATGACCTGCTGAGTTCCTTGCGTCTCCCACCTCCTGCATCCAGGCTGGACCTCATCAGCCCTCCTCTAACTCAGGTCAATCAGTTCTAGTTCTGGAACCAGTCCCACTTCTAGATTCAGAGGAATAGATACAAAATTTCTGAGTCAATGTTTATGGTTCTTTAAATCAGACTTGAGGCCAATCCTTCCTAAACTTTGCTGTCTCATTTCCCAGCTGGGAAAGGTTACTGTTGTATTCTCAGTACCCAGTCTTTTTCTGATATTCTAGATTCTTAAATTATAGATTGTCTAATCAAATAACTCATGCCACTTTGAATTGCATTGCTAAACTCCTCTTCACACAAGCAAAATCTCATTTTGCTAACAAATTTTGTATTTCCCTTCTTTTGGAGGCCTGTGGGAAAGAGATACGCAGATTCTATTTAATATAAATCTTCTATATCACTTCTTGTGTACCTTTTAAAAATATATTTTTTTGTGCAAAGTGCACGTATATATGAGTAAAGTAAATGAGTTTTGGAAAGTACATAAATTGCTACCTCTGTGTAAAATTTTTAAAAATTGCTAGATGTGGGACTTGAAGCAGAAGTGATGTAACTATGCCATTGAATATACTTATTACATAGGCAAGATCTAATCTGAAGAGTATTTTTTATTAATGCATAAATGTGGAAAATAAGCCAGTAACTCAACTAAAGACTCATAATTGATTAAGGAGAATATACTGCAGATAGAAAAGGTAAAAAATAAAGGAGAAAAGGTAGCAATACTTTTGTTTCCTGAGATTGACTGTATTTCCAGTAATAGAAAAGTATTTTTCCAGCTTTATTGAGATATAACTGACATAACATTTTGTAAGTTTAAGGTGTACAATGTGATGATTTGATATACACACATGTGTGTGTGTGTATATATATATACACACATATATATGTATATATTCATACACACACACACACACACACACACATATATATATATATAGCGAAAGGTTTACCACAATAAGTTTAGTTAACACATCCTTCATGTAATCATCTAATCATTTAACTGAAAGTTTGTAACCATTGACCAACATCTCCCCATTTCTCCCACCCCTCGGCCCCTGGCAGCCACCATTCTACTCTCTGTTTCTGTGAGTTTGATGTTTTTAGATCACATATAAGTCAGATCATGCACTATTTGTCTTTCCCTCTCTGACTTATTTAACTTAGCATAATGCCCATGTTGTTATTCATGTTGTTGCAAATGGTGAAAGATTTCATTTTTTAATGTTTGAGTAATAGTCCATTATATATTATATGTATATATAATATAATTTCATTATATACATATATGTGTGTGTGTGTGTGTCTGTATGTGTGTATCACATTTTCCTTACCATTCATCCATCAATGGACACTTAGGTTGTTTTCATGTCTTAGCTATTGTGAATAATGCTGCAGTAAACATAGGAGTGCAGATATATCTTTAAGATAGTATTTTCATTTCCTTTAGGTATATACTCAGAAGTAGGATTGCCGGATCATACAGTAGTTTTGTTTTTAATTTTTGAGGAAAATTTGCAGTGTTTTCCACAGTGGCTGCACCAGTGTACATTCCCACAAATAGAGCCCCAGTGTTCCCATTTCTCCATATCCATGCCAGCATTTGTTATCTTTTGGTTTTCATTTTTATTTATTTTTTGGTAGCAATCATTCTAACAGGTGTGAGGTGATACCTCATTGCAGTTTTGATTTGTATTTCCCTGATGATTAGTGATGTTGAGCACCTTTCCTTAAATTTGTTAGCCATATGTATGTTTTCTTTGGAAAAATGTCTGTTCAAGCCCTCTGCCCATTTCTTAAATTGGATTGTTTGGTTATTTTGATATCGAGTTGTATGAATTATTTATATATTTTGGATATGAATCCCTAATCAGATATATGGTTTGCAAATATTTTCTCCCATTCCATAGGCTGCCTTTCATTTTGTTGATTGCTTCTTTTGCTGTGGAGAAGTTTTAAGTCTGATGTAGCCCCACTTGTATATATTTTTGCTTTTGTTGCTTGTGCTTTTGATGTCATATTAAAAAAAATTGTTGCCAAGACTGATGTCAAAGAGCTTTTACTGATGTTTTCTTCTAGGAGTTTTACAGTTTCAGGACATATATGTGAGTCTTTAATCCATTTCTAGTTAATCGTTGTGAGTAGTGTAAAATATGGGTCCAATTTTATTCTTTCCTTGTAGTTATTCAGTTTTACCAACACCATTTATTGAAGAGACTGTTCTTTCCATTGAGTATTCATGGATTCCTTGTCAAATATTAGTCAATCAGATATGTGTGAGTTTATTTCTACACTGTCAATTCTATCCCAATGATCTATGTGTCTGTTTTTATATCAGTACTGTACTGTTTTGATTACTAAAGCTTTATAATATAGTTTGAAATCAGAAGGGTGAGGCCTCCAGCTTTCTTTTTTTTCAAGAATGGTTTGGTTATTCAGGGTTTTATATGGCTCTATACAAATTTTAGTTTTAGTTTTAGTTTTATCTATTTCTCTGAAAATTGTCATTCAACTTTGATAGGGACTGTACTGAATCTAAAGATTTCTTTGGGTAGTATAGATGGTTTAACAATATTAATTCTTCTAATCTGTAAACATGGAGAATTTTTCCATTTATTTGTGTCTCCATCAATTTCTTTCATCAACATCTTAGAGTATTCAGTGTATAGCTCTTTCACGCTTTGGTTAAATTTGTTCCTGAATATTTTATTGTTTTGATGCTACTGTAAATATGATTCTTTTCTTTATTTCTTTTTCCAATAGATCACTGTTAGTGTCTAGAAGTAGGACCGATTTATGTATGTTGATTTTATATTATGAAACTTTACTAAAGTAGTGTATTAAGTCTAACAAGTTTTGGAGTATTCTTTAGGATTTTCCATATACAAGATCATGTATCCAGCAAACAGAGACAATTTTGCTTCTTTCTTTTCTATTTGAATGCCTTTTATTTTTTTTTCTTGCCTAACTGCTTTGTCTGGGACTTCTAGTAGTAGATTGAAGAGGAGTGGTGAAAGTCAGCATCTTTGTCTTGTCCCTCATCTTTCGAGAGAAAACTTTACAATCTTTCACTATTGAAAGTTTTCACTATGTGAGAATTTTTCATATATAGTATTTATTATGTTGAATGATAATTGAATAACTTATTCAATAAATATAGTATTTATTATGTTGAATAACTGAAGAACCTCTATACCTAATCTGTTAACAGTTTTTATCATGAAAAATATGTATTTTGTCCACTGCTTTTTCTGTATCCATTAAGATGATCTTAAGATTTGTCTCTTTCATTCAACTAATGTAGTGTATCACATTTATTGATTTGCATATGTTGAACCATCCTTTCATCCTAGGGTTAAATCCAATTTGATCACAGTGTATAATTCTTTTAATGTGCTGTTGACTTTGGTTTGCTAGTATTTTGTTGAGAATTTTTGCTTTTATATTTACCAAATACATTGGATTGTAGTTTTCTTTTTTGTAGTGTTCTTCTCTGGCTTTGGTATCAAGATAATGCTGGTCCCATAAAATGAGTTTAGGACTTTTCCTTTCTCTTCAATTTTTGGAAGAAATTGAGAAAAATTGGCATTAATTCTTCTTTAAGTATTTGGTAGAGTTCAGTCAAGAAGCCATCTGATCCTGGACTTTTCTTTGCTGGGAGGTTTTGCTTAGTCATTAAATCTCCTTACTCATTATTAGTCTGCTCAGATTTTCTATTTCTTCTATTTCTATTTCAGATTTTCTATTTCTTCATGATTCAGTCTTGGTGGGCTGCATGTTTGTAGAAATTTATCTATTTCTTTTTAGTTATTCAATTTGTTGATGTGTATTTGTTCATAGTAGTCTCTTATGATCCTTTGTATGTTTGTGCTATCATTTGTAATCTCTCCTCTTTCATTTACAATTTTGTTTGAGTCTAGTATCTTTTTTTGTTGGTAAGTCTAGATAAATGTTTGTAAATTATGTTTATCTTTTCAATAAACTAAATCTTAGTTTCATTTATTTCACCTTTTCTATTATTTTCCTATTATCTATTTCATTTATTTCTGCTCTGACCTTTGCTATATCCTTCCTTCTGCTAACCTTGGACTCAGCTTGTTATTTTCAATTTTCTTGAGCTGTAATTTAGGTTATTTCAGAACTTTCTTTTTTTCTTAATTTAAGCATTTATTGCTATAAACTTTCCTCTTAGAACTGCTTTTGCTAATACCATAAGTTTTGGTATGTTGTGTTTGCATTTTGTTTCTTTCAAGGTAAATTTTATTTTCCTATTGATTTCCTCTTTGACCAAAATTTATTCAGCACTATGTTGTTTAATTTTCATATACTTGTCAGATTTCCAGTTTCCTCATTTTATTGATTTCTATTTTCATACCTTTGTGGTCAGAAAAGATACTTGGTATGATTTCCATCTTTTTAATTTTGCTGTGAGTTGTGTTTTGACCTAAAATATGATCTATCCTGGAGCATTTTCCAAGTGTGCTAGAGAAGAATGGGTATACTGCTGCTGTTGAAAGGGAAGTTCCATACATTTCTCTTAGGTCCATGTTTCTGTGTGCATGAGTGTGTGTCCCTAATCTTTTTTTGTTTTTAAACATCTTTATTGGAATATAAGTGCTTTACAATGGTGTGTTAGTTTCTGCTTTTAACAAAATGAATCAGTTATACATATACATATGTCCCCCATCTCTTCCATCTTGTGTCTCCATCCCTCCTGCCCTCCCTATCCCACCCCTCTAGGTGGTCACAAAGCACCCAGCTGATCTCCCTGTGCTATGTGGCTGCTTCCCACTAGCGATCTATTTTACGTTTGGTAGTGTATATATGTCCATGCCACTCTCTCACTTTGTCCCAGCTTACCCTTCCCCCTCTCCCTATCCACAAGTCCATTCTCTAGTAGGTCTGTGTCTTTATTCCTGTCTTGCCCCTAGGTTCTTCATGACCAATTTTTTTTTAGATTCTATATATATGTGATAGCATACGGTACTTATTTTTCTCTTTCTGACTTACTTCACTCTGTATGACAGTCTCTAGGTCCATCCACCTCACTACAAATAACTCAGTTTCATTTCTTTTTAAGGCTGAGTAACATTCCATTGTATATTTGTGCCACATCTTCTTTATCCATTCATCTGTCGATGGACACTTAGGTTGCTTCCATGTCCTGGCTATTGTAAATAGAGCTGCAATGAACATTTTGGTACATGACTCTTTTTGAATTATGGTTTTCTCAGGGTATATGCCCAGTAGTGGGATTGCTGGGTCGGATGGTAGTTCTATTTTTAGCTTTTTAAGGAACCTCCATACTGTTCTCCATAGTGGCTGTATCAATTTACATTCCCACCAACCGTGCAAGAGGGTTCCCTTTTCTCCACACCCTCTCCAGCATTTGTTTGTGGATTTTTTGAGGATGGCCATTCTGACAAGTATGAGATGATATCTCAATGTAGTTTGTTTGTTTTTTTTTTAAATTAATAGCTACTCTATTTATTTATTTATTTATTTATTTATTTATTTATTTATTTATTTTTAGCTGTGTTGGGTCTTCGTTTCGTACGTGGGCTTTCTCTAGTTGTGGCAAGCAGGGGCCACACTTCATCGTGGTGCGGGGGCAGCTCTTCATCGCAATGCGTGGGCCTCTCACTATCGCGGCCCCTCCCGTTGCGGGGCACAGGCTCCAGACGCACAGGCTCAGCAGTTGTGGCTCATGGGCCCAGTTGCTCCGCGGCATGTGGGATCTTCCCAGACCAGGGCTCGAACCCGTGTCCCCTGCATTAGCAGGCAGATTCTCAACCACTGCGCCACCAGGGAAGCCCTCAATGTAGTTTTGATTTGCATTTCTCTAATGATTAATGATGTTGAGCATTCTTTCATGTGTTTGTTGTCAATCTGTATATCTTCTTTGGAGAAATGTCTATTTAGGTCTTCTGCCCATTTTTGGATTGGGTTGTTTGTTTTTTGATATTGAGCTGCATGAGCTGCTTGTAAATCTTGGAGGTTAATCCTTTGTCAGTTGCTTCATTTGCAAATATTTTCTCCCATTCTGAGGGTTGTCTTTTCATCTTGTTTATGGTTTCCTTTGCTGTACAAAAGCGTCTATGTTTCATTAGGTCCCATTTGTTTATTTTTGTTTTTATTTCCATTTCTCTAGGAGCTGGGTCAAAGAGGATCTTGCTGTGATTTATGTCATAGAGTGTTCTGCCTATGTTTTCCTCTAACAGTTTGATAGTGTCTGCCCTTACATTTAGGACTTTAATCCATTTTGAGTTTATTTTTGTGTATTGGGTAAGGGAGTGTTCTAATTTCATTCTTTTACATGTAGCTGTCCAGTTTTCCCAGCACCACTTATTGAAGAGGCTGTCTTTTCTCCACTATATTTTCTTGCCTCCTTTATCAAAGATAAGGTGACCATATGTGTGTGGGTTTATCTCTGGGCTTTCTATCCTTTTCCACTGATCTATATTTCTGTTTTTGTGCCAGTACCATACTATCTTGATTACTGTTGCTTTGTAGTATAGTCTGAAGTCCGGGAGCCTGATTCCTCCAGCTCCGTTTTTCTTTCCCAAGACTGCTTTGGCTATTTGGGGTCTTTTGTGTTTCCATACAAATTGTGGAATTTTTTGTTCTAATTCTGTGAAAAATGCCATTGGTAGTTTGATAGGGATTGCATTGAATCTGTAGATTGCTTTGGGTAGTATAGTCATTTTCACAATGTTGATTCTTCCAGTCCAAGAACATGGTATATCTCTCCATCTGTTTGTATCATCTTTAATTTCTTTCATCAGTGTCTTATAGTTTTCTGCATACAGGTCTTTTGTCTCCTTAGGTAGGTTTATTCCTAGGTATTTTATTCTTTTTGTTGTAGTGGTAAATGAGAGTGTTTCCTTAATTTCTCTTTCAGATTTTTTCATCATTAGTGTATAAGAATGCAAGAGATTTCTGTGCATTAATTTTGTATCCTGCTACTTTACCAAATTCATTGATGAGCTCTAGTAGTTTTCTGGTAGCATCTTTAGGATTCTCTATGTATAGTATCACGTCATCTGCAAACAGTGACAGCTTTACTTCTTCTTTTCCAATTTGGAGTCCTTTTATTTCTTTTTCTTCTCTGATTGCTGTGGCTAAAACTTCCAAAACTATGTTGAATAATAGTGGTGAGAGTGGGCAACCTTAAGTAGTGTATTGTTTAGCCTCCATGTGTTTGTATTTTTTACAGATTTTTTCCTGTAATTGATATCTAGTCTGATAGCGTTGTGGTCAGAAAAGATACTTGATACGATTTCAGTTTTCTTAAATTTACCAAGGCTTGTTTTGTGACCCAAGATATTATCTATCCTGGAGAATGTTCCATGAGCACTTGAGAGGAATGTGTATTCTGTTGTGTTTGGATGGAATGTCCTATAAATATCAATTAAGTCCATCTTGTGTAATGTATCATTTAAAGCTTGTGTTTCTTTATTTATTTTCATTTTGGATGATCTGTCCATTGGTGAAAGTGGGGTGTTAAAGTCCCCTACTATGATTGTGTTTCTGTCGATTTCCCCTTTCATGCCTTAGCATTTGCCTTATGTACTGAGGTGCTTCTATGTTGGGTGCATAAATATTTACAATTGTTATATCTTCTTCTTGGGTTGATCACTTGATCATTCTGTAGTGTCCTTCTTTGTCTCTTGTAATAGTCTTTGTTTTAAAGTCTATTTTGTCTGATATGAGAATTGCTACTCCAGCTTTCTTTTGATTTCCATTTGCATGTAATATCTTTTTCCATCCCCTCACTTTCCGTCTGTATGTGTCTCTAGGTCTGAAGTGGGTCTCTTGTAGACAGCATATACACGGGTCTTGTTTCTGTATCCATTCAGCCAGTCTGTGTCTTTTGGTTGGAGTATTTAATCCATTTACATTTAAGGCAATTATCGATATGTATGTTCCTATTACCATTTTCTTAATTGTTTTGGGTTTATTATTGTAGGGCTTTTCCTTCTTTTGTGTTTCCTGCCTAGAGAAGTGCCTTTAGCATATAAGTTCCTTAACCATATAAAGCTGGTTTGGTGGTGCTGAATTCTCTTAGCTTTTGCTTGTCTGTAAAGATTTTAATTTCTCTGTCAAATCTGAAAGAGATCCTAGCTCTGTACCATAATCTTCGTTGTAGGTTTTTCTCCTTCATCACTTTAAATATGTCCTCCCACTCCCTTCTGGCTTGCAGAGTTTCTGCTGAAAGATCAGCTGGTAACCTTATGGGGATTCCCTTGTGTGTTATTTGTTGTTTTTCCCATACTGCTTTTAATATTTTTTCTTTGTATTTAATTTCTGATAGTTTCATTAATATGTGTCTTGGCATGTTTCTCCTTAGGTATATCCTTTATGGGACTCTCTGTGCTTCCTGGACTTGATTAACTAGTTCCTTTTCCATATTAGGGAAGTTTTCAACTATAATCTCTTCAAATATTTTCTCAGTCCCTTTCTTTTTCTCTTCTTCTTCTGGGACCCCTACAATTCGAATATTGGTGCATTTAATGTTGTCCCAGAGGTCTCTGCGACTGTCCTCAGTTCTTTTCATTCTTTTTACTTTTTTCTGCTCTGCAGTAATTTCTGTTAGGTCCTTTTGATCTAAGGTATAGTACAAGTCCACAGTTTCATTGTGGATTTTCTGTTTGGATCATTTGTTGAAAGTGTGGTATTGAAGTTCCCTATATTGATCTTTGTGGGGTCGGGAGGGTTGGAGGCTGGGATCTCCTACTCTGTCAACTTGGTGATGTCACCTCCAGAAAAACAAAATATTTTTATAAAGAAAATAAAAGCTCCTACTAGCATGAGAACATATAAAATCCCACTATTCTTTTTGTTGAAATTTCTATACTAGTTAAAGATTAAGTTCTAAGAATTAGCTAAAAGGAATTTTTAAGCACACCATTAGTATTTTTTTAATTTATGTTTAAACATATAGAAACTTATTTAGATGACTTTATAGTGGCTCTCTGTATTTAGAATTTATCATAGAAAATATCTGAATGATTATATTAAAAAGAACTAGACAGCTGTCAATTGACAGCATAGATTGGAAAATACAGCAACATTTTAAAAAATTCTGAAAATTTTGCCTGTTGGATTTTTGTTTTTGTTGTTTTATATTTGTTTAATTTTGTTGATGAAATTAAGAATTTGGGGGGATGAAAATGATTCTAACCCACAGAATAAGTTAGATTTTGTATTTTGATAAATATTAATAACTACTTAAATAATTAAAGCAAAATTCAACCAGTTGTTTGTAAACCACATAGACAAACTTGTCAACATGCGGTTTGTAAGTTCCAACCAGATACTGGGGAGTTGAGATTTATGTTAACTAGATTTTCAATCTGTTAAATAGAAAATACTTAAAATACTTAACTACTGAAGCCCTCTGAAAATAATCACACTAGTAGCAGTGGGGAGAACATGGGCTTTAGAATAAATAGAATAGGGTTCAAATATAGACTCTAGTACTTATTTTGTGATCTTAGTGCAGTTATTAGTCTAACTGTCCCTCTGTGTTCTCATTCAAATTTTGAAGAAATTAAATAAATTAATCCATAGGAAGTCCCCAGCACAGTTCCTGATGTATGTGTTCATTTCCTCCTCTCCTTTTCTTATGTCTTACTAAATAATTCCCTAAATGTGGTCTGAATCAGGGGAACTTGAATAAAGTCCAAAGATGGGCATTAGAGTATTGAATGAATTCTTTAAATGAGCCTATTGCAGGTGTGTGCATTTGCCTGTGCCTTTTATGCATGTTTAAAAAATATTTTACATTAAAGACTTTTTTATATTTCCATCAGATGAAAAGCACCACTGTTCTATACTAACTCACTCTATTTTACTGTGAACAACTGATACTCATAAAACAGTGTACTGGAGTCATGCTAGGATGTCGCACCCCTTGAAGTAAAAGGGACTCTATGAAATTTTGCTGCTAACTTAATTTTCTTTCTCAGAGTTAAATTTGAGGGGGGAGGTTAATACAGTTTATAATATCACTTATTAGTACTGTAGAATTGCACATGCAAGAAAAAATAGTCACCAGATTTTATCCATCGTTCATCTCCACACCCTCGTGTCTTTGACTCTGGCGTGCTCTTCCCTCTGGCTTTAAGGCATTACCTGGCAACCATATTCCCTGCTTGTTAAAATGTTTTTCACTCTTTACTCTAAAGCTGGTATTATTTCTCCCATGAATTCTTCCTGAAAGAGCTGGTTTCTTCGTGTTTATTCCTGTAGGCCTTTTTGCAAATGTACCATCATTGTGTTGCAACTAGTATCCCATCAGTTGCAAAACTATGTTTCCCTGGATAATGTCCTTGAGTGTGGACAATGTCCCTCTCCACTTCTACACAGGGTCTGGTGTGCAGAGGTATGCAGTGTGGTTTTGTTGAATGAATGAATACGTGAGCGAACAGTTTGGTGTATAATTGGACATCATTTCGTTTCGCATTTAACAAAGTCAACAACCTGTCAGTCTGTGAGGGATTACACAGAATAAATTTTGGCCTAATTTGCAAGCATTTTATTTAAATTCTGATCCTATTATTGATTCACTTAGTCCTCAATCTATAAACATAGGTCACTTTGATAACTCAGTTTTGAAAAACACCTTTGAGAGTATAAAGCTGGATTTTAAAAAATCATCCTGTTCTTCCTAGAATACTGTTATTTTTAAGGAAAGTTGAACAGACTTGACTTTAGATAAAACCTTTTTTTTCATGTTTTTGTCTCCTGTGCTTTCTTCTCTGTTTTGCACAGTAGCAATAACTACTTATTGAATAAATATCCTGTAATAATGTTCTTGAGCTGCTGTGTTTATTTCTTCCCATGATCTATGAGCTCCAGAGGTTATGTGATCACAGAACGATCTCAGAACCACTCTTGACCAGAAAAGAGAGCTGACCATCACATCACCTGTCTTGCTATATTCAAATAGTTAAGTCACTTGACAGGTTCCATATATGGGAGCATGGAGGAAAAAGACAAGAGAGAATAAGAAAAAAGACAAAAAGCATTGATGAATATTTTTTGGGGGTTTGAAGGTATGATTCTTAAACACAGATGAAGAAAAATATTCATGGGAAGAGAGGACGATTTGTGGATTGTTTTCAATTTTTCCAAATCCCATGTGAACTCTTTCATTTTCCTTTCCCTTTCTTAGCTTATATACCCATATTTCCGCATTTACTCTCTATGAGAAGTGAGATATAACTCTGAAATCTGAGATGTGATGTGATATGCCGTCAATCATATATCCATCAGATAATTCCTACTGTGTTTCTTTCACCTTGGGTTCTTAGAAGCCTGGATTGCATTTTTATTCAGTCGTGTACTTCCACTCCTTAAGCCTGGCATTATGCTTAACACACAGACGATCTTCAACATCAGAATAACCAAGTAATCAACATATGCATACCTACCTGTATGTATGTGTGTGTTTGGGGGTGTGTTTGTACACACACAGTATATATATAAATAAACTGATTTTACATGATGGCTTTTAGTAACTAAAATTTGCACAATGACTTTTAGAAACTATAGACACCCACAAATACACACAAGTATGTGTATGTGTATGCAGACACACAAAAGCATGCTGACTGTATATAAGAAACTAATTGTATATGGTGTTGTCAGTGTTAGGACACACTACCCCAATATGATGTTTTGGCACATTGACTATTTTAAGCTGAAGGACTTTGGGAAAGGGCAGGTCTGGGAAGGACTTTCTGACCTTCCCCTGAAGCAGGTTACCAGGCCCTCATGTGAGAGGTGCCCTCCCTCTACCCACAGGAAAGGAGCATCCCCTTCTCCAGGGACAGGGTGCAGACTCTGAATGGACAGACCTTGCTAAGTGTCCCCCAGTTGACTACCCTCAGCTCACGTTCCTTTTGGTCCTATCACTGTTTCCAGGACTCTCCACCCTTCAAACCTGGTATGAAAACACTGGGTCTAACTGTGTCTCTGAGTCTTCATGTCCTTATGAAGATTCCTATGTCATATAAAACTTATATTAAATAAAAGTGTATGCTTTTCTCTTGTCAGTCTGTCTTTTGGAAAGATACTTTTCCTCTCCTACAATGTCCGTTAGTAACGAGAACAAACTTCATAATGGTTTTTAGAGACTGGGAGCTCTTTACCACCCTTCTTAGCTCTCCCCTAACACTTCAGAGGAAGGGGTTTGGCCTCTTTTCTTTATGTGAGAATAGCTCTTACTCATGAAGGAAACATGGTTCTCAAAACTAGCCTTCTTGCATGATCACACACTATCTTATCTTGCAAAACAAAAACCAGGAGCACTTAAACATTATGGAAATTATGTAGCTGCTGATGAAAGTCACTGAACCTATATCTTCCATTTCCTTCTTCTGGTTTGTTCTCTAATTTACAACCAAAACTCCCCTATAAATTGAGCAAACTCTTGCTAATGGAAAAATCAGGGAATGAGAAGTTTTTAAAAAATATTTTAATGTTTTTGTTAAAGTATCCAATATAATAGGGAGAAATGATTCCCAGGATGTAAAAACTCAAGGCAAGATGATTTCTTCTTTTTTCCCTGATTTTGAACAAAGTACTATGCAAAGGCTTGATTTAAAAACAAACCATCGAGTAGTTCTCAATTATCTTTTTCTATGTTGATGTAAAATTCCCCGAGTGTTGCCAAAAAAAAAAAAAAAAAAAAAGTGCTGTTCAATCAGCCAGACTCAGTTTCTCTGTTCCTGAAAAGAGAGTTGATTGGCCTTCCTGAAGTGTTTTGAGACATAATTAGTTTATACTTGAAAAGCACTTTCACTGTGAAAGGTCCCATTCAAGTGTCAAGTATTATTAATCAGTGAATGCCAGATTCAGCAGTTTTCTTTTACTTTATAAACTCTTAGTTACTCTTTAAACAAAATGCTAAATTACGTGGCCTTATTTTCTTTCTTTAGAAATCTCTTTTGTACACGTTTTCCAACCTGCTTTTAAAATATGTGTGACATACCATTCTTTTCTCTTTTTTTGCAAAGAATACCGCCTAAAAGTTCTTGAAAATATTTCGCTAAGTATGTTTTTCTCTTATTTACACCACTTCCCAGGCTGAGTTCTTTGCAGCATAAACTGATGACATCAATAATATAGCCAAATGGTGAATCAAATTGTGACCCTTTGAATTGTTACTCTATTACTAATAGATTTACAGGAGGAATACATTATTTGTAAACATATTTTATGATATAATAACTATTGTAATTCAGTGTAAAGTGTCAAGATTTATACAGACACCTCTTTCAATTCAAGGGAAAATGTGAAGATCATGCTTTTGGCTCCACCATGGAGCTGAGATAAGTAACTGCAGGCTTTAGAATTGATGTCTCAAATGGTATGAATCCAATCAGAAAGAATGGCTGAATTTATAATTCTTCTCTCCCCACTATATATGGAGTGAACTCTTTATAACAATATAAAAATCACATCAATATAAGCATGTGCCTCTTCAAAAGGTGTACTATTGGGAAGTTAATTAGTCTTTAGATTTTTATTTCAAAAGCAAACATATGAGAAGAGATTATTATTTTTTGTATACGTTCTAGTATACAGTATATAGTATAGTATATAGTTAAATAAGCTATAGTATAGTATAGTATAGTATATAGTTAAATAAGCTATAGTATAGTATAGTATAGTATATAGTTAAATAAGGTATAGTATAGTATAGTATAGTATATAGTTAAATAAGCTATAGTATAGTATAGTATATAGTTAAATAAGCTATAGTATAGTATAGTATAGTATATAGTTAAATAAGCTATAGTATAGTATAGTATAGTATAGTATATAGTTAAATAAGCTATAGTATAGTATAGTATATAGTTAAATAAGCTATAGTATAGTATAGTATATAGTTAAATAAGCTAGCTATCTGACTAGCTATCTGACTGGTGTTTGAGTTCTGGTTCTTGTCCTTACTAGCTCTGACACTTTTAGCAAGATATGTGACACCTGCCTCAGCCATAAACGGGGTTTTGTGTAAAGTTAAATAAGTGGATGTATGTAAAATCTAAGCATAGTGGCTGGCCCAGTGACGTGCAGAGGTCAAGTGAATGCAAATTGGTGTTTGATGCTATTCTTTCTATGATTTGTATTTTTCTGCATCTATCAGTATGTGACTCATAAAAGACACTCAGTAAATATTGTTGAATTTAAGTGAGAGAACCAAGGAGGGTTAATTATTCATCAGAGCAAGCAATGATCACCAACACGATCATCGTCATTATCACCTTCAAACATTCAACGTGGACAAAATATGTTAGCGAAATAAATAACAACATGCATTGTTTACATCCATAGTACTTGCAATCAATATGCGTGCTGTTTCCATATAGCTCCAGTTAATACGTAATTCAGCCCTGTCAGTTTGCATACTAGCAATGTGTTATGTGGCAAGGGCAGAATTGTAAATATTTTTATAAGTACAGTTACAACAAAACCTGCATCTTAATGTTTCATGGGCTCTGCCAATTTCAAAAATATATGTTGGGCTATTATGCTGAGCAACTTCAGAAATAGCATGTGAGATAGAGGGTTTTGACAGTATTGATAACTCAGTTACTAATACACATGATGGTGAGGCAGGTGTTTCTAAGATTAATGAATTAATTCATATTTTGTAAATCTGAAATAATACATGTTTAAAAAAAGAAACGTAAAAATTCCATATCTTATTTCCAAATAGCCACTTCCAGAGTGTCCTTTCAGTTCTGAAGCAGCACAAAATTCTGGTGTGGTGATCAGAAACCATGGTGCCAGTGACTTTTACCACTTAGCGTGTTCAGGTCAACTGAGATCAACTGATTCTGTTGCATTTGAGCTCAACATGTATCTCCATGAATTGTTCCTGGAACTATAAAAATACGGATAAATAATATTTAGGTTTTTTTCCCCCTTTTTCTTCATATACACCTAACAGCTTATGTAGCATGTGCTGGACAAATGAGAGCTGAAGTGTACTAATGGTTGAATAAAAAAACTGACAAATAATTCTGTTTTGCAAAATTATTAGTGAGAGTATTGATTGAATGTTACTGAGAGACATAAAGAAATGTTTTACTTTTTAATTCAAGAATGCGTGTATTTATTTAGCCAGAGAAAAGGGCGCTATCTACAGACTGACTTGCCTGTTTACTTTGCCCTCTTTTTAATGCGTGCTTTATGAAACCCTGGTACTAGCACTGCATCTGTCCTTCTGACAACTGCTTGTCCCATCATGCCAGACTCTAAAAATAAAATGCAAAGAGCTTCTTACCCAGACAGTAGGAATTTACTTTTCCCATTATAAGTAGTGCTTTTAGTACAGGATAGATTTTTTTTTAATTAATTAATTAATTAATTAATCTCTGGCTGCACTGGGTATTCGTTGCTGCACGCCGGCTTTCTCTAGTTGCGGCGAGCGGGGCTACTCTTCGTTGCGGTGGCTTCTCTTGTTGCGGAGCACGGGCTCCAGGTGTGCAGGCTTCAGTAGTTGTGGCTTGCGGGCTCTAGAGCTCAGACTCAGTAGTTGTGGCTCACGGGCTTAGTTGCTCTGCAGCATGTGGGATCTTCTCGGACCAGGGCTCAAACCCATGTCCCCTGCGTTGGCAGGCGGATTCTTAACTACTGCGCCACCAGGGAAGTCCAGGAATGATTTTTGTTTGTTGAATCCCTTCTCCCTAAAGATGAAACTGAGTGAGCTGCGATGTGGGACTGTTATACCGTGGGTGCAAAGCTGAGGATCTGCTGGAAGGATAAGGCAAGGACGTTTTTCACTCAACACCTCTCCCTCCGTACACCCAGTTGTTACCAAATCTCAGCGTCTCCTTTACAGTCTGCCCTTCCTCCGACCCCTCTTTCCCATTCCCCGTGCTGACATCTTACCCTAGGGAATCCTTATATTACAACTGAACTATTCAATAGCCTCTGGATCGGTATCCTTATTTTCAGTTTTCACAAGGCAAGCCGTGCTGCTTATGCTGACAAAGAAATTCTCCAAAATACACCATCGTGTGTGTCAGTTCCTTCTTAGATGCTTTTAGGTGGCTCACTATGGCCTACTTGCAGGATGGCAAATAGGTTCCATATAAACGGCAACTTCAGTCTGCAGTCAGGCTTACCTGGAGCGCTGTGTGGAAGTCAATTGTTTCCAGAATGACCTGGCAAGAGTGCAGTGATTGATTAGTGATGTCTGCCCCAGGGGTAGCAATGGGGACCTGCAGTCCGTCCGCAGTGGATCTTAGACCAGTCCCAACAGAGGAGAACCTATCCTCTCAATATTCTCAAATAGTACACGAACATGTGTGGATGTGTCTACTCAGAGAAAATAGTTTATGATTTGAAAGAATGATATGCATGACTCAGGCAAATGGACAAAAACACTATTTTCTCAGCTGTGTCAATTACTAGATTTGTGTGTGACTTCCTGCATTATTTAGTATAAGCTTAACATTCCTGTGACTGAGTTTCCTATCATCAAAATGAGGACAACAGGGTTGTCAAAAAACTGTGTAGATACGTGTAAATCATTTAGAGAAACGGCTGACATATAGCAAGCTCTTTAAAAATGTATGCTGCCACTGTCGTCATTGTCTATCTTTAAAACACCTTCAGAGGTCTTGGCTCTCCACCACTTGGAGAAGAAAACCAAGAAAAATGTGCTTCACACAATATTTCCCACCACCACGTAGATAAGAGCAGGTGTTTACATACACAGATATGCATATATGTGTGTACGTAAATATATAAAGTCAATGATATATGTGTATAAATGTATGTATAAATGTGTATATGTGTATACATATCCATAGCGAGAAACTGCTCTTCACCAGCGAAAACAATTGTCAGTTATTCTACTTCCTGCCAGTTACTAATTAACTGAAAACAATTAAGTAATTAAAAATAAAGCATCAATATTTGTTTGTGGGAGAAGGAAGGAATAGCTTGTCTAATGGAAGAGTGATTACAATATTATTTCTAGGTAACACATCAGGCACCATCCCACCTCAAGGCATTTGCATTTGCTGTGCTCTTTGCTTGAGGTGCTCTTCCCTACGTATGTTCCTGTTGACCTTTCCTCCTGCCAGGCTGCCTAGTTACCTTCTTCTCAGTGAGGCCCTGCCTGCTGCTTAGCTTCTGACACACTGCCCCGGCCTTCCCTTCCCCGTTCCCTCCTGTATTTGGTCCTCTACTGTACTAGTCACCTTCTATTATACCATGTAGTTTACTATATATTGTGTTTTTTTATTGAAGTATGGTTCATATACAGTAATACGATATAAGTTACAGGTATACACTACAGTGTTTTACAGTTTTTAAACTAGTTTGTTGTATTTTTTAGATTTCACATATAAATTATATCATACAGTATTTGTCTTTCTCTGACTTATTTCACTTAGCATAGTGCCCTCCAAGTCCATCCATGTTGCTGAAAATGGCAAAATTTCATTTTTTATGGCTGAGTAGCATTCCATTGTATATGGGTGTACGTATACACACACACGCCATGGATATATCTTCTTTATCCATTCATCTGTTGATGGACACAGGTTGCTTCCATGTCTTGGCAATTGTAAATAATGCTGCTATGAACCTAGGGGTGCATGTATTGTTTCAAATTAGTGTTTGTATCAAAATTGTTTCAGATTGTTTTGGATATATATCCAGGAATGGATGGGTCATATGGTAGTTCTATTTTCAGTTTTTGGAGAAGCCTCCATACTGTTTTCCACAGTGGCTGCACCAATTTACATTCCCGCCAACAGTGCACAAGGGCTCCCTTTTCTCCACATCCTTGCCAACATTTATTTGTGTTCTTTTTGATGATAGCCATTCTGACAGGTGTAGGTGGCATCTCATTGTGGTTTTGATTTACAGTTCCCTTATGATTAGTGATGTTGATCATCTTTGCATGTGCCTGTTGGCCATCTGCATTTCCTCTTTGGAAAAATGTCTATTCAGTTTTTCTGCCCACTTTTTAAAATGTATTTTTCATTGAAGTATAGTTGAATTACAATGTTGTGTTAATTCCTGCTGTACAGCACAGGGACTCAGTTATACATATATATACATTCTTTTTCATATTATTTTCCATTGTGGTTTATCACAGGATATTGAATATAGTTCCCTGTGCTCTACAGCAGGACCTTGTTGTTTATCCATCCTATATATAATAGTTTGCATCTGCTAATCCCAAACTCCCACTCCTTCCCTCTCCCACCCTCCTCCCCCATGGCAACCACCAGTCTGTTCTCTATGTCCCTGATTTTGTTTCTGTTTCATAGATAGGTTCATTTGAGTCATATTTTAGATTCTACATATAAGTTATGTCATATGGTATTTGTCTTTGTCTTTCTGACTTACTTCACTTATTATGATAATCTCTAGTTACATCCAGTTTTTTTAAGCTGGTTGTTTTATTTATTTTCTCTCCCCACACTAGAATGTAAAATCCATGACAACGGAGAATATTCTTTTGTTTACTACTGTATGAACCTTGACTTACACAGTAAAAGACTGGCTTACACTTAGTAGAAGCTGAAGAACTACATGAAAAATGAATGAAAGAATGATTCTTTTAGTTGAAATAGATAGACATCTCTAGTTATTCAAATAAAGGGATCACTTACGACTATCCTACCTTATCTATAGGGCTCTTGATGGACGAGAAATGGAGGAGGATTTTATAAATAGGCCTTTTCCTTTATGCAGGGTATTTTGAAATGAATGTACAGCTATTTTAGGAAAACTGAAGATGAACTGAAAATGCTGTCAATTAATAATAATTATAACAATAAATTATTGCTATACACAAGTACATCTTTTTGTATTTAGTGAATGTTTGGCATTTTTTTGAGGAAATAGTAAAATCTAAATCCTATCCCAGAAATTCACACGAGGGCTCCTGAAACTCATCCTAAGGCAGTGAGGAAGGAAGTTGAGGTAGACACAGCTTCTACACTGCATATGAGGGCCACAAGGGGAAAAGGTAAAACACTCGTGTCCCTTTTACATCAATAAAAAGCCCTTTTCTCCAGACATCTTTGGATGCATGATTATTATTCATGGAAACCGTCAGTTTCCTTAAGTCCACCCTGTAACATGATAGATGAGTGACAGACAGTGGGCCATTATCTTGACAAGGTAGATCTTAGCAAGTAAAAGTCAAGTTAAATGGAAATCTAAAGTCAGGAAGTCAGAATATTATTATTTTCTGTTTGATGTTACTTCCACCTATTGTGAATCTGAATTCACACTTTTATTTTAACCATTAAGACTGTCCTTTCCTGGCTCACCTTTTGCCAGATTATCCAAATGAATATTGGGGAAAAGGCCAATCATTTAACTGCTGATTTAATGGTAATATATGTGGTTTTAATACTATAGACTTAACATTAAGGGGATTTTATTTCAATGTTTTGACATTAAAAGCCGTCATTACAGCTGTTGAATATATTGTTTTTGTTCCTCCCCAAGTAATCCTTTCTATAATGTATGTTACCAATATTAATTAAACAGGGACCATAAAAAGTCCTTAAGTCATTTTTAGAAAATGTCTTCAAAGTGGTTTGATAATACTACTTAATATGTATGCTTGTAATCTGAAGAAAATACCTCAGCTGCTGTAGAATAGACGGAAGAATACAGAATAAATGATGGTACGCATTGTGAGTTATCATGGTTAGAAGCAGATTTGGACACTGCATCTTGCACACGGGAGGTTTAATAGGAAATGTTATAGGAAACTGCATTAATAAGGGGTAAGGGAAGGAGGCTGGGCAGAGAATGAAGTTGAAATCTGATGAAGCTGAAGCAGAGATTTCAACTGATTCTGAAATCAGAGAGCAGCTCTGAAGTGTGGCTGTTCTTCAGAGCTGTCCCATGGAGGAAGGGGAGCCGAGCCTTTGTATTCTTTCAACGCTAGTTTGCAGGCTGCCCCCCAGGGCAGTGGTGGTGTGGATGGGGGTGTGTAACCTTACACACGACGGCCTCCTTCAGCCAAGGGCACTGCCTAGAGAGGGAATTAGCTAAGAAGCGAGTTTCAGTCCAAGGTTGGATGTGGGAGGCCTCCCCTGGAATCCACTGCTGCCCACCTACTGCTCCCACCAGAGTTCACCCACCTGCAAACACCTGCCCACATGTAGGCTGGTCCATCCTCCAGGAGGAGCTTAGAAGAGGAAGGTTAGTGGGACGAACCAAGCCCCACTGTGCTTCTGGCCTAGAGGCCATAACTTAGCCCTTGACACTACCTCCTTAACTACCTGTTCTGGACTCCCCTCACCCTTGGTTAGCACCTCTGCTGGACCCTGTGAGGGGTCTGAGGCCTGGTGAAGGTGCCCTTCTTAGTCTATGACTGGTGCACTTTTCCATTCATTGTCATGGTTGGACAGAGGAGCATGAAGAAAAGCTCCTGTGAGTCATCAGGGTGTCCGATGCGTTTTTCCTGCCTCTGATGATCAGAGGCAATTATCTGAAGGCTAGTTACTCCTTTCCTTGGCTGCTGGTTTCTTACCCCAAGAAGTACAAAGTGACTGGATAGCAGCGACAGCTTCAGGTGTCAGTAGATGTTCATGTATGCTCCAGTGGGAACTTTTTCTTCTGAGAACCAGGACTTCTAGCTAGACCTGCAAAGACTAGAGGTGCAGGAATAAAGAATCACACATTCCTCAGTGGATCACTCCTAGTTTCACCTTGTTTTCCAGATTCATGCGCTCCAATTATTTTAATAATCTGTACAGAACCCACCCCACTGTGTATCATCTCTAAGGTGTTGCCCCTCAAATTTGTCTCTAAGAGGTTGTTCCATTGCTCTCCTAGGCTAGTTGCTTCTAGATGGTGCGGTAGGTAACAGGCTAGGTGGGCCACGTGGTCATGCACTCATTGCCACTCTCCTTCTGTTCAAGGCGGATCTCTAGAACCAGCGGGGTGCTATGTGGGATAATGTGTCGACAGACTCAATGCTTAGTGTGGCTGCTTTGTAAACCCTTGGATAGACGTGCTGGTTGAGCTGTGAAAGGCGAGAAAGGCAAACTCACATTTGGATTGATTCCAGTCAAAATGAACTGCTGCGCCTTTCAGGGTGGATGGATTCCAATGTAATAAACTTACTCCTCAGTCCTTGCTGCTGGTAGGTTGGACATTTGGCAGTGACAGGAGCTAGTTCAACATGAGCGAAAGGAAGTCCAGGCAGTTAAGCTCATGCATAGACTCCATTCCTTCTACTCCGTTAATCATTATGCCAAGGCTGGGATCACCAAACTTGGTGACTGACATCAACGGGTCGGGTCTTTTGATCTACTCGTATGGTAGCTGTGCCGTAGTGGGTGCTTTCCGACGGGCATCGACGTGCTATACAAATACATTCACATTTTCTTCCACTCACTGGTCCATCCAGATGTCTCCCATCTAGAGCTGTCTGTCCCAGTGCATCCACCTGATTAAAGATCACATATTATGATCTTTAATATGAGGACACATTTATCTACTCTACAAAAATTATTTTGATATATTTATAAAAACAAGCTAATTAATTTACTCTCAGTCAAAATTAAAAGATACTGAAAATGTTATCAAATACGTTAGGTAGACGCTATGGATGATCTCTACTAAACAGAACATCATCAAATATGGAAAATGCTGTCATGTGGAAAAGGAATTGGACGGACACTGGGTGGGCACTAGGCATAGAACCAGGACCAATGTCCAGGGAGACAGATTTTATTTCAATACAGGGAACAATTTTGCAGCTGAGTTGCATGGGATGGGGTTGGTATAGGGGAGGTAAGTCATCCTGATATTATAAGTCTTTTAGCAAAACTCTGACAAGCTGTTTGAGTACACAGTTGTTGTGCAAGCTGCAGGATCCTATTTTGGGTAAAAGATATTTGAGGATACTTCCAACACTGAGATTACAGAAATCTAATCATTCTCCACAGGCAACGATAATATTCAGATACACGTTCATTTATATGTTCATTCGTTCAAAAACTATGTATTGAGCATTTACAGCGTGTTAGGGATGACATATTTTCTTGGCTTTGTTTCCTTGGATGATCAGGATAGAAAAGTAGTCACTATTTTGGAAATACATCCTATTTTCAAGTACCAAAGAGAATTTGGACCTGCAGTGTTAAAATTGTACAGATGTTTGCATTCAAGCATACATACAAATGTAATGTTTTTAAATAAGTATTTCCATTTCTTTACATGAGATAAAAGGGTGGATATTTGATAACAAAATAAATTTGTTTAAAGTTTAGGTATTAGAGAAAACTGATGAATGAAAAATGTTCTTAATTTAACTTGATGAGTTCTGCTCATGACAAGGTATAAAGGGGGCATGTCTCGGTGTACAGAGAGTACAGTTTTTAGCATTTACTTGCAGCCTTGTCCTTAGCAGTTTTATGACATAATGCTGCTATTTTGGTATTCTTCATGGAATTGCAACAGACAAATCCAGTTTTGAATTCTTGCAAGCAATTCCCAATGAAGCCCTCGACAAAAAACCAGTAGTTCTTAAAACCTCCATTATCAAAAAGTCTGTCTATCTATCTATCTATCTATTTGATTGACAGATATAAACACTTATGATCCCTGTTTAATACAATGTCCAAGTTTCTTTCCTGAAACTACTTTTGAAGTTTTCACTAAGGAATGGGAAACATTAATTTGAAAGCTTACCTCATAATATTGTAGAAAAAAAATATTATTTAGAAAAAGAATATAGCCTAGATTTTTAATTTAATCAGAATTGTCTATTTTACAAAAGGTTAAAAATCAATTAATTTCAGTAAAATACTCATGCTTTTGTTTTAATATAGTGAGCTCAGATGTTAGAACCAGAGACACTTATTGAGTTCCTAAATCCGTCACATATTAGCTGAGTGACTTTTTGTAATTTCCCTTACCTTTCTGAGCTTTCTCATTATCTTTAAAATGAGAATAATTCTTACTAAAAGTGTCGATAAAACAAAGGTTTTGTTAGGATTAAATTAGATAATAAATGCAAAATATGCTGTACAGTGTGCCTGACACATAAAGAGCACTTAACAAACAGGATTATTGATAGTATAATACAGCATTATTACTAAAACTTTAATCATTAACTGCTTAGTAATGCTCTAAAAGAGTTCTTTGTTTTGATCATAATACTGTGAAGTTTAGCCTGAATCAAATATCACCAACAGATTTGATTTGGGAGAATTCCTCTTCTCTATCTTGGGAAGTAGACTGTTGAATTAAATGCAATTCTTTCTGTGATTTACTAAGAAAATAGAAACATCATGATAAGAGATTAACTAATGAATGAGATCCCATTCTGTGTATTCTTATGTTGACTGTATTTTGCCTATGTAAATGAAACTTTATATTAGGAAAATTCTTAACATTTCAGAAAACATCTTCATCTGTTTTGAGCATCACAATAACCCTTGAAATACTATAAATTTCTGATTCCACAATTTTGTAAGATGACACTCAAGATACTTAAAAGTCTTTCCTGGTTATTCAGATGGTGAATAATGCAAGTGGGGTTTGAACACAGATTGTTTTGTCCTCTTCGTTCTTTTCACTACCGCCAAAATATCTCTTAGACCTTCTCTAAAGGGGATCTCAAAGATATATTAACTAGAGGTGAAATCACAGATCTCAACTGGTGTGGTTACAAATAATTTAGGGTACCAGAATTGTTGATGTAATTCATAAACTTATCAGACCTAATTAACATGAACTCTCCTTTACTTTGATTTTTTTTTGATACATGATAGATATAATCAGAACTGAAATGTTCAGACAGAATCATATAATAAATAGGGAAAAATGAAGAGTGGCTACTGAATAGAATTAGACAGTGATATGCAGTGATGATTTTATAAAAGATAAAGGAATTAAAGATACGTTGCATGTGGATTTGCGTTGTCCCCGGTTACTGTCTCTTTCTCTCCATCAGTCCTCACGGATACTTCGGTATATCTGTTCATTTGCAATAATAGCTCTCTCTTTTATAAGAAACAATGTTATATGGTTGTGAGTGTGTGTGTGTGTGTGTGTGTATCCAGTTAAATTAGATCCTCAAAGACTTCTAGAGGATAAGGGGGCAGAAAAGCACGAGACCTGAAATCTTGCAAGAATTAGATTTGTTTGGATGATATAAAGATGGCCCAGCACAAGTTTTGGGAAGAGTAAGTTCTCAATAAAATGTGTTGAGCAGAGTAATGAGTGGCTACTATCAACCCTCAAGGTGGTCAGACAGGTTCAGAGGCAAGGATGGCTGACCCACTGACTTCTTTTAATGTTCCCATTAAAAGTTTGAGAGGCTTATATGCAGTGACTTTAAGATCCATTGTGTCTTACAATAAGGAAGAAAATAATTTAAATTTTCGTAAACTAGTGGTGTTTGGAATCTTTTCATTTTTCTTTCGATAATTACTTTAATATAAATATACTTGCAGAGCACAAAATTAAATACCTTCCTTCCTCTGATCATTAAATGATTAATGTAATTACATTAATTAAAGCTTTATTATCAGACGTTCTGCAGACTCATCTTTTCTTGTGTCTAAACTGCTGCATTGGGCTGCACTTGATTACGCTACCTTTGCTACCTCCTCGTGGGATCAGGAAATTTGACAACTGCTAAATCCAGTGATGGTTTTTGCAACTTCATCTTTTTTGGCTCACCAGTTTCATTTGATGGAGAGGACCACTGCCTCCTCTTTGAAACAGTTTCTTCATTTGGCTTTCTTGGTTTATCCCAAACCAAACTGAACACCATCTCTCAAGGTCTTTTGCTGGTTTCTCTTAATCTCCCCAAGCTTTTATTGTTGGAACACCTTTGTTCTCTTATCTACCTGCACTCACTCTCTTGATAATCTCATAACATTGTATGGCCTTAAATACTCTCAGGACTTCTAGATTTATGTCTACAACTTAGATTCCACACCCCTCTGCCCCAGTCAAGTTCCAAGTCTTATATCCAAACATTTGTTCACCATTTCCGCCATTAGACATGTCAGTTCATTAAGTCCAACCAAACACCTGGTCTTCTCCCTAGAGCCTGTTTCTCTCAGGGTCTTCCTATCTCAGTAAAAGATAGACCCAGTTCTGCAAAAGCTTAGACCAATAACTTGGAGTTTCTTGGGCTCTCTTTTCCCCCCACACTCCATGTTACTTCCAATACCTATTCAGCGCAGTTTTATAGTGAGAATATTCCAAGTCTAAGTACTTTTCATCATCTCTGCTGCTCTTGTCCTGATACCAGACACCCCCATTGGATTACAGCAACTAGTCTCTTCCTTCCTATCTACTGTATCATCTATTTCAGCAGCTAGGATGGTCTTGTTAAAAAGTGAGTCAGGTCATGTGAATCTCTACTCTAGTCCCTTCCGTGACTTCCCACCTCAGACTAAAAGCCAACATTCTACTATAGATTTAATTCTCTACACTAGATCATAATATCCGCTCTGGCCCCCAATTCACTCCTCAAGCTCCATCCCCAAGCTCCATCCCCTCCCTTACTGCAGGCTGTTCCAGGTGCACTGCCTTCCTTGCTGTTCTCAAACATCCCAGACAAACTCCCACCAATGGGCTTGCTGTTCCCCTACCTGGAATTCCATCTCCTGTGATACCCAAAGTTCACATCCTTGCTTCCTTCAATATTTGTCCAAATGTTACTCACTCAGCAGGGACTTTCCCATATGCTTTATTTGACATTGTATCTCACCCCACCTCCTGGCATTCCCAACTCCTCTCCCCTGCCTTACTTTTCTCCATGTCTTAATTTTTAATCATCAGCCTCTACACTTGACTTGCTTCTGCTGTCGATTGTCTGAAAGCAGAGATGTTTGTCATTTCAAGTATTCAGTATATATCTGTTAATTGATATTAGTATACCTCGAAAGGTAATAATGTTTAAAAATATCAAATTCATTTATTTCATATCCACAAATTTTGTGTCAGAAAAAATTAACTTATATTCAATATATAATATGTGTATGACCTTCTTTATTTTCTCTTTCTCAGAAAAGAAAAAAAAAGTGGAACATGGCAAATATCATTCAATGGCTCCTTAAGCATGTTTCACTGGCTTCACTTACATTAATTGTATCTTTTTAAAATTTTCGTTGATGATATTTTGTCTTGAGCTATTATGAGAAATCTTTCCTTCAAATTTAATATTAACTTTATTACCACTTGACTTCATCATTCCAAACATAATTTAGACTTTTCACTGAAATAAATATTGTTCATTTATTCAGCACAAATATTTTAAAGACATAATATGGGTTAAATACTCTTTTTAAAAAGGTGCAAGGCACAAATATTGTGTACGAGAAGATAAAGGTCAAATCTAAGGTAGAAATCTGATATGTGACCTATATAAAATTATAATCACACAAACTAAAAATATAAGTACATTTATATAACATGTAAAGTATAAAGAAATAGTTGATTATGTAATTTTACCTTCCGCACAACCTTCGTTTTTACAGTCCCCCAAAAAACATGAACAAAGCAGCTTCAAGGTTATAAAACTAGACGATCATTCCTTCCAAACTCAGTGTTTTTGTTTAGCTCCTTTAATCTTCCACAGAAGTAAAAGTAGAATAAACAAGAGAGAAAGGAAGGAAGGAAGGAAGAAAGAAAGAGGGAAAGAAAGAAATAACATTTTTTTGGTCAGAAAAACAAGGTAAATATTGTATACTGGTTAAGATCTTAGAATCTGGAGCAAAATACCTGGGTTTATATCCCTGCCCTCCCACTTACTAGCACTTACTGAGCAAGATCCTTACCATCTTTTTGCCTTAGTTTTCTAAGCTATTAAGCAGAGACAGTAATAGAACCTACAGAATAGAGTAATTAATAAGATTAAATGACAGTGTTTCAGAAATGCTGGTATAAATGTCTGCATTATAGTAAATGCTAAATAAATATTTGGTAATTAAATGTGTAGGGAAAGAAAATATATTTGAGTAAAGGTATATTCTGTCAGCAGAGGAAGAAGTATATTTAGAGGTAAATTTGATGACTAAGACTTTAAATACTGTAAAGAACTTGAGTAGTTTGAAAATATTTAGGCCAAGAAGAAATAACCTCCTTTTTTTTTTTCTTTTAGCATTTGTCACTTTTTAATTTATACCACACTTAATTGCAAACACTTTTTAACTCCTTTGTGGTGCTGAAAACTCTGTGAGAATGTTCACCTCTATATCCTCTGCCCAACTGCACTTGAATATATATAGAAATTGACTAGGGTTTTTTGGTGAAGAATTTCAGCGATGATAGAGACTGGGAAATATCGCATTTTAATATTTATCTTAACCCCTATTTCTCTTTATTGTGTAGTGGCAAATGCTAAAATTCCAGAAAAATAAATTGAAGAAGATTCCTGTACTATGTGTCTTAATATAATCACACAAAATGAATAGTATAATTTAAATTTACTTTTATTATAATTACTATTAAGATAGTCACTTTCCAATTTTCACTGGATGATCTTTTTTTTTCCCCCCCAAAACTGAGGTAACTTAGCCAAAGGTAGACTAATAACAAAGTATCCTAATTGTTTATTCAGAGGGAAAAATTTCAATATTTTTATATTTCAGATATCATTATTGGATCAAATAACAGAATATTTCTCAATTTCTAGACACATTACCTTTATGCTCTAGAGTCTGTGCCTTCTGATAAAAGCTTGGAAAAACTCAGATCTAAATAAACTCAAACCATATTAAGATCCTAGGTAAAACTAGGTATTAATTGTTTCACTGATAAATTTCAATATAACCTCTTAAAAAATGTAGATAATGTACTATCGTAGGACCTTAAAATCATTTATTTTTAATCTTCTCTTACAACGTTATTATAACATGTTGTTATATTTATTAACAAATACTTATTTGTGAATCTATAGTGTTCAGGTAAAAACACAAACAGAGATTGTTGATGACCTTTCTTTGGTTTATGAAACAACAGACATTCACCAGGCTTATCATTTTCTGATGTAAAGCCTTAAACTAATAAATGTGAAAAAAATTGTTAATATGGCAAAATCATGAGCAAATGTTTTTCTTTCAAGTTCACTTACTACTGACCGCCCCAAATGATCTTCAGCTGACAGTCAGTGTCAAGTGCCAGGCACGTGGGGGCGTCTTCTCGGCCCAATGTTTTGACCTCATCAGCCCCCAGCCCCAGGCCACATCTCATAAAGCAGAACCACCTAGCTGAGCCTATTCAAACGCATGGAATCTTGAGAGGTAGTCAAATATTTCTTTTAAGTCACCAAATTTTAGAGCAGGGCTTAACTAAAGCAATAGCCTCCTGCCTTTTTCAAGGTAGGGCTTAAACCTGGCTCAAGTGAAAGTTAATGCAAACAGCTGAGCTTAGGCACTTCATTACAGTTGCCTTCATGTTACATTTTCAACTAGACTGTAAGTTATTCAAGGTCCCAGTTATTGCTTTATTATTTTTTTCTCCATGTGTCCCCGTAGGTTTTAACACAGTGCTAGGCACATGGTACTCTGATAACCTGAGGTTGCCAGTTGAGTCATAACAGAATGGAGGAGCAAACGGGGTAAAAAGGGGGTCTCTGGATATAAGACAAATTTTAAAGATAGAAGGATTTTGATTAAATCAATATTAATAACCAATTTTAAAAGAATATGTCTGTTTTATATATATATATTTATATTTATATTGGTATTTAATCTGGATTAGCTGAACAAAGGAATTAGTGGTCACTTAGAGGATTTTTTTTTGTTTGTGAAACCTAAAATATCAATTTTAGTTAGAAGCCTTGTCATCTGTTAGAAATTTACATGTGGAATTGTGAAAGAGGTAATAACTAACTAACTAAAGAAATAAAATGGGGGGGTGGGGGAATGATTGTTTAGAGCTACGCTGTAAAAGCAGGGGTGAACATAATAATTTTCTGCTTCCAGTCTCTGCCATGTGTTCTGCCTGTACTTCATGTGGGAAGTAACAGTTACACCCATTCACTGTAACTAACCATGTTCTGGGAGTGGGTACTGTTTGCAGGACTGTTCACTAGTGTAATAATAATGAAGCGCAATTCAAGTCAGAATCCTGGATTTAGCAACCAGAATGATATCTCTGTTTGTTTGTGATCAGGACTTGTTTTTTTGTTTGTATGCTTGTTTTGTTTTGGTGTAAAGAAACTGATATTATTTAAAATGTGAGGGATTTTGATTTTCTAAGTCCAAGGGCATTTTTGAGTTCTTTTACTTTTTAACTGTTAGTAATTCTATCTACAAGACAGAAAATATCCAGTATACTTAAATAGTCCTCCAAAGTCTTTTCCTTCAGGACCCATCATCCCAGCAAACCTCTCCCTGCTATGTTGCTTCCCAGAATTCATAGTTCCATGCTTCAGAATTGCACTTGCTAAAAGAGAAAAAAGGAGGTTAGAAAATACAGGGTATAAAAGGGAGTGTGTGTGTGTGTGTGTGTGTGTGTGTGTGGTGGCGGTGGTGGTGGTGAAGAATTAAATCCCTTGCTCTCCAGATTCCAAAGTGGCACTTGTGTAAAATGAAAATGTAACTGGTCTTTAAGTAAATGACATATTCAGACATTTATTAAATGTGTTTACTCTTTTGAAATGCAAGTAATTCACGGAAACAAATTTGCAGCACAAAGCTTTATTCATGCAGTCAGTCAATAGGTACTGTTCAGATACTCTTTAAAATTATAATGTGAGGAGCTGAAAGCATAACTTTACACTCACATACATCTACGTCTTTATCAAGTGAGACAGGAGAGAAAAGTGGGAGGGAGAGGGAGGGGAGGAGATGCAAGAAAGGAGAGAGGGATGGAGAGGAGACGCAGGAAAGGAGAGAGGGAGAAAATACCGTTCTGGACCCACCTTCTCATCCCCCCTAAGCATGTGGGCATCACATCTAGTTGTAACAAAGAGATGAGCGTGGCGTTTCCTTTCGGTTCCGCACAGGCTGACAGAGCGCGCGCTGCGTGCGTGTCTGTCGTCTCCTCCAGGTCCCCCTTCCTCCTGGGGTAGGAGCCCGGGAGTCCCCCTGCTCCGTGCCCGGCCCGCAGGTCCCTTGGAGACGCGGCCACAGGTTCGTGCGTGTGCGGTCCGGGGCGGTGGTCCATCCCGATGCTGGGGAGAGGGAGGAGGCCCTCCTGCCCGAGACGGAGCTCGACCCCGACTCGGCCCGCGGACGGTGGCAGGGGTGTGCGAGGTCACAGGGACAGGCAGCCCCGCGGCGAACAGCAGCGCGGCGTGCGGTGGCGCGGGCGGGGTGGCACCGCCGAGCTCCCCCGGCCCGGGCGCGTGCAGACCCAGGTAAGCCGCCCGGGCTCCACGGTGTCGCTCCGTAAGCCGCTGCTCGAGAGAGCCCGAGCCCCCGCCCGGCCTCGCGTCGCGGTCGCAGTCCTCCTCCTGGTCCAACGCGCACCTGGCCGGGCGGCCGGGGGGCCCCCGGGCGGGCCCGCCGGGCTCGGTTCGCCTCCGGGCCCGCCGGCACCCCAGAGGAGCCGGCGGAAACGCCGCGAGCAGCCGGCACCCTGTCCCCCTGCGTCTCGGGCCTGGCGCCTTCGGGGTGAGGCGAGCGGGGACGCCGGCCTCCCCGCGGGTCCGAGGTCGCGCGAACGGCCCCGGCGGAAGCAGGAGGTCGCGTAGGCGAGAGGCTGGAGTCCCGGTCCCGCGGCGGCGTCGCCGCCCTCCGCTGCCCGGCGTCACGGCGGGCTTATATAGGAGCTGGCAGCGGGGGAGCGCCCTCCCCACCCGGCCCGGGCTCCCGCACGTGGCCGGCACAGCCTCGTCCCCGCGCAGGCAGGCGACCAGGCTACGGCGGCGGGAGCAGCGCGCGCCCCTGGCTCCTCGCCCTCGGCGCGCGCGCCCCGCGAGCCCGCTCAGCTCGGGCGCCACCCTCCCTGCCCGGCGCGGGGAGCGTGCGAGCATCGCCCTCCAGGTGCGGCGATGCTCCTCGGGGCACGTTCCGGCGCCGGGAGAGGATGGTAACGGGAGCGCCGGGGCGTGAGAGCGTCGCCGAGGAGAGGGAGCGATTGATGGGCAGGGCGCGCACTTGGCGGAGGACAGCAGCCCGGGCGCCGGGCGAGCACAGACGGCGCGGCGCCGCCGCCTCCCGGCCGGACTCCACGGACCTCCGGAGCCTCCTGCCCCCGGGCCCCCGGGGCGCCGAGCCGCTGCCCGGGGACGAGGGTGGTCGGCACCGTGCGTGACCGCCCGGGAGTTCGTGGACCTCGATCCAAACAGCACTTCTGCCCCGGACCCCACTTCCCCGCCCGGACCCCCGGGAGCCCGCCAGCGCGCTGGCCGCGGAGGGACTTGAACTTGAGTTCAGGTGGGTTATCCCAGGGGGAGCGCAGGAGGAGACGTCCAGGGAAGACGGAAAAGGTGATGTTCAGTGTCCAGAGCGGACCCGTTTCTTCCTGCCACTTGCTGGGGCTGAGCCGCTTCCCACGCAGATCTCCTGCTCACCCGCCCCTCCCCAGCCCAGCCCTCCAAAGTCCCGTTTTCTTCAGTATCCGGCATGCTATTGACCTTTTCATAACTTATGATTAGTCTCTGAAACGATATTTACTCCGTTGCTCTTTTAATGGGAGGTCGATAGGCTGAATGATTTCCCCAGTCAAGTCATTTACTTCTGAGCCAATAGATGATGCCTTCGTCATAGTTTTCTGGGGGGAAAGTAACTCTGCGTTGCTTCTGCAGACGCCCAATTCCCTCTGAATCGTGCACCTTGGTGCTGAGCATACAGCAAAAGTTTTTAGCTTCTCCTCAGTTTCTGGTGCTTCTCAGGGGAGAGGAAAGGACTTTGGCTTTAAACACAAGAGGCGGTCAGGGAACCATCTCCTTTAACTTTTCTTCTCTGTGATCATTTGCGATGAAGAGGAAACAGAAGAGATTTCTGCAGATGACTTTGTTATTCATGGTGGCTGTAATTTTCCTGCCCAATATCGGTCTCTGGTCTCTCTACAAGGATAAGCACCTGGTGAAATCGACGGAACCCGGAGAGCAGCAGGTAAGTGCCGCGCTTACCTGGGAAAGATCCCAGGAGGCTGGTGAGGTTGCAGCCGCGGCCACGGCTAGCAGGTGTGCTGCAGCCTTGGGTTCGCTCCCAGGTCTTTGCAGAGCTGATGTTACAGGACTCTAGGCACTTTGGGGTTTAAGCAAGTAGCCGTTTTAAGGTCGCGATCAGTGACATGGGAGAAATGCCAAATAAACTAGAAAAGAAGGATGAGAGGCCAAGAGGAAGACAGAACCTCTCACCGTTGATCTTTAGGTTGATTTTTGGTTTGAGGTGCATGAAAGGTAACTACCTGTGCTTATTTGTGGGATGTGGGAGAGGGCTTGGTACAAGTTCAGTCTAAGGGAATTGTGTTTGCTTCTCACGGAGTTTGCGTGTCTATATTAAAGTGAATTAATTGGGTCAGTTAAATCGTGAAACTTGTGAAGGGGTTCTCAAAAACCAAGTTATAGTTTTCTATATTTTTGGTTGTAATTTTTGCTTAGCAACAGCTTTTTGCCCTGTGGAAACGTAAAGTCTCTTTCTCCTCCGCTGTTGCTAAGGTGCGGTGGGGAGGTCTTCAGGCAGTTACTAAGGAGGTCGTTCAGTTTCGCAGTCTGGCAGTAAGTTTGTTGCTAAACGCTTACCTTCATGTCCAAAACACCATGTAGTGGATACACACACACACACACACACACACACACACACACACACACATTACTTAATATGCAGTCCTTTAGTGCGTGCATCGCTCATCATATCTTAACATGGATCAAAATAACTATCATTCTTAACGATAAAGCAAAATATCCTTCACAAAATGTTGATGAGATTCAATATTGTTGAATTCTTTATTTACTAATAAACTAGCTTCTGCGATTAAACTTTTAACAACAGAGTGAAGCCTTCCTCATGGTATGGATGTAACACTTCTTCAGCTGGTCCTGTGCATCACCTCGGAATATTAATGTTCTTAATTTCAAGGGTCATCACCCATGTACACTATGTACCTTCCGCACACAGAAGGCGTTTAGGTAGCCCAGTTGTGGACAACAGGAATATTTATTTATGGCAATTAAATATTCGTTCTTATACTTAATAAAGTGGAATTTCTTTTTGCACAGTGAGTGGTTAGTTGTAAAATACATGGAAATAGTCTGCTTTTTCATTATGACAAGTAGTCCTTACCAGTCTCTAAACTTTAAAGATAACTAGTTGCTTATGGGCTTTGGTGGATTGGAATTCTGAGGGAAAGCACTGACATGCTTTCATTTCGTTGTTGACTTCTGTCATCCTTTCTAATAGGGGTATAACTTTGATTTGAAGTATATTCTGTCATTCCAATAAAAAAAAGAAGGTGGATACTTTGGATGTGAAACTTTTTTTCCCTATATAGATCATTTATTTCTCCAACCCTTAAGAGAAAGTGAGATTTTGTTAACATTAGTAGTTAATTATCAAAATTGCTATTATTAAGATTTCCATTCCAATATTGATAAAATGACAAAAACAAAATGATTTTTCCTTGAATTTTGCTAATTCAATTAACAGTTGCCATCTGAATTATTTGCTGGGATAGCTAACATAAAACACTAATTAATCTTATTAATGAGATATTTACAACTTCCCCACCAGCTCTATTGATTTTGACCCTTAGTGAGAAATCTGTTTGTTCAATGGCATAAAAAAAATAAAGCATGGCAAACCAACTCTCTGGCTTGTTATTATAATCTCTAAAACAGTTTTCTTGTTTCTGGTTCTTTTGTGGTGCAAATGATATTTAATATCAGGTGAAAAATTGGTAGGTGTGAAAGGAATGGAGCAGCAAGAGAAGGGGCTGTTTCTCAAAGTTTCATACCTTGTAGAGTAAATAACTGAGATTGACGGGGATCTTGTGGCATTCCAGCTTGAGAGTCCTAGGCAGCAGTTTTAAAACCAAGAATAAACAAAAGGCAGTATGTGCTGTAAAATGAATGTTAGTTGCATACTTCAGTATTTTTTAGCCTAAATAATGATTTTAAAACTAATACTTTCTTACAGATACAAAATAAAGTTGAAAAGGTAGAAATCACTTACTGAAAGATAGAATTCATTGTAAAACAGGAAAAGATAAGATTTCATTGGTTTTATTCTATTATTAAATCTAATTGGAAAGAAAATTAGGATATGTTGACATCATTATACAGGTATTGGATAGTAAGAGTTAAGTCATATATATATATCTGCATTATATATGTGGGTGTGTGTGTGTATATATATGTATATATATATATGCACTTGACCAAGTAAAAAGTGACTTGCAATGAGGAATTAAGCATGCTTAATATTGTGATGTAGTATTTTGCTAATGTATCTACATTTCAAAGTTAGTAAATCAGCTAAATACATAAGTTTTCAATTGAAGCATATAACTTGACTATTGGGTAATGTGTTATTTAAATTTAGTACTTTCTTTTAAAAATACATTTTCATGGTTAATTGCTAACTGTCCTTCAAAAACCATCTTTTACTATCTATTATCACCAAGTTGTAAAATGCTATGGGAAGGGATAACGTGCTTATCGTTGGCAGTGGTCAGCCCTGAAGGAGTCAAAACCAATCACGTGCCAGAAGAAGAGTCTGGTTTTGCAGCCGTTCTGTGGGACAGGGCAGTCCTGGTTCTAAGTGTGGTCCCAGGAGTGGGAAACCTTCACTGTTTTAAACAGTTTAATGTACAGTGGCTTGCAGGAAAATACTTCATGGAAATTCAACATAATGGAATGGCTAATAGTTTAAAAATCCTCTTCACTTGTATCTTATCAGAGCACATCACTAATAGTTTGTGTGTCTACTACTCAGTATAAACGGTTTTAGTATATTCTGAGATAAATTAAAGGGAGGTATAAGAGAAAACATGGATAGACACTGTGTGTATTAATTGTCATGATGTTTAGTATTTCAGACATATTTTCTCAGGTCTTCTATACTATTACAAGTTAATCATTTGTATTTATAGTACTTTCCCACTAAAAGTAATATGTGTAATAATTCCCATGATATTAAAGTATTTTCCCCATCTATGATGCAGGAAAAATATGAAATAAAAACCCCTAAATTGTTCACCTAAAAGGCTTGTTTTTCCCCCCTAAAACAACCAATGAGGAGCAAAAAAATAGTTATAATAATGGAATAATTAAGAGGCTAATTTTATGGTTTGGACTCTGCACAATTGGAATCAAGTTGCAGAAATAAATATTAAACTCTTAAGAATTTTAATATTTCTATGAAAAATTTATAAAAATTATGATTTTATAAAATATTCAGAGTTCCTGTTTAGATGTTATTAAATTATCAATCATAATTGTCATGTTATTTTCAGTTGAGTTATATTTGTTGCTTTTTTGTTGTTATTGGGATAATTTAGGTATCTCCTTTATGTGTTTTAGAAATATATACATGTATTAAAAATAATCTATTGATAATGAATTTGACATTTAGCTGAAATGATTACTGTATAGTTATTGTATAGTAATTCCTAATTTCATTCTTTCGGATTTTGAATTGCTGTTCTTCTCTGGTTTCAGCTGCAATTGAATTGAAGTTACATATTTAGATCTTAATTAAGCTGTGCCTTAGGATGATAGAGCAAAGCAATATTTTAGAGCAAAACTACTGCATCCAGCATTATTATACCTCTCTTTGTAATCATTTATGCAAGTACAGGTAAATAAAAAGGACCCCAAAACACAATCTTTTCTTAAATACATTAAAGAGATTATTTTTTTAAAGCAGCTGTAAAGTAGTTTAGCAACTAAGTTGAGATGCAACTCAGTTCTCAATAGGAGTGCAAGAATAATTCAAGAATATTCAGAATATGAAGAGGGTTTTGCAATTTTTGAAATAAAAACAAGGATCGAAATCCCAGAACTTTAAATCACATGTTTTCAGAATTGTTCAGAATGATTTTAGAAGCTTATGTTTGGCTTGGATTTTTTACCGCATGAAATAAACCAAAAAACAACACTAGACACTCAAGTCACTTTTAAATTGTAGAACCTTCTTATTTCGTTGTACTTCAGAATTTCTATTTATAAAACAGGGCTAATCAAGCTTGCATGGTAAGTCCTGAGATCACATCTTGGCTGTGGAAAATATTGTGATGTAATATTTTGGTTTTAATCAGATCCACAAGTAAACTATACTTGACAGATGTGGGGCTTAACCTCCATTATTTAAAACAAAACAAAACAAAACTTTCCTGAGACTTCTCAGCATCTTTGTCCAACTTTTCCAACATTAATCAACACCACACTTGTGAGAGGGGGGATTCATCTTTTTGGCAAGAACTGTTTTCTGTGCATTTTAAACTTATCTCGTGATGTGAAGATGTCGGATATTTGGAGCCGAGTGTATGCAAACCTTGTCATGCTTTTCTTTGTCACCCTGACCATAAAGCTGCAAGAGTGTCTGTGTTTCTTCTCCAGCAAACATCTTAGATATTGGAAGAGCTAAAAACAAGAAGAAAAAAAAAAAAAAGGTTTTCACTCCTCCTGCACTCAGGGTGGTGGTACATTGTCAACACACTAGGTGTGAAGTGATGCGTTGGTTTGAGCCATACTCTTCTTAATTAGCTAAGATATAGATTATAAATTAGGGTGCTGGAGGACCTTTTCTTGAATTTATGGAAAATCCATCCTGATGCACTCCAGGATTGCAACACACAGACCCCCATACCAAGTGCCTTAATTATTGGCTGTGACCTAGTGGGTCTGGACATGATTAGTTCACCACCTTGCCCCGTGGGAGACGGCATGGAACAGAATCTTATGGTCACAGTCTGTTAAAAAATGATATAGTTTTTTTTTTTTCTCTCTGTTCATTTCTGAACAAGCTGTGCTGAAACAATTAACCTCCTATACATTTTATTTTTCTATAAGAGAAACCAAATCAAGGGTGGAATATATAGGCAGAAGGGTGAGAAAGTTTTGTTGTTTTAGTGTGTAGAGAAGATAATTGAGTTTTGTGTGTGGAAGTTTTGTCAGGAGTCGCCATGACAACCTGTAAGGAAGTTTGCAATGGCATCTCTCCTTGGAACACTTTATACAAATGAAAGCCAGCTAAGGTGCACCCAGGATAATCTGAAAGAGGGGAAAAGAGTTCAAATAACTCTTGGTGTAAGTGGCCTGTATCCTCAGGTCAGGAGGTGTTTGGTCCAGCAGCCTCTCATTCTCATTTGCTTGGCTTGCTTATGATGAGGCGATATTTGAGATTCTTAAGACCACCAGACGTGACCACGTTATTCTTCTCCTTCCTTCATTTTTACATATGTGTTTACAAAAGTGCTGTTATAGAGTCAAAGGTGCATATGTGCAAAGAAATAGGAGGTTCTGGAGACCATAACAAAGGTGAAGACAGACTCTCATAAATGAGGTACTTGCTCTCTTAGGACCTCTGTCCATCACCCCACAGAGCTAACTATTCTTGAATTAGCTCAAAATGTAGTGGTGATGCTTGAATAGACAACCAAAAAGAATAAATAAGACACATTCGTGCCACTGAGAATATGTATTTAGACAGGCACAAAAATATCTATACTGGTTTTATTTAAAGTTGAAAAGAAGGGGCAGGGCATCCAGAAATGTCAAGAAATGAGGAAACCCACCATCCCTAACTAATATGTTAATGTCTGTTACTACCAAACTCCAACATGGTGGCCAGAAAGAGGGTGAAGCAATAAAGATATACCTAGGGTTTAAGGTAAATCACATCAATGTTTTCTTCTACTTTTCTGCTTCCAGTTTAGTGGGAAAAAATATGGGCCAGATTGGCAGTATTCTCCAATTAAATGTATTCATTTCACATACTTATTTAGCAACACACATATACACGTACATGCGTCCACACACGTGGTCTCACTTATGAAGAAAAAATAAATCCACCCAACTGTTTCACTTTCTACAATTTTTTTTTGTACTTTTGTAACTTCTTGCTTTTTCCATTGCTCTGACTCTGCAAAACAACTGTTCATCAGCTGAGTTTGAAGCATCATTTAAATGTTATTAATTGAATTCTAGGAAAGTATGGAGAGAGATGAAGGACAAGTGCATGTGTCTCTAGAAGTGTGAAAATCACAGTAAGGATTTAGCCTGTGAGAGTTGCACAGATTGTAAATAGTGCAATTTATTGTTACCCAGTAATATTATCAAGGAAGTTGTGGCTGCCAGAGGCCGTGGTGGTGGTTACCATCTCTCTGTTAGAGGGAACGGTGTGCATCAGTGAGAGCAGAGCAGGTTCATTTCGAATTTACTTAAAGTTCTCAAACCCTCAATGGAATGTTACTTCAGTACTTGAAGTCTAGAAAGCCACAGTCAGGAGATTTTATTATCAGTCATTTTGATCTTTTTTATTATACAGTAAGTTCCCTGCATACGAACCTTCAAGTTTCAAACTTTCAAAGATACGAACGTGCACTTGCGTGTCCAATCACGTGAGTTAGCTCACGTGTCTGGCGTACACTGTCACGTGCGTGCATCCTGTACAAGTGGTTGTGATTTTGTGTACTTTACTGTACAGGACTGTATAGAGGGCAGTAGTACAGTATCTTTATTTCTTGCCTGTTCTCTCGATACCAGCCCCAGTATGCCAGCTGTTGTACTGGACTACTGTACTTTTCAAGGTACTGTACTGTAAGATTAAAAATATTTTATTTTTTGCTTGTTTTTTTAAGTATTATTTGTGTGAAAAGTATTATAAACCTATTACAGTACAGTACTGTATAGCCGATTGTATTAGTTGGGTGCCTAGGCTAACTTTGTTGTACCTACGAACAAATTGGACTTTACGAATGCACTCTCGGAGCGGAACTTGTTTGTATGTAGGGGACTTATTGTAATAAAAGGACCAAATTGTCAGGACTCCCACTCAGGTTTGAGTGAGTTTTTTTTTTTTTTTTTCTTTTTCCTTAAATGTGGTATGTCTCCCCAGCAAGAGAAGCCACTTGAACTTAATTTGAGGAGAGATAGCAGAATTTCCATATTGTCTCGTTCTCTTTTAGTAATTAGGCTGGTTCCAGCACTTAGCACTTTTGGACACTTAGCGAGTCATGGGTCTTCCTCAGGTCAGTTTTCTCTACGTCAGATGGAGCTGATGATACCATTCTTGTGTTGTTATTTATGGTGAGGATTAAATGCTTAGTATCTTGAACAGCATATAATAAGGGTTAATGAATATAGATCATTGTTATACATAGTATAAGCGTTTATAAGCAATCATTGCCTTTAGCAAGGTAATTAGTGTTTGCTTAATAAATATTTACAGATGGTTTCTCTTTGCAAGGCAATGTCAAGACAGCACAGCAGAGCAATGAATGTGGTAAAGGACTTGCCATGTGATGTTAAATCTGGCAGAGAGGACTGTTGAAGAAACAAATAAATAGGGTCTAGAAAGTAAAAGGGCTTTTTTTTCCCCATAATTTTTTGGTCCAGTATTTAAGGACAAGTTAATTTTATTTTACATATAATCATTTATTGGAAAAAAACTGATTTTTTTGGGTATATTGTATTGAACATTCTTCTAAACTTGAGACTTTTAATAAAAGAGGAAAAACACAGTGATATTTCTTTGTAGTGACCACCCTCACTTGCTATAACAAATAAAGTCCATGGCTTACATATAGGCATTTTTTCCCTACATTAATTACAAGTCAGAATCTGAGAACTTAAACTTTTGTTGTTTAAGTCTTGGTTGTCAGAGGCACTGGATAATTCTGAAGACAAAAATTAAAAAGCTGAGTGGAAACGATTGTTAACTACTTCAGTAACTAGGAAGTTCTTTCTAGGGTAACTGTTTCCTTCAGTAGAGTTAGGGGGATACAGAAAAAGCACATGGCGTTGTACCCATTCTTAATTTCCTCACTAGTGAATTGGAGAGATACCATTGATAGTCATGAAACAAAGAAACAAGCAGTACACAGTGGCATTTTCTGTGTGTGTGCTGGGCTTTTAGAAAAGGAAGAGAATGATCTGAATTCCTGCACGCCTTCATTCCTACAGGGTTGAGCCCTGTCTTGTTATGAAAATTAGACAGGGTTAGGATTAGGCTGAGGGAAATTCACATACTTCAAGTTCATATGCTGGTCTCACCACTTTCCAAAATATATCCTCTTGGGCAAGACATTTTACATCTTTGAACCACAGTTCCTCATATGTTGACACAGGTAGAACCTCCTAAAGGGTAGCAGAGGGAACAAATTGGATTAATAGATGCCAATTGGTACATAGTAAATACTCAATTGAGGGAAGCTTAGCAAATAGTATTACTACCGTTTTTTCAGTTTTTAGAATATCCATTGAAGGTAGTAAATAAACTTAATATTGTGTACATCTAATAAAGATATAATAAAACTTATAAAGTATACCACTATCGATCTGTCTGTCCATTATTTATAAAATAGATGTTTATTTGGTATGTGCAGAATACTGTGTAGCACCTGAGGCAAATAAGTGATGAAGAGAGAAATCTGTTTTCAATGAGCTTAGGATTTATTAGTTAAGAAAAGGCATGTACGACACCTATAATATAGGGATCGATTAAATTATTTTTTAAGAAATAGATATTCTAATTATTTAGAGTTTAGAAGAGGTAGAGAAAACATGTTCTTGTGTGATATTTATGTCAGGCCCTAAGTGTTTTCTGTACTGATTTAATCCTCCAGTGATTCATTGAGACAGGTGCTTCTATAGAACCCCAATTCACGGTTAAGTAAGGTACAAAGACAAAATTTGAGTCCATGCCCTCTGGGTCCATAAAAAGAGAAAATAATGAGCTGTGTTAACAGCTACATAGTTTATGGCAAATGAGGACTCTGAAAAGGTCATTGGGTTTGGTAGTTACTTGTACTCTCAGGATGGTAGTTACACAGAGTAGTAGAGGACTAAACAAAATCGTAAAAGATTAAATGGAAAGACTAATAGATAAGAGTTATTGGTGGGATCGGTGTTGACATTAAAGGGCTGAATGTGGGGTCCTGGTTGACAGGAGACAGTGGAAGCGAGAAGAAGGCTGGTGCAGAGAGAGGGTGAGGAACTGGCCGCTGAGGAGGACGAAGGTGGTGCAAACAAGCAGGAGAGATGCAGAAAAGCGGTAAATTCAGAGCCTGTGCTTTTAATAGTTTGAGAGCCTCTTGGCAGGGAGGTCTGAGAATTTCCCTATGCAGTTGTTTTACTAATTTGTAGAGGTAATTAAAAATTTGTGAAATGTTCCGTAAAATGGGAAACTATATCTTATCTATCTATATTTTAAATTATACATGTATATTCCTATAATAACAACTGAAGACTGTAACATTGAATGAGGATGCCAAAAATCCATGCAGCCACCTGACAATCAGACAACAATGTACTTGTCAAAATAAATGCAGATAATGACCAGATACACAGAATAAAGGAAAAAAGCAAGGCATTAAGTTTATAATAGGGTGGATGGTGGGATGGGGTAGAGGTATTTATTATAAGGATAAGGAGATAATAGTCTTCAGTTGCCGAGAATTTCAGAATAGTTTAGGAATAAGAAAAGTAATAAAATGATTATGATAAAAGCAATAAGAATAAAATAGTAAAAGATACTATATTAATAATAAAGTTATGTAACACTGAGTTCTTACCATGTATAAGATACCATGTTAAGCTGTTCTTAACTAGTCACAGCAAACATGAAATATGTAAAATTACTATCCTATATTGTAAATGCAAAGTGATTTCTTAAAAATTTGTCAAGATCATACAGTGTTTATTCTACCAATACAAAATGTTGGACTATGTATAATTTCCCATATAATGCAACTACATTGGAAATATCCTAGACCATAGCAACACAAGAAATTATATATTAACTCAACTGTGAAAGGAGACATGCACAGTAGTTAAGGGCACGGACGTTAGAGCCAGGCTGCCTAGTTTTACTTCCAGTTCTATTACTTGCTACCTGTTTGACTTTGAGCAAGTTATTTCTCTTCTCTGAGTCTTAGAGTTCCTGTTTCTAAAATGGGTATAAAAACATTTCTCACTTGATTGAGTTGATGTGAGGGTTAAATAAGTTAATGTGCATAAAATGCTTGGAAAACTGGATGGCACATAGCAAGCTATTTTTTTTTAATTTATATTTTTTTTTATTGAAGTTGATGTACAATATTATGTACATTACAGCTCTACATTATAGTGATTCACAATTTTTAAAGTTTATACTCCACTTGCAGTCGTTATAAAATATTGGTTATATTCCCCATATTGTACAATATATCCTTGTAACTTATTTTATACATGATAGTTTGTACCTTGTACTCCCCTACCCCTGTATTGCCCCTCCCGCCTTCCCTGTCCCCACTGGTAACCACTAGTTTGTTTTCTATATCTGTGAGTCTGCTTCTTTTTTGTTATAATCACTAGTGAGTCTGCTTCTTTTTTGTTATAATCACTAGTTTGTGGTATTTTTTTAGATTCCACATATAAGTGATATCATACAGTATTGGTCTTTCTCTGTCTTACTTATTTCACTTAGCATAATGCCCTCCAGTTCCATCCATGTTGCTGCAAATAGCATTATTTCATTCTTTTTTTATGGCTGAGTAATATTCCATTGTGTATATGTACCACATCTTCTTTATCCACTCATCTGTCAATGGACACTTAAGTTGCTTCCATATCTTGGCCATTGTAAATAATGCTGCTATGAACCTTGGGGTGCATTTCTCATTTTGAAATAGCAAGCTGTTTTAAAGAGTTAGCTATTACCTGTTAGAATCGAAAGAAATGAGGTTGGATAAAAAGGAAAAGTACTTCCCTACACCATCTCTTTCGTAGACCCATCATGAGGTTATAAATATTTTTGCATTTAAAAAAAAATATCTGAAGCACCTTTAACTTCTTTCTCTTTCACTTTCATTTCTTTTTCACGTTTTTACTCTCGGTAGCCCATACAGAAATAATACAGCTCTTACTTTGAAAGTTTTCCTAACTTGAACCAAGGTCTCATACAGCCCTACATGTCAGGAGCAAACTAGGTTTCAACAGGGAACTTAGTTCTTCCTACCATATCCATTGACACCAGTGCTCTTGTGATGACCTTGCCCCCAGGTTTTCCGTGCCTTTGTCTCCACATGGTGTTGATTTCTCGGTAAGTACTCTGCCCTCAAGGGATAAAAAATATTTTATAAAATGTATCATTAAATCAGCCTAAGCTTCCAAAGAGGATTATCTAAAAAGGTCTTCGAGGTTGAATATTTTATTATTTTACGTAACTGGAATTTAAAGGTTATTTTCTGGTTGCTTCCAACAGTAATGTAGAATTGGAAAAACCAAGAGTAGGCTGCTGCAGACTAGAGCAGAATAGTCACTTGCGGAATGAAGTGTCCCCTTAACCCCTCTTCCAGGGCTTCAGGGAAGGAACTGCCCGGAAACACAGGAATTGACAGCTGGATAAAACTGGGAGGTGAGGGGAAATAAAAATGCTCTAATTCCACAGTGGAGGGAATTTTATCATTTTTTAGTTTAGTTTAACAAAGGGTGTCAGATTAACAACTATGTAACAGGACTGGGTCTCCCCTTCACTTTCTTAGAAACTTTCAACTTTTCTTCCACGAGCTGAAGGAAATTACATGCTCTGCAAGATCCTCAGCATTTCTAGGTGAAGATCTTGAGTTCTAATATATGAAATATGGATGGAAAGATAAACACTGGGGACGCCAAGGGGATCTTATTCAAGAAAGGGTAGAAATATAAGCCAATCTCTCACCTTACGCCCCCCCCCCCTTTTTCCTGCTCAGAGCCTTCTCACCTCCCCTTTTCCCTTTGAAGTTTTCCTTAAAGAAGCATTTCATGCAGGGATTGATTTGATCAATTCTCAGCCCTATGAATGGATGGAAGCCTTGAAACACTTTAAAAAAACAAAAAACAAAAAACTTGAGTCTTTTGCATCATAAAAAAAGATTCTGTTGAGCCTAATTGCATTTCCAAGTTTTGAAATATGTGAGATGTGAGAAACATTTTTTTTAGCCCAAGGCTTCTGCTGTTTGTTCTTTGTTGCTATTGTTTTGTTTGTAATACTGGCAGCTGCCACCTTCTTCCAAACTATGTAATCAGAAAGTAAATATTGCTTAGTTGTGTCACCCCAAGGGAAATGATCTTTTGTCAGTTAAAAGTACAAACTGACACAATGAAGCCAAAACTACCAGGAAAGAATCACTCTCTGCCTTCCTGTTTAGCTCTCTTTCCTGTTTTCCAAAGCTGCTTTTTCACCCCACCCTCTTCTCTCCTAGATCCCCCAGGCCTCCACCTCTCTTATGCTCAGCAGACAGCCTGGCCTCCTTCTTCACTGAAAGCATAGAATGTTCATATTGAGAGAAATAAGACTTCTTGCCATAAAATCAGAAAAAGTACCTGCATTATTTCCCAGTTGTCTACATGCCTCCTGTCACCATCATGCAACATGTCCCAGCTTTAGGATAAATGTGGAACTTATATCCAGATTGTGGATCACACCTTTTTTTCTAGCAATTTCACATATTGACTTTTTTCTTCTCATTCATTTGTTTTCAGCCTTTTCCTCTTTGATCCATCCTTCACATCAGTACTGCTCAGGTTTCTAAAATAAAGCAAAGGAAATATCCCTCAGGGCCACACAACCCTAGAGCAACTGCCCTATCTTTCTCCTTCTCTTTTACGTATTTATGTATTTATTTTTGGCTGCGTTGGGTCTTCCTTGCTGCGCACGGGCTTTCTCTAGTTGCAGTGAGCAGGGGCTACTCTTCGTTGTGGTGTGCGGGCTTCTCATTGCGGTGGCTTCTCTTGTTGCGGAGCACGGGCTCTAGGCACGTGGGCTTCAGTAGTTGCAGCACGCGGGCTTCAGTAGTTGTGACATGCGGCCTCAGTATTTGTGGCTCACGGGCTCTAGAGCATAGGCTCAGTAGTTGTGGCGCACGGGCTTAGTTGCTCTGCAGCATGTGGGATCTTCCCGGACCAGGGCTCGAACCCGTGTCCCCTGCATTGGCAGGAGGATTCTTAACCACTGCGCCACCAGGGAAGCCCTCTCCTTCTCTTAATAATCAAACTCGATGCCTCCGATTTCTGACTTTCTCCTGCTTCTACACACCTCAGGCTGTGTCCAGCTCCTCTATCGTACGCTAACTGCCTTCACCGGTGTCACCAGAAGCCTCTCGGTAGTTAATTCCAAAAGTACTTCTCACCAGTCCTATTACTTGAGAGAATTTAACCAAACACTCTCTCTTACTTGAAACAATCATCTTCATCTGAGGGGAAGAGGTGGTGGGTTGGGAGACTTGAAGCAGAGAATAGGTTGGGAAAAGCAACGTCGGAAAACGAAAAAGAAGGCTGAACAGAAAAACACAGTGATTCTTCACGAGTAATGTCGCTTCACCGTGCAAATGCCTGTTTCAGCTCTCTCCCCGCTGCCCATCCCAACCATCACCCGTACACAAACACATCCACCAGAGCCCTTAACAGACTCCTGCTTCTGTCCTTTTCCTGAAAATATTCTATTCCTCAGGGTCTCTCTCTACAATTACTTCTTGTTGGGGACTTGCCCTGGGAGGGAGGGCAGCTTGCCCCGTTATCCTGTTTGAGGTGACAGCACCCACATCATGACGTATAATCCAAATTTCCCTTTGAGCATATTGTCCACACATCAATCTGAAATCTAGAAACAGGTATTTTAAACTTTCAGTGTCTGAAACGAAATTCCTCTTTCCTTCTACTCCCTACACCCATTCTCCTCCTGTGTCTCTTGTCTAAATGAAGTTCACCATTATCCATCTGGGTACTCATTATAATTGGGACCTTCATTATCCCGACTCTCAAATTCAATTAATTGCTAAGCACTAGCAATTCTTCGGAAAATATCTCTCTGGAATTCATCCGAATCTCTCTATCCTCATTGTCTCCACCGTGGCTGGGCATAAACACTTCACTGGATTTCTGTAGGGGACCCTTCACTTGGTCCCCCACCTCCAGCCTGGGCCTCTCCCTGATCCACCCTGAGGGCAGCCAGCGCGGTGGGTCCAGAAGGCTTAACCCAACAGGCCACTGTGATCCGTAAATCTAGTCATTGATGCCTTTAAAATTCAAATTCTTCAATACGCCTTTACCATATTCAATTCTTAAGGAACCGGACTGCTCACTGCCAATTCCCTAAACTCCAACCACTTTGAACATTTTTACGTTTCTGAGAATATCATGGTTTTTTTTCCTCTAGGAATTTGCATATATTTCATCTTCAGTCTTGCTTGGGTAATTTCTACTTTTCTTCACGCTCCCCGTGGGAAACATTTTCTCATCTCCCATCTTGGGTTAAGTAGCTTTCCCAAGTGTTTCCTAAGAAAAAATATCTTTTTTCCGTCTTTTTGATGGAACATAGTTGGTATATTAACTACCTGTTTAGGTAGTTTATTTGTCATTAATCAGTAAGTGTTTAAACTTAGTAGTAGGTCAAATGGTGCCCCCCTAAAGATATGTCCACATACTAATCCATCAAACCTGTGAACGTTACCTTAGTTGGAAAAAGGGTCTTTGCAGATGTAATTAATTTCAGGATCTTTCGATGTGAACATCATTCTGGATGATCCTGCTGGGCCCTAAACCCAGTGACAAGTGTCCTTATAAGAGACACACAGGGGAGAGTTGATGGACAGAAGGGAACACAGAAGAGGGAGATGCAGGGAGAAGGCGACAGGGGTTGGAGGGATGGGACCATGAGCCATGGAAGCTGAGGAACACCGGCAGCCCTAGAAGCTGAAAGAGGCGAGGGAAGATCCTCTCCTAGAGCCCCCAGACCTGGTGCAGCCCTGCCCACACCTTCTTTTGGGTTTCTGGCCTCCAAAACTGTGAGAGAATATATTTCTCTTGTTTTAAGCCACTTACTATGTGGTAATTTGTACCACAATCCCAGGAATCTAGTACAGTGAGGGGTTGCTTTTCATGTTCCACTGTTTAATTCCAGAGCCTAGCATTACCTGCCCACAAATTAGGCCCTCAACAAATATTTCTTGAAAAAATGAAGAGTGATAGACATGAGTTGTTGTCTGTGTACTGAACTTATTTGAGCTCAGCTATAGATGTACAAAAAAATTACAGTATGCACAACTCAATATGTATGTCTAAATATCATGTTAGGTTTATGAATATAAGGAAGTAATCTATGTCATATTCATGAATTAAGGTTCCATTTACATGTTTTTGTTCTGTCAATCTCACCCTGACTAAATATGCTATTATGTCAACACTTGACTGATTCTGATACTGAAAATCACAATGAGATTTCATCATATAACTATCTGAGTATAGGACACATGTATGACACCAATAACTTTAGTGAAAAAATGATAGTCACCTTTAGACAAGGCAATGAGAAGATAAAGAACAAAATATAATAACTGAATCTACTTTTTCCCTAATTATGTAAACACCAGTAGTATAACTCTTACATTAATAACTACTATGGCAATTTAGGAAAGGCTTATTTTTAAAACTTTACTAATTAATACAAAAGCCTGTAGTTGAGTTCATTAATATAACCTTCAAGGGAGTACAAAGCAGCACACTGCATTAAAAGAAGTCATTTTGGAAGGACAGATTGATATACTTCAAGGGGGTTATTTTAATTTCAGTGTTTCAGACCTCACGATGTCTGTTAGTTTGATTCTCAAGTGCAGGCCTTCGTTTGATCAGCTCCCCTCCTTTTGAAAAAAGTCTACCTTGATTTACCTGTGTTTATTTTAATTAGCTGTTGTGTGTCAGGGATGTTGAAGCCAGGAGAGAAAGGGCGAACATTCAAGGGTAAAACTTATGAAAGAGATTAGGAGAACATTACAAGAACTAGAGAAGATATGACAAGCTTTATTTGGTAGAAGCAGATTTAATACAGTGTCTTGGGGAAAAATCTCTTACTGTTCTGATAATTAAGTAGCATTGTGTTTGATGAGATGGTCCCACAGCATTTTTCACAATGCTAAATCACTACAAGCGCGTTCGTTACAGCTCCTCTTGTTTGTACTAGTATTATGGTCAGCTTTGATTTTTGAACTTTTTATTCTGACATTTCTATCTACAAGTCACCTCACTTTGACCTGCTTTCATTTCAGTTGCTTTTGTGTTCATCTCAATAGTGTATGAGAATGATTTTCAACACAAGGAGGTTTATTGACTGCATTCAGTTTTAAAAAGATGTGCAGAAATATATTAGAAGGAGTTGTTTAAATCAGGTCTTTTCTCTTAATGTTATCAATTCAATGACATTTGTAAGTCAAAATGTCATTGAAAATGTTCTTATAATTGGAGAAAAATAATACGTGCTCTCACACATTGACTTGTGTCATAATATTTAGATGCTAAAACAGAACTTTCTAGGTGCTGTCACCTAACAAAAACATGTCCGTGGGTATTGCGTTAATTATGAGAAAATATGTGCATACATTTTTAAGCACCTTGTCAGAACTGAACACCAAAATTTTTTTCCTATTTATAACTCTTCATGTAATTTTACATGGTTTCTCTGAGTTTCTCCAATTACATACTTTCGTTTATTTGAGATACATTCTGTCTTTGTCAGTGATCTAATGGAAATATACTTACTCTGGTTGATTCATCAGTATCTTTCATGTAGATATATACAAATACTAACTTTTGTGATTATTTTCACATGAAAAAGTTTCCATTTTCATTTTACTGATGCAATATATAAATTCTGATGAAAATTTCTTTAAAGAATACATTTTAAAATATTTTAATCTCAGTACAGCAATCAAATATTTGCTTTGGATATTTGTTTTAAAATATATACACTACCAAATGTAAAATAGATAGCTAGTGGGAAGCAGCCGCATAGCACAGGGAGATCAGCTTGGTGCTTTGTGACCACCTAGAGGGGTGGGATAGGGAGGGTGGGAGGGAGGGAGACGCAAGAGGGAAGAGATATGGGGACATATGTATATGTATAACTGATTCACTTTGTTATCAAGCAGAAACTAACACACCATTGTAAAGCAATTATACTCCAATAAAGATGTTAAAAAAAAAAAATTGGAAGCTTGTGTTTGTCAGCATTTTCTCATTCGTTTTATTATTTTTTGCAAACTAGTCTTGAAGATGGGAAGGATACTCCCTATTAACATATAGATCTTATAAATCAATTTATTTCATTTCTTATTGGTTTGTGTCTCCGTTTAATTTTTTTACCCATGACTAGTTTTACATAGTGTTTTCCTTCCCGCATGTATGGCACTGAATATTTATGCATATATGTATATATATGTATTTTAATATATGTCATAGGCATGTATGAATTTTGTCCATTGTCAGCATTGATAGATATGTGAGTACACTGCAAGAAAGTATTGAATAATACTTTTGTTTCTTGTTTTAGCAAATGTCATTTTGTTCTCTGGTTTATTGGGTTTGCGTATGAATTACTTTGCTGTACACCTGAAACTAATACAACATTGTAAATCAACTATACTCCAATATAAAATAAAAATTAAATTAAAAATAAATAAATAAATAAAGCTATGACTAACAAAAATATCACTTAGGAATAATGAATAAGAATGATTTTTTTCTTTTTTACAATGGGCCCGGGTGAAAGAGTTGCAAAGTTAAAGCATAAAGGGTAAGTGGGTTTTTCTGCTAGCTGGTGGTGAATATTTGCAGCTAATATGTATATATTTCCAGACAAACATAAACATGCAGTCCTACCATCAACAAAGCAAAATGCTTAAGGTCACTTATCCTCATTTCAATACAAATACCCAAAATTACACATCTGGGGACTATTTTTCAGTTTGTAAGGTTTCCCTTAAATGCTCACTTTAATCAATATAAAATAGTGTGAGATGTTCCAAATCTGATTTTGGTGATTGTTGCCTATGGCCTGTTCCACATGACCTAGTTAGTGGCATGCTAAGTGGGGTTAGCAGTAGGTAAGTGCGCAAAAATCATCTATGAAATCTAGGGGGAGATAGTAGAAATAACTTTCCTTTTTGCATGAATGTGAAGTGCAGTATACATTGTTTATCACACCGTACAGTGGGTGCACAGTGAATGGCTATAGACTGATGACTGATATTTTCCATACATTTATGTTCCATTTATTTAAAATATTTATTGGCAATAATTAATGTTATCTGTAGATGGAGTCTCAGAGTTTTCAAGTATCTTAGTCCAATTTTAATTAAGTTGTTAAATAGGCACTGCATTTAGCCACGATTTGTAGACACTGATAATATTAAGAGCAGACTGAAGTTAGAGAAAAAAAATAATTCTGTTCTGCCATAAACCACCTGAATATATGGTTAAAGTCTTAACTATTCTGAAATTTTGATCACTTTCTTTTCTGATAGTGGTTTCTACATATTTCACTTGCACGGTTTGTTTTCGTTGTTTAAGCATAGTGTCATAGTTTGAATGTTACGTAAAATGTGTCTGTATACAATGGTAGCAGGAGTTTTTTTTTCTGCTCTTCAACTCCAGTATTTGCTAACAGTACTGCCCACGTTATAATAGAGCATCAGATGACTTTGTTGCTAAGTTAGCCTTTGTCTGGATTTATAATAACACAGACTTTGACCTACTCAGTAAACATGTGGTCTAGTCTATTAAAATACATTCAACTATGGGAATCATTTTAGAACATGCTTACATATTTTGTTTTATTTTTCCTGTAAGTGACCATGGTTCTCTAACCCATGCTGATCCTTACCCTCTAAAAATACAATGCTTTAGCAAAATTATTCCAACTGTTTGAAAATGCTGAGCAAACATGCAGTGTGATCTCCTTTTCATGACACTTTGCATGCATGTTTTCATGCTCTTGTCATGAATTAAGAAGCTGCTTGAACTGAAATATCCAAAAAAGACGTCATTCATTTATTAAATTAACTTTTTTTTTTCAGCCAAGCCTTCATATTTCCTGGCTTTAGGATAAGGCTTGGAACCCAGTTTGTAAGCAGATGCTCTAGTACAAAAAATTAATGTTCAATTTCAGGGAATTCTGTGATTTTGCGTGTAATTATTTTAAACCAAATATTGTTTTCCCATCTGCCAAATGGGGTTGATTGCCATTTCAAGATAAGTAAAATAATCTTGTCTAACTTTCTCATAAGTCAGATGAGGAAACTAAGCAAACTCATTAGCCAAAACAACACTGTGAATGACCAGGCAAGCCTGGGCTTGAATTCCAGTCTTAATTTTCCTGAGACTCATGAAGTTTTCCATATAACAGCACTGCTTTGCAAAGGTGTTCCTAATACTTCCGTCCTTCGGGAATGTCACACTGGAACCTGAGATTGATTGGCTTGGTAATTTAGGGCACCAACCCTAGTAGACTCTCCAAATAGTTCTTTTATAGGGAAACAACATAATGAAGTATTGTAAGGTTTTCTCTTACATTCCGTACAATATAGAGTGGTTGATAGATGTTACATTTTATACACACTTCTAATATGTGGTGGTTAACAGATTTGAGGAAGAGGGAGGATATACTAGTGCTGGGAAGTGCAGATATGCCCTTTAAAAGTCTGTCCCTAGAAGGTCATGACAAGTGGTCTCCTCTGTTACTGCCACAGGCCAGGGGGTAAAGGACTAGAGACATCGGTCAGACGCATTTAGATAAAAGATCCAGGCTGGTGCCTACAGAGAAAAGTGGTGAAGGTAGGAGGGAGTGCTTTATGGTTGGTGGTTGGTTTTGTTTTCTCCACAGAGTGTAGAGTTATTGCAGTTGAAGAACCTTGTAGAGAGGACACTTAGCCACTTAGCTGCAATGTTTGTATCACAGTTAACAAGGAGAATGAGAGTCATAAAACTAAAGGCAACACCTAGATTTACCACTTTAAGAACTTTCTACATGTTCCTCTCTGCATTTTCACTCTGTGTTCAGATTTTGGAAAAAAAAGTTTTTGGCTAACATTGTTTAGAGGTTAGGAGTAAATTTGAATGGATTTATGAGGTCACTGAGCGCATTTTCTGTTTAATTTTCCTTGGTTTTCTACTTATGTTACTGCAAGAATAGAATACAGTGTTCTACTTTTAAAAAATATACAAAATACTGTAGAAAAATAGAAAACATCTTTCTAAGTTCAACTAGGTCATTTGTGTGGTTATGTGTGTGTGCATGGGTCTGTCTTTGCATATGTCATGGGATGGATCTGATTTAACATGTGTTATATGCTAGATTATTTTGCATTTTTATTTAGGTCTTAAAGCTTAGCAATAGTTTATACCTCTGGTTTAATAATATGGATTAGCTGTAAAATATATTAGTTATGTAGACTGGCAATTTTAGTACACAGTATGTAACATACATTTGATATCTATAGTGGCATAGATCTTTATATTGTATTTTATTATTTATGGATACAGAATTACTTTTTAAAGCTATTGACAGTCTCTAATTACGTGCTGTGACATACTGAGAAAATAGAAAATAATTATGTTGAATTAATCAATAAATAATAAGTTAGTTTTCTACATTGTTACCAGTATATGTCTATAGTTACTTGCTAATGGTTAAGTACATTTCATGACATATCTTGTCATGTTAAAGACAACTTATCAACTTTATTGTTAATCTCATTTTAAAATAACAGTAGTTAATAGAATAATAAACGTATTGGTTTGTTTAAAGAAAGGTGAAAAAATTTCTGGAAAGTTCTTGTAATATAACGTGCAATCAATTGATAGGAGAAGGAGGGGGAGGAATATTAACTGCGATTTCTACATATTCATTTGAATTATGTACTATTTGGAGCTGAAGAGAATAGTAAGGTGATTTATCATTTATCCAGGTAGTGTCACAAAATAATAAAACTAAGAGGAATAGGATTTCCTTCCTCGACACCTTTTCTCTTCTAGTATTGCCTTGGAGGGGTGGGCATTGAGATAGTGACCTTAGTATCAGTTCTATATGAATCTGGGTTGTGCTCTGACTTCAGAAAAGTGCTTGATGGAAATATATATTTTTAATTGTGTGAGAATAGCTGATTATTTCTTCTAATTTTACATCCCATCTTTCTGGAAACAGCTCACTATTCCTTCAGAGTCTGCACTGTCCAGTTTTCACCAACACGGAACCGAGCTTATGAACCCTGGGGCAATAATGACAGTTAAATACTTGTTTAAGAGCCAATCGAAATATTTGTTTTTATAATTGATTATTCCTTAGGAAGAACTTAAGACAGTAAAAAGGTATGGAAATATAATGTACCTATTCTCATCTTTGGAAATAATACAGAACAAATAAAACTGAAGAAAGCCTCAGCCCCTGCCATGTACATTCCTTATTTGAATGCCCCTCTCTTTCCAGAATCTTTCACCATTATCCTAAGTTTGTATCAAACATTCCTTTATGTATATTTATAGTTTTACTTTATATATGGCTAGTCTAAGTAAATAAATATGTAACAGTTTCCGTTTCATATCTTTTTTCTTTATTTTTTTTCAGCATTATTTGTTTGCAGTATTTACTCTTTTTTTGGTTACATTTTATTTGTTCAGTTAATTGAATTTTTATTTTAAATACTTTGTTTTATATCACACACAAGAGTTTTTTTATTTTTTCATTTTAATAAAGTCACCTTTTTCAGTCTTCTTTTGTGATTCTCACTACCTACTAATATTTTTATGTAATGCAATTTATAATACAAGGGCTTTGGAGAAGAGGGCCTGAGCTTAGAAATTCTGTACTTCCTAACTTGGTCAACTGCTTACTAACCTAAATCTCACTTTCCATATCTATGAAATGAGCAGTTTGTTTTTGCATAACTGATGGGTCTTATTTTATTTCATTTCTTTGTAAAAGGATGTTAATTGTCCTAATACCATTAATTGACTAATTGTTTTATTATCTGTGATGACTGGTGCTAACTCTTTTGTACGTTATGCTCCTCTATATTTGTAGATCATCTTTTTATCTTATTTTATTTATTTTTTTGGCCTACTTGAGTATGCCAGACCAGTGAAATCTTAATTACATAGGTTTTTAAATAAGTCTGGTATTCAATAGAGCAAATCCTTACACTTGGGTCTTCTAATTGGAAATTTTATTGGTTATCCTTGGTCTTATGCTTATGTAAAAATAAATTTAAAAATATGAACAGTTTGTCAAAGTACCCATAGATTCTGTTGAGGTTTGTTTGGGAGTACATTGATTTCACAGCGAAATTATGGGGTGGTTTATATTCAAGGTGATAAGATACTTGTGCATTAACAAATATGTCTCTTTAACGTGGTATATCTCTTTGTTTAGAATTTTAAAGTTTCTTTGAATAAAAATGTATTATATTCACCATAAAGATTTCACACAATTTAACTCATGCTAAATTTGTCCTTTTTAGCTTATTTTTTGTTACCATCATAAATGTAATCTTGTTATAAGTGATATAAGTGATTATAATGATTAGTGCTTTTGTGTTTTGTTTAAGAAATCTTTGTCTACCCAAGTCATTAAAAAATGTCCTATGTTATTTTTATTATTTTAATATTTACATTCAGGTAAATATGAGCTTTCTGGAATTGATTTTTGTGATATGAGACAGGAAGAAATACCTTTTTATTTTATACACACAGACACACACACACACACACACACATTCATATGCATACATATATAGGTCTAGAAACTTTTTTATTGAAAAGACCCTTTTTTCTCCAATATACTGAATGACACCTCAGTCATAAATCAGGTGACTAAATACATGTGGATCTATTTTTATTTCAATGGTCTGTTGTTAGTCCCTGGGTCAATATCATACTGTTTTAATTGCAGGAGCAGTAAATCAGTTTTGATGTCTGTGTGTGTCTTTCATTTTGTTCTTCTTTATCATGGACTTAGTGTTCTTATCTGTCACAGTCTCATATAAATTTAGGAATCAACTTGCAAAAAAAAAGGGAAAAAAAGAAACAATGGTGGGGGTTAAACTGAAAGCATATATTAATTTTAATATTTGGATTTTAGTATATAAACATGCATTTATCTACATTTATTAATATAGGTCTTATTTCATTCTTCCCAATAATTTTTTCATTAATTAATTAATTTATTTTTGGCTGTGTTGGGTCTTAATTGCTGCGTGGGGGCTTTCTCTAGTTGCAGTGAGTGGGGGCTACTCTTCGTTGCGGTGCACGGGCTTCTGATTGCGGTGGCTTCTCTTGTTGTAGAGCACGGGCTCTAGGTGCACAGGCTTCAGTAGTTGTGGCACGTGGGCTCAGTAGTTGTGGCTCGTGGGCTCTAGAGCGCAGGCTCAGTAGTTGTGGTGCACGGGCTTAGTTGCTCCGCGGCATGTGCGATCTTCCGGGACCAGGGCTTGAACCCGTGTCCCCTGCATTGGCAGGCGGATTCTTAACCAGTGTGCCACCAGGGAAGTCCCCCAATAATACTTTGAGTAAGGTTTATGAATAAAGTTATTATATATATTTTGTTATATGCATTCCTAAGTATTTGAGGCTCTTGATGCTCTTTTAAATGAATATATGTAAATAAATAAATATATGTTAAAATTTACACACATGTATGTAAAGGCTAGGATCCAGTACAGTTTTACAATTTTGATAGTCATAGTATAGTAGTATAGTAAACATCCTGGTATCATTACTAATTTTAAGAAATTGTGTTTCAGTATTGCACTATTCAATATGATTTTACTTTTAGATACCATTTATCATAAAACTAAATTTTCTGTCTATTACTAACATGGTAAAATCATTTTTGGTAAATAGATATTGCATTCTGTCAAATGCCTTCTCTGTGTCTATTGAGATCATGTGATTATTTTTATTTTTTTTCTGTTATCGTGATAAATTAGACTGATTAATTTTTTAATATTATACTAATCTTGCATTCTTGGAATTAACCTAGTATTACTGGGTTTGATTTACTAATATTTAGGATACGTGGGAGAATGTTCCTAGTAATTAGTCTATAATTTTCCATATTTGTGTAATGCTATTCTCAGGAATTGGGATCCAAATTACCTTAGTTTCATGAAATAAATTGGGCAGTGTTTACCCTTTGTCAACTCTATATGGTTGTATAAGACTGAATTATATAATTTTTTTCAGATTATTTTCCATTATAGGTTATTACAAGATATCATATGTAGTTCCCTGTGCTCTACAGCAGGTCCTTGTTGCTTATGTATTTTATGTATAGTAGTGTGTGTATGGTATTCCCAACCTCCTAACTCAACTCCCCCACCCCCTTTCCCCTTTGGTAACCATAAACTTGGTTTCCTTGTCTGTGCGTCTGTTTCTGTTTTGTATATGGATTAATTTGTATTATTTTTTAGATTCCACATATAAGTGATATGTATCTGTCTTTCTCTGTCTGACTTACTTCACTAAGTGTGGTAATCTCTAAGTCCATCCATGTTGCTGCAACTGGCAACATTTCATTCTATTTAATGGCTGAGTAATATTCCATTATATATATATATATGTACCATATCTTCTTTATCCATTCATCTGTTGATGGACATTTAGGTTGATTACATGTCTTGGCTATTGTAAATAGTGCTGCTATGAAAATTGGGGCGAATGTAACTTTTTGAATTAGTTTTCACCTTTTCTGGATATATGCCCAGGAGTGGGATTGCTGGATCATACGGTAGCTTTATTCTTAGTTTTTTAAGGAACCTCCATACTGTTCTCCATAGTAGCTGTGCCAGTTTACATTCCCACCAACACTGTAGGAGGGTTCCCTTTTCTCCACACCCTTTCCAGCATTTATTGTTCTAGACTTTTTGATGATGGCCATTCTGACCAGTATAAGGTAATATGTCATTGCAGTTTTGATTTGCATTTTTCTCTGATAAATAATGATGTTGAGTATCTTTTCATCTGCCTATTGGCTATCTGTATGTCTGTATAAGACTGATTATTTTCCTTGTATGTTTGGATGAATTCACTGATGGAGTCATGTGGGCATGGAGTAGGTTATTTTGTTTGTTGGATTTTAAATAAGATTTTATATAATATAATTAATTTCTTTAATATACATGGAACTGTTCAAATTTTCTGTTTCTTCTTGAATTGGCTTTGATGGGTGACCTTTTGCATTACTTAATTTATATCTTCAAATTTATTAGTATAGAATTGTTCCCATTATATTCATAGTATATTTTTATGCCTTTATTCATAATAATATCTTTTCATTTTGTTATTGTGGTATTTTGGATCTTCTTTCTGTTTTTATCACTAATGCTATGAGGAATATAAATTTTTCATCTTTTCAACGATACACCTTCTGACTTTGTTTTTTTCCCCTTCACTCTTATTTATTTTTTCTATTTTATTAATTTCTGAACTTTACTATTTCTCCCACCTTTTTAGGGTTTAATCTGATGTTCTCTTATAGCTTTTTAAGTTGAAATCTTATACAATTGATCTTCAGTCTTTCTTTTTTCCTTATATATGTATTTAAAACTGTCTTTTCCCTCTATGCACTGGTTGAGTTGCATAGATATACTAATGAAATTAATTATTTAAATTCTAGTACATAAAAACTTTGCTTATTTTCTGAAATCTTTATAAACATTTACTAAATTCTATTTCTGCATCTGCCATTGGGTGAGCTAAGTTGATTGAATTAAATTGCTAAACCAGTTAGAAGGTAGAAAGAACGTATTCCTTTCATTTAAGTTTCTCATTAAGTGCTAGTATAGATAAACTAGCCAGGGAAAACTACTCACTTATTAAGAATGCCTGCCTTTTATGCTTTTGTGTTTTCATTTATCTAGTTGGGAATTAGAATTCATATATTAACATTCATTATATCTTGCTGTCAAAAGAGATAATGAAAAGGACTTTCATATTATAAAATACTGTAAATATTAAGAATAAAATGGATACCCCAAAACTTATACTGTCTATTCATATAAAAATACTTTAATATTATAGAGCTATGAAATTCTAAAGATCTCTTATAATTCTCTTAATATGTAACCATAGTGTAATGTTTTATATATATGTATATATACATACATATTATATATATGTATGTATGTATTTGTGCATATGTATTTATATCCTAATAAAGAATCTCTTTTATAATATAGATTTTGCTTTTAGCTGTTAAATAAAATATGAGATTCAGGTAAATTTTATCTTCAGTGTACATGTTACTGCCAGTGTAACATGTCTACTAGAACATAAACAGGACTTTGTTAGTGTGTAATAAAAGTAGCTAGCCTTGTATTTTATTAAGGAAAAATTCCACACAGAATAGAAGTTATTAATATTTCATAGATGAGTTGAACTGAAGTAAAAACCTGGAATAATTGTGCCGTAATCACTTGATTACAATATAAAAGCATTCTAATTTTGACGGAATTTGCAAAAGATCTTTGTTGATAGTTTTCAGGGTAACTCGTTAGCCTCCCGTTTTGTTCTATTCATTCTCTTATTAGGTCTGTATTATCCTGGCCCTTTATATCTTCCAACAGGTCTGACTGCCTGGTTCTTACCAATTTCTGCTTCTCTTCTGGCCCCTCCAGATTATTCCTATTCTTAAGGAATGAATCTGGTGACTACAAAATAGGGAACTTAGGATCCAATCTCCAGTCACCAGATAGGCCGTGATGATCTTGAGCCTTACGGAGGATTGTTTTGCTATAGTAATATTTATAAAATACAAGTTATAGAAATGATTATTCTGTAGCACAGTGCCTCTCAATCCTGTGAGTGCATCAGAATCACCTAGGGAACCTTTCAAGGAACAGCGGTCCCCAGGCCCTTACTCAGATCAATCAATTTAGAGTATCTAGGAATAGGATGCTCTCAGTGACATTTTTTTTTTTAACTCCCAAGTTAATTCTAAGTTCCCCTCAGAGTTGAGGGTATTGCCCTAGAGCCGTAAGACAACTCTATTAGTCATACATAGACAATCCAGAAATACATACTGGGCTCTGTTCCCAAAAGACACCTGAAAATCTTATTAATTCCAAAATGGCTTTTAATTGAGTTTTCAGTAAGTCATAGGTTAGTACCAAATCTGTTTACTATCTAAAGCCAATTACTCTATAAACAAGGCATTGTTAAGAAATTTGCACAAGAAAAGCATGTATATTGAATGCTTTCCTATGGTTTCATACCTGCTGTAATCTAGTCTAGAGTGCAGACGTTTGTATTTTATGTTTAGAAATTGTTGATCTGCTGCTTTCAAATGGTCTACTTAGATAGCACGTATAAGATAAGCACATTCATGTATGTGTATATATATATCCACATATATCCGCATCAGATTCTATGAAGTTATCCCATTACCAGTGCACTGACTCCGGACACCAACTCCCCAGAGACAGGCCACACTCCACAGACTAAGGGCACAGCACGGTCCCCCACAACAATGCTGTCACCTCAGACAGCCGCAGCTGCAGGACCAGGGGTCCTCAGGACACCTCAGTCCTGACCAGCTGCCTAGAAATTCAGGGGTTCCCTCTATCCCTTAAGTTTCAACGATTCACTAGAATGTCTCACAGAAGTCAACAAAGAGCTATACTTAGGATTACAATTTCATTAGAGCAAAAGTATACAAATCAGAAGTGTCCAGAGGAAGAAACACGTAGTGCAAGGTCCAGGGGGGACCCCAAAATGAAGCTTCCACTATACTCCCCCCCAGGAGTAGGACACGCCATCCTCCTGGCCCAGCAGCTTGCAGAGTATTGCTGACTAAGGACGCTCCCCGAAGCGTGGTGTCCAGAGGTTGTGTTGGGCTCATTACAAGGCATGATTGATTGAATCATTGCCCACCGGGCCACACTCAGGACGGTGGACTCAGTCCTAGCGCCCCTCCCTCCCCAGAGGTCAGGCTGAGGGCAGTTGGCGCAAAGCCTCTGTCTAGTCACAGAGCTGCTTTTCCAGCGCTGCCAGTACCCAGCACTTCCAGTCACCTCCTTAGTTTAAACTGAGGACCCCAAGTCACCTAGTTAGCATACATCCTCAGGGCTCACCAGGGATTACAAAGCAAATCCAAAGATACGCATTTATCTTATTACTTGGGCAAGTCCAAAGCTTTAGAAGCTGCATTCCAGGAACCGAGAGTGAAGGCCTGTTAAATTCTTTATTGTACAACCAAGTAGCAACATACTCAGATCAGGTCACTCCAGGATTCCTATGACTTATTGTGTAATATTATACCTTTACAATTTACTGAGGTTAAATCATAGTAAAAAAGATCAAAAATAGAATATCCTCATTGTTTATTTCTTTAAATTCCCGGTAAGCACTCCCTTCCTTTCCTCTTTCCCTTCCCAGACAGTTCAGGGCTGAAGGTGTCGGCGCGGCCTGGTGTGGTTAGCACCCACTGCCGGATGGAGGGGCCGCGGAGAGCAGAGCGGGGAGTTAGAGCCCCGGCGGGGTGGGAAGGAGGCTCTCACACGTGTCGAAGAAAAATTAATCAGTCGATCTAAGAAAGAAATGGAAAGTTTTATTCAAGCCAGTTTTGAGGATTGTAACCTGGGAAGAACATCTCAGAAAGCTCTGAGAACTGTTCCACCCGTTAGAAGTCAAGGCACAGGTATATAAGTTTTTTGAGACAGAGGGCGGTACATCAAATGATGTATTTTAATTAATTTATTTATTTTTGGCTGTGTTGGGTCTTCGTTTCTGTGCGAGGGCTTTCTCTAGTTGCGGCGAGCGGGGGCCACTCTTCATCGCGGTGCGCGGGCCTCTCACTGTCGCGGCGTCTCTTGTTGCGGAGCACAGGCTCCAGACGCGCAGGCTCAGTAACTGTGGCTCACGGGCCCAGTTGCTCCGTGGCATGTGGGATCTTCCCGGACCAGGGCTCGAACCCGTGCCCCCTGCATTGGCAGGCAGATTCTCAACCACTGCGCCACCAGGGAAGCCCAAATGACGTATTATTTATTGACAGTTTACACAATCCAGATCTAAGCATCATCTTGGCCCCTTACAACATCAGGAAGGAGTGTTATCTTTTAAGGAGTCGTCTTGTTGATGCTGGGAGAATGTTGCCCTTGATGGTTGAGCAGGTGTTTCAGCCGATGCGGGAGGTTTGGTTGAAGCATAACGTAGATACACAGTGCACAGTGCGGGGAGAGAGAGGACCAAAGGGCAGAGAAGAATTTTTATGTTTAAATTCTTCTTGTTTTGCCATAAAACATGAAGCTTATGTCACACTCACAGGGGGCGGCAGGGGCTCCACACGGGGTATTAGATCCCAGACAGCAAGAGGAGGTGTCTGCCGGGTGTGCGGTGTGGCCAGTGCAGACTGTGTGGTCCAGGCAGGGCTGAGCGGGTGTCTGAGAGGCTGCCGAGAGCAGGAGGTCAGAGCCCAAGCAAATAAGCAAATGCGGGGACATCCACGCTTAGACCACCTGGCTTGGCATTTCAGAACCTTGGCAAGGTGAGGAAGGCGTTATCTCAGGCGTGCTGGAAGGGTGCAGCGATAGAAGATTGTTTAAATACAAGGGACAAGTCAAATAAGTAAATACATTAAGGAAAAGGGAAGCTAAGTTAAAGGAATCCATGGGGAAAAGGGGAGATAGCTAGGAGGAGACCTGAGAGGTTAGGTTGGAATTGGAGACCCCAAAGCTAGGAGGAGACCTGAGAGGTTAGGTTGGAATTGGAGACCCCAAAGTGAACCCATGTTTTGTGATGCAGATGTAACGTGAATACAGATGTAATTGTGTGCGTGTACATAGTTAATAATTACAAAGACAGAAAAAGCAATATGACACTGGAGAAATTGGCAGACACTACAGTTAGGAAGTGATTGAAATGGTCACCAGTAGTGGCACAAATTGAAAGCTGTGGATAAGGTGTCAGGAGAAGAACACAGTACCACCTCTGTGGAGTTCCTGCCAAAGATGCATAACCTGAATCCAATCAGGGGAAACAGCAAAGAAACCCACACTGCGTGTAAAATAACTGTCCAGCAGTCTTCTGAAGAGTCAACATCAGTGAAAGTCAAAAAAATGTCTGAGATCTAATCCAGACTAAAGATGCTAAAAAAAGGTGACAATAAATGCAACACGTGGATCTGAAACTGATCACTTTTCTATAAAGTATATTTGCGGGGGGCAGTTGGAGGAACTTGATGGCGTCTGAGGTTTAAAAGACGATAATGAATCAGTTTTGATGGTCTTATAGTGGTTATGTAGGAGAATGTCAATATTTAGGGTGTTGGGACATCGTGTCAGCAGCTTAATATCGAATGGTTCAGGGGGAAAAATTGTGAAGTACTTGCAAATTTTCTGAAATTTAGAAGTTTCAAAATAATGTAAAGGAAAAAAATACCCATGAAGATATTATTAATTACATACTACCTTCCGCATTTAGAAGTGTTTACCCAACTCTCCCATCAGATCATCCCTGAGAAATTACTCTCAGATTAGGAAAACATCTTTTTCACCTTGATGAAGTGGTGTGTCCCTATCCTAGACAATGACAGTCATTCAACCCCGCCAGCTAGGAAGTTCCAGGGTAATGCTGGGCTCATTTTCTATAACATTCTTCAGTAAGACTTTTCTGTGTCCTTTATTCCTCCACTCTTTTATCTGTGTCTGCATTTACTGTGGGTTAAGAAGTTTCAATTTATTGTTCTTATCTTTATCTCAGATATTTTTTTGTTTCTGGTAAGTAAGCTACAAAGGCACTTAACAACAGGTATATTGTTGTCTATTTCCCTTTCTCCCTCTTTCTTTCCTCCCCAGTGTCATGCACATCATAGTGAACAAACTGACTTAAATATATCCTACTGTTTTACCTTGAAGCAAAATCAGATGAATATACACACTTGGTAATTTCTGTTCGAAGCATGAGATTTTAACACGTTAGAGGTGTGTGTGTGTGTGTGTGCACACACGTGTATAATTTTTGACTTCAGAATGTATAAAGAAGCTAGGCTAGGCAACAAAGTGGTGGTCCAGGGTGGAAGACTGTCAATATAAACATGAAACCTACATAGAATGGACAGATATCCTCAACCCTGGTTCTTTACAGGGAACCTCAGAGCTTGGTGGTCCACAGTAAGGAATAAGCCAGGTTACACAAGTGAAGAAAGCACAGGTGCAGCTGCTTTATTATTATTGTGATGAGAACACTTAGCATGAGATCTACGCTCTTACCTTTTTGCTTGCTGGATACAGCATTGTTAACTGAAGGCACAGTAGTGCACAGTAGACCTCCATACCTTGATCATCTTGCATAACTGATATCTTAGAGCTGCTGGTTGCCAACTTTCTATCCCCTCCCTTCCCAGCCCCTGGCGATGGCCATTCAACGCTCTGCATCTGTGCCTTTGACTGAGGGTTCTCCTGGGTGCAGCGGGGGCAACCCCCCAAGGTCCAGTCACTGCCACCTCAAGCCGTCCTATTTCCTCAGACCTGGGTGTCCCTGCTCTATCCTGAGTATTTTGGCCTATAGCAGCCCAGACCATGTGATGAACCCTGAACATAAGAAGTGAAAGTCCAGAATTTTTTTTTCATGAAGTAGTTAGGGTAACACAGTGAATAGAAAGGCTTGCAGGTCTGGGGATGTGGGACCTGTCACAAAGAAACAAAGCTGATGGTCCTGACATCACCTTAATAGGGGAGAAGTAAGGAGAGAAGCTCTTGAGACTGCGTGTTTCTAGTCCTGTTAAAATCTGCTTCCTCAAATTCGGACCTTAATGGATTTTTAAGCTTGTTCACACATTTGCATATGCTTTTACAATCTCTGACTTTATTTATGTCTGCCTTACTGATTAGTCAGGAATTTATCTGGAAGGCAAGACATTATAAGATATTTGGGGGGGTATCTGTTTATTTAAGGAAAAATAAAGTCCTTGGTGATTTATATGCCATAAATGTGTCTCCAGTTTACTGTCTCTTCCTAATTTCTACATGTGTATCAGCTTTGATCATGGTAATCCCACTTATGCCCCCCCAACTTCCAAAACACACACACACACACACACACACACACACACACACACACAGAGGTATGATTGATGTATCCTACAGATTGCTAGTAATAAAAGGACAGCAATCAAGAGAATAAAAAAGATTGGAGTAAGAAAAAGGACATAATAAAAATGAACCTGAAAATTTTGAGTTACCAAGGTTAAAACTGAGTGAATGAGAATGCATAAGCAGAAAGTTGAAATCCAGATTCATATTCTTAATCTTAATCTTAATAAAACTGGACATATCATGTCCTTTAGGCTCTTTATCATGCCTTTCATTTTAGTAATAATTTATTCATGAGTCTTAGAGACTTTTTTGGGGGGCAGTGTTTAAATGTATCGTATCTTGACTGTTTTTCCTCTCTTCAGGGCTATCCTCCTCCATTGTAATTGATTTAAGTATTTTAGTGTTTTAGAGGATTGTGAATTAATGATGCATTTAAACTGCTTTAGAATGACCTTAGGCTAGGTAAATTACTGCAGTCCTGCCAGGCAGGGATATTTATTTTGATGGCAGTAAGCTTTTACTCTCCTGTTTAACCACGTGGCACACAAAGTAACTGGCTGGCTGGTTTAAATATATTCTATAAGAGTTACAAACAAATTTTATTGAGAGAAATAACTGTTTACAGTCTTGACCCTATTACAGGCAACATCTAATTCTATTTTTCACTATGATTGAGTGACTTTCTCTTGACTGTTAATGGTACAGCTTTAAAGGAAGTGTAACCAGGAATAGCACTGCCCTCAGGCCTGGGCTCCATGCTTACGGGCTGTGTATCTCACAATCACACACACCCACAAATAAACGTGTTCAAGAAACCACAAGCACTTCTATCACTTGAAACCCCACATCCATGTGTGGCATGGCCAGATCCATAGCACTAAACCTCTAGACTTGTGACCCTCACCGTTCAAAGATTAAGGAAAAGCTTCCCCACATCTCCTGCCCCTTGTCTTTCCAACAGAGGCTGTGACCTCAAGGCAGGGATGTCCAGTGGTTTGTGCTGCTGACTTCTGTGTAGACACTGCTGGAAAGTGTGTGTGTAGGGGCCTTGGAGTACAAAAGCACTTAGGTGAGAGAAAAAGCTAATTAACTCTTCAAATATTTTCTCCGAATGCTTTTCCTCAGTGAATGAATCCTCTAGTGAATGCAACAGATGTTTGTGTGGCCAAGTATAATTTTCCAGGGATACCCATCCAGCTGAGCATTTATTCCCTTGTTTCTCATCCTTTTGTAGTTCAAATCCTAAGCTGTATTTTTCTGAACTGTCTTGAATCCTTCTTTTATCACAGTGTTTTCCCCTGGCCCCGTTCACCCCAGATGGAAAAGTCTATGTGATCTTGACTTAAAAAAAACAAAAACAAACTATGTTACTGAGAAATTACTGTCAGAACTTTCTCATGGAAATGCAAGGGCCTTTTCGTTCAAGATCACGGCGACCCATCTCATGTTTTAGTGAAAACTTCCCTGCCAGGATGCTTGAAAGTTTGTGGATCCTATTTCAAGAACTTCTGCTACGTGCCGTCAGAGTGGCTTGGACCACCAAACTCCTGCGAGATCCCTTCCCTGAGGAACCTTGGAAAGCAGTTTCTTTGCTGACTGGCTTCCTTACCATTTATTAGTTATAAAAACGTCTTTCTTCCTCTTCTAGATCTCCTTGTTTGTGTCAATGATCTAAACATGTAAGTAGGTTAAAAAAAAAAAAAAGAAATGGGATGAAAAATTGATTATGCGAATATTATCAGTAGTTGATAAAGTAAGAAAAGAGAACATGAAATTATCAAAGCACATATTATTCAGTTCCATTTGTGTCAGTGACAAATGTTGAACAATTAACATTTAATATATGTATTGGTGAAATACCGGTCATAGAAAACAAAAAAAAAGTTGAAATTAATGAACGTTTTCATTGTTTTATAAAAATTATAGCATTGGCTTAAGCGAATTACTAAAAAAAAAAACAACTTCGGATTTCATGCATTGTTTTAAAAGATTGCTAGAGGCACCTTTATGAAAGTGCCACTCATCTGTTGGTGAAGAAAAGTGTGTACAAGTCAGATTTTTAGCCCAATCTAGATATGTTCTTTGTGTCAGTTGTGATGCACAGTTAGAATGTATTACTAAGAGATGTAGCCTCAATGGTGTCTACAGCAATGGCGTTATTTGAAACGGTTCAGATCTTCCATACAACACTTTTTTTGATGTGCTCCGAAATGGACATCTTGATGAAATACATATTAAACTTGATTTAATGACCACTCTCAGACACATTGGGAATAATAACTATAAGCTCTAAAGAATGAATAATAGGTTTTTTGAGCAGGAACTGAATTAAGTTTGAGTTTCTGCTAGACTAAGATATTTAACAGAATTGTGGCTTACTATTAATAATACTAGCGGACATTTACATAAAACTTCAAACTGATCTAAGATAGCCTAAAGTGGGTTAAAAACTTGAAGAATGATATTTCTAAATAGAAAACAATGTAAAATCCACTACAAAAGTGATATTCCAATAAAATGTAAATGGATTAGAACAAGAAAGTAAAAATATTAACATGACTTTGAAAAAAAAGATTCACAGACAGATTCATTCACAGATAATATACAAAATAAGTTTTTAGACTAATTTTTGGCCATTATAGATCAAGATATATTCTCTTTTTCTTTAAATTTTTATTATTTATTTTTATTTTTGGCTGCTTTGGGTCTTCATTGCTGTGTGCGGGCTTTTCTCTAGTTGCTGTGAGTGGGGGCTACTCTTCGTTGCAGTGTGTAGGCTTCTCATTGTGGTGGCTTCTCTTGGTGTGGAGCACGGGCTCTAGGTGCACAATGTTCAGTAGTTGTGGCACACGGGCTCAGTTGTTGTGGCTTGCGGGCTCTAGAGAGCAGGCTCAGTAGTTGTGGCTCACGGGCTCAGCTGCTCCGCGGCATGTGGGATCTTCCCAGACTTGGGCTCGAACCCATGTCCCCTGCATTGGTAGGCGGATTCTCAACCACTGCGCCACCAGGGAAGCCCCAAGATATATTCTTGATTAAAGAGAAATTTAAACCAATTGATCAACACACTGCTCTTTTCGGTTTTCTTCACAGAATTCCAGCCTTGAGGAATTTGATAGGAGAACTTAAGACATACTGTCTGGAACTTGATATTGCTTTAAGATAGTAGGAATCATGACATAAGTAATGGCGAACTTATGCTCAAATTAAAATATCTTGTAATAGTTTATGAAACATACTAATTTTGTCATATATAATTTATAGTGGTTAAGATGACATGTAAAATTGATAGCTCATTTCAGAAAATAAATATTTCTAGGCCAGTTTTATTAATAATACCAGTTGCTATGTCCCTGACAGAGGCTTTTGTAGTATTTCCTAGTTTCTTCAGATGCTGGAATTTTGTGTTTGTAACTTCCTCTGAGTCAACTTGATTCTTACTGTGGCATTGAGCTATCCAGGGAGGACACTGTGTGTTTGGCGGGGGGAGATATTTTGCTGGCAGAGGATGAAGATATTGTGTGATTTTGTGTGAAAATTTACTGAGTAAAACAAACAAACAAAGATCTAGATATTTTTGTAAGTTCACAGAATGTGCTGTGGAGATGGTTGCCTGGTGGTTAGCGGAAGACTGCTTCATCCTTGGAAAAGCAACAGGAGATTTAGTGCTGACTTTCTACTAGTGATTAAAACCACAGCAGTCGATCAGTATTGATGTAGAAGTTGTACACCTGGGAGAAGTGGACAAGAAAATGTCTTTCTCTAAATTTTTACTAGAATTTAATATGGAAAAAATGTTAACTTCAAAATACTTATAATTAAACACAGTCCTTATGTTTGCACACATGCCCTTATAGTAGCCTGTTACTTGCAGTGAGTCAGTGCAATTGTGTTTGTTCAAAGATGGGTCACTGCTTGATCATTAATAGCTGTTAATGTTACCTCTTCAAAACTGGAGGTGGAATTTCACTCTTTTTCTATCTTGCTTGCTGGCTTCAGCGTGTGGCGTCAGTTCTCAACTTGGAGGATGAATATCAGGGTTATGACTGTTTAAAATAAAATATTCACCTTACCTTCATCTTCATCTTTTGGCTGCCTTTGCTACCATTTCGCCCTTTGTATCTGAGAGGTCTTTTTTTCCCAGATCAGCGAGATTCCCTCCATCGCTACTTCTGTGTTCAGTAACATGAGCACCACTCTTATCTTCTTGGGAATTCTTGGCTGTTTGGATGCCCACCAAGTTTCTGAATAGAAGGTAGAACGCTTTGCAGTAGTGTGAATTTCATCTTCCCTTTAAACTGTTAGTTTCTCTTGTGGGCTTTGTTTTCAGGTATGAGGTTTGGAAGAGCTCTCGATGAATTAGGCTAATGTCTTGAGGCAATTCATTGATGTGACAACTGGTAGATATCACCGAGAGCCCTTGGCACCTGTGGGTGCTGGATGTGGGGCTGTGACAGCAAAGACTGAAGAAAGCACTGATTATTGTTTAGGAAAAATGATTCCCCGAGAACTGATAGAACGTGGTGCACTGCTCTCAGGATAACAGGAAACATATAAATAAAGAGGCACCAAGAGGGTTGCTTTGTGAAGATAACAAGCAGTTTAGTCGGAAATGGTTGCTGTGGTGAGGGTTTTCCTTGTTTGCTTGTTTTCCGCTGATGGAGACATCTGCGGTCTCCTGCCTTTCTTGCTCCATCACAAGCAATCAGCATGAGATAGTGCAACCAGCTTACCCGCGGGTTTGTTTGTCTCCAAGCTGTGGACATTAATCTTCTGTTTTCCATTCTATGGATAACGCTTGATGACCTTCAGCATCCAAATGTTGAAATTACTTCCCATCCAATCACTACCTGGCTGGCGTATTAATGAAGCCATTTGCCTAGCAATTGCTACTAAATGAAATGGACATACTTTGGTAAACTTCCAATTATGAAGGAAACTGGTGCTTCTTCATTGTTTTTATTTTTCCATCCAGAATTATCCTGTTTGCATCTAGAAGGCAAAATGTTGGCTAGTCTCTGTTTTGAGAAAAAAATCTGGCAGAGACAGACTAATGACTTCTAGATTGAAGGTGACTATTGGAATATGATGACAACGTATGATCCTGGATTGGATTCTGGGCCAGTTGTTAAGGACATTAACTATGGACTTATGCTAGATAATCTTGTATTTATAGGTTAATATCAATGTTAAGTTCAACATGGATGTTTCCTTTTCCACATTATCATGCAGGTATCGGGAAGTGGCTGCCTTAACTGGGCTTTCATCTTCCAACTTCCTTGAATTTATTTGTGGTCATGAGCTGGTTCTTACCAGTGGAATATGAACAGTCATATATATAATTCCCAAAGTTTGCAGGAAGTAGATGTGCTCTCTGAAAGAGTCTTTTTCCCTTTAGCCAGCGGGAGAGAGGACCAGGAGGTCAGAAGGGATGGTAAAGCCACAAGATGGAAGGGACCCAAGTCTCTGAATTATGGTAAAAAGGATATCCACCCATCAAACACAGTACCTGTTTTGAACTGTAATGTAAATGATGAAAACAAAATACTTGTATCCATTAAGCAACTAGCATTTGAGGTTTACTTGTGACAACAATTCCTAATCACTCATTAATACAGGCAGAGTGTCCCATTGTGTAATTCACTGGATGCCTGATAAATTGTAGACACACTTAGCATCATGGCTGCCAATGGCAGGGACATTCTTTTGCCTCATTTTTCTACGGGAGCAGACACTGTCCTTGTCTGTAGATAAGGATTCAGTCCACTTTTAGTTTTCCTTTCTCCGCATTCCAATACACTGATTGATACTCTTCATAATACCTTTCCCATTTGTTTTATAGTATCAGTACATATGATGTTCTGAAATCTTCTAGTTCTTTGCTGTTTGTACATTAGTTATTTCCTGATGTTTTACATTATTCAGTGTAATTTTACCATTGATATTATAGTTGATACTCATTATTTGTGGATTCCATGTTTGCAAATTTACCTACTCACTAAAATTTATTAGTAACACGAAAATCAGTACTTGCAGGTCTCGCATGGCCAATTTCAGACATATGCGGAGTAGAGAAAACTGAGTCCCTTGATTCACCTGTTTCCACCCAAAATGGAACAAGATGATGCTCTGTCTTTTCACAGTAGCTCTGGTACAGAGATGCCCAGAGGGTGCAGGTGGCAGGGGGCAGGGCAGGGCAAACAACTCCTGCTCTGGGCCAGTGCTTTGGGCTTGAACTCCAGTTTTACCATCTGTTAGGGGAGTGGATGCAGGCAAGTCACTTAACACTTCTGCCCTAGGAGCAAAGTTTCAGCATTCACAGCAACTTTATAGAACGTAACTCCCTCAGATGATGAGAATTGACTGTGTTTCTTGCTTTTATTTTCTGTTAGCGTGTGTGTTGATTTTTGGATTAATAAATATAATTCTTCCTGCATTGAAACAATAATTTGTTAATAATTCCAATAATTATTGAACATATATTGAGCTGATAATGTGAATACCATAATTTCTAGGATAAATTGTAACCTTCAAAGTCTATATATATAAGCTATAAATATAGATATATTTTTTAATGTCTTTATTTAGTGCTTCCTTTGTTTCTTTTTCACTTGGTTGGTTTCTACTTATTCTTCAGGGGCGAGCTCAGCCCTCCTCCCCGCCAGGACATCCTTCTTCATTCCCAGTCCCTCCACCGAGCTCTCATCAGGGCTCATATCACATAAACATTAAATCCTCTGCTAATTGACTGTGAGTTTTGATGTTAGGGCTGTGCTTTTCCCTGGGTCCTGGGACAGCTCATGGCTGATAGAAGTTCAATAGATGACCCTTGAACTAATCCAAACTAAGGATGTCAAGATATAATTTCAGATATTTCTGGTGAAGATACTGAGAGTTGCTTCAAAGCATATTGCTTTTTTCAAGCTGTGACAGGTACTTTTCAGTAGCTAGTTTTTCATAGGCAGATTCATAGCTCCAGCCATACACATAGGTGTAAAAGACAGAGCACAGATGACTCAGAATAAACCCATTGTTTGTTTAAAAATTAACTCAGATGCACCCTCCAAGAATCATTAAAGATATCTCTGCACTTCCAGAATCACCATTTGTCTTGTAAATTTAGTTTCTCAGTATCTAGTATCAGATCTCTAGGAACAATTTGTGAAAGTGAAAAAAATATATTCCCCATGTTTAAAAGTTTTCTTGTTACTGCAGTGTCTTATGGGGAGACAATTGATGTTACTCTCACATAAAATAACATTATAAAAAACAGTAAATGTACACTAGAATATCAATAGGCTTTAATAAATCAAAATGTAATGTACACTGAATATGGGAGTAAATTTAGATGCTCCAAATATAATTCATTAGTTAAGTATGCTCACCAACAAAACTTTGGTTTGAAATGCAGTGACATTGTTATTTGTGATTTAAAGCGATTTACAGTTAGCCCTCTATATCCGTGGGTTCTGCGTCTGTGTGGATTCAATTAACTGTGATTCGAGTATACTTCAGGATCCAGGGTTGGTTGAATCTATGGATTCGTAACCCATGGATAAGGGGCCAACTGTAAGGCACTTGGGCATCTGCAGATTTTGGTATCTGCGGGGGTCCTGGAACCAATCCCCTGTGGGTATCGAGTGATCGAGGGACAACTGTAGTTTTATTTCTTAGATAGAATCAAGTTATGGGGTGTTAAAATGAGAATAATACTAAACGATGTGGGAACAGTTGTTGTAGTAGCTAAGTGTCTATGAGAGAAAAAGAAATGCTTACTAATGGGAAGTGCTGTGTGTTACTTACCTGGAACCTGAGAGAGCAAAGCTACTAGGGAGTGTTTCCTTGTTCTTTCACAGAGAGAATAAATGTTTTCCATGTGCATGGCGTTCCAATTTCATCTTTATATTACTTTAAGCCATCTATATTTAGAATGGAAACAAAGGAAATCTTGCAAGCTGTTTTTGAGAAAATTGTCAGTTTCATGAAATGTCACCAAAACATAATTTTACATATCTAAGTTTAATTCTAAATAGGTAAATTTATATCAAGAAAGTAAAAATGGCAATTAAATTTGTCAGTACTACCGAGAGCCAGAAACCCTTCCAGGAGATATCCGTGGGTTTGTTCTGAGTTTCTTAGCCACCTTGATGGTTAGTGGGTATTATTCTCAAACAAGGCAATGCAGGTGAATGCTTACAACACAGAGCTTTCATTTCACATTTCTACATTTGTGAGCAATATTAGCCTTTTAATAAAGCCTCAAGGAATTTCTGATACTGTATAATATACACAAGGAAAAATGTGAAGTAAAACATGGCAGCAAACTTAAATGTGAAAGTAGAAGCATTTTTATTTCTCTTTGATCCCCAAAGTAATAAGTATTTTAAATTATAGAACTAAGTTCATACTCTACTTCATTTTCCTGTCTTATGTTTTTAGCTGACTACCAACCAAGCTCATCACTGGCTTTCAGCTTGGAATGATTGTCATCCCTTATTGTTCTATATTCTGACAGAATCAGTCAGAAGGCTATCATTCCTAGCAGAAAGATGTGACCGATTACTTTAAAAATAAATGATACTAGGACTGAATCAAGAAAGAAGAAGGTTCATTAAAACCTTGAAGAAGAAGCCTCATCCGTCTCTGCATATTGCTCTTGACAATGCCTGAGAGATAGCTATATATTATGTTTATTTTTAGAACCAACCAATCTCTTTTAACTTAGACTGCTGAATGAAGCAAGCAAGAATACTCTCAGGTAGCTCTGAAGTTCCGTGTGAGTGAACTGCATTATTTCTTTCTATTAGAAGCTGCTGTCCTATCCTTCATTTTGGACAGATTTCTTCAGAATAAATGTAGAGAAAAAAATTACTGCGTGCTGTGGGCCTATGGATACACTTGCTCTTTTAATGAATAATATATGTGAACTAAAAGCATAATAAAGCAAGGCTAAGAGTTTTATTCATCTTTTTATGTATCTGAAAACCTATGGCAATTTGATTTTTCTAATCAAATTGCTCAAGATGACTGTTGTACTTCTGGTATAAATAGAAATTTCTAAAGAGCTTGAAGCATCCAGCATTCTCCTTCAAAGTTAAAAATTGAGAATACCAACTCTTGACTGTCTTGCCTTTGGATTCATTTGAAAGTGTATTAGGGAAAAAGTTAAGTTGAGGGTTTGACTCAACAGATTTGTTTTGCTTTTCAAAGTAAATTAGTGCTGAAAAGCAAAATCAGAGTATGAGATTGAGTATCTTTCAGTGACCAATACAAAAAAAGTAAAGAACATTTCAGATATTTAGTAGTAAAATATCAGAAAATGCCTAAAGGGTATTGTAGTTATTGGAATTAAATACATACAGAATCAAAGTTCAAGTTACAAGTGAGATTTCAAAGATGACAACCACCTGCTTCTCTTTCCATTGTCCATTTTTGTGCAATGCTTTGACTTCTCTCATTTTGTTACTGTGATCTGCTCTCTATTTATGGATACTTGCCTCTTATTCAAAGCAGATGATGCCCTTCTTTTGCATATAAGTGGCAGCTATCTTAAAGCTTTTGCCACAGAAAGTGTGTGTGGGGGGGGGAGTAGTAGTGCTATTCAGATGTATATTGCTTAAAGAAACTGGAACAGTAATATTCAAATATAGGAAATAGGAAAACTGTGGAATGCACACTAAGGTATAAAAAACCATTTGTTGGAGGCAGGACCAAGATGGCAGAATAGGCAGACTCTGTCTGAGCTCATCGTCTCCCATGAACACACCCAAACTACAACCAATATAGAACAACACTCTCTAAGAATGACCCGAAGACTAATAGAAGAACTTGTCTACAATTAAGGATATAAAGGTAAAAAAAACACATTGGGATGGGTAAGAGGGGCAGAGACACGATATAGTCATGACCCACAACAGTGGTGGGTGACACACAAGTGGAAGAGGATATTACAAACTCAGAGGTCCTCCCTAAGGAGTGAGGGGTTTGAGCTCCATATGGGGCACCCAACCCTGGGGACTGGCACTGGGAAGAGAAGTCTTCTTAACTGGTTTTGGAAACTGGTGGGGTTTATGACCAGGAGAGTCGAAGGACTTTACAAACCCCAGAATCTGCACCTAAAGGACTTATCACATTGCAGATCCAGTATACTGAAAAGCACCTGGCACTCTAACCAGCCTGCCAAGACCAACCCAGCAGGAAATGTTAAAGGGCCATATAAGACGAGCCTGCAGCTAACATCATACTCCATGGTGAAAAGCTGAAAGCATTTGCTCTAAAATCAGGAACAAGACAAGGATGTCCATTCTTGCCACTTTTATTCAGCACAGTATTGGAAATCCTAGCCACAGCAATCAGACAAGAAAAAGAAGTAAAAGGAATCCAAACTGGAAAGAAAGAAGTAAAAGTGTTTGCAGATAATATGGTACTATATATAGAAAACCCTAAAGATTCTACCAAAAAACTGTAAGAACTGATAAATGAGTTTAGTAAAGTTACAGGATGCAAAATTAAAATACAGAAATTTGTTGCATTTCTATACACTAACAACAAACTCTCAGAAGAGAAATTGAGAAAATCCCATTTACAATTGCATCGAAAGGAATACAATACCTAGGAATAAATTTAACTAAGGAGGTGAAAGACCTGTACTCTGAAAACTATAAGAAATTGATGACAAAAATTGAAGACAACACAAATAAATGGAAAGATATATCATGCTCATAGATTGGAAGAATTAATAGTGTCAGAATTCCATATTACCCAAAGCAGTCTACAGATTCAGTGTAATCCATATTAAACTACACATGGCATTTTTCATGAAACTAGAACAAATAATGCTAAATTTTGTATGGAACGACAAAAACTCTGAATAGCCAAAGCAATCTTGAGAAAAAAGTACAAAGCTGGAGGTATCATGCTCACTGACTTCAAACTCTACTACAAAACTACAGTAATCGAAACAGTATGATACTGGTACAGAAACAGACACGAAGATCAATGGAACAGAATAGAAAACCCAGAAATAAACCCACACACCTATGGTCAGTTAATCTATAACAAAGGAGTCAAGACTATACAGTGGGGAAAAGATAGTCTCTTCAATAAATGGTGTTGAGAAAACAGGACAGCTACATGTAAAAGAGTAAAACTAGACCATTTTCTCATACCATATACAAAACTCAACTCAAAATGGATTAAAGACTTAAATGTAAGACTTGAAACAGTGAAAATCTTAGAAGAAAACATAGGAAGTATGCTCTTTCACATCAGTATTAGCAATATATATATATATATATATATATATTTGGATCTGTCTCTTCAGGCAAGGGCAAGAAAAACAAAAATTAACACATAGAACCACATCAAACTAAAAAGTTTTTGTGCAGTGAATGAAACCACCAAGAAATTGAAAAGACAGCCTAGTGAATGGGAGAATATATTTGCAAATGATATGTCCAGTAAGGGGTAAACATTCAAAATATATAAAGAACTCATACAACTCACTATCAAAAAAACAAACAATACAGTTAAAAAATGGGCAGAAGACCTGAATTGACATTTTTCCAAAGAAGACATACGGATGCCAAATAGGCACATGAACAGATGCTCAACATCACTAATTATCATAAAAATGCAAATCAAAACCACAATGTAATATCACCTCACACCTGTGAAAATGGCTATTATCAAAAATCTACAAGTAACAAATGTTGGACAGGATGTGGAGAAAAGGGAACCCTCCTGCACTGCTGGTGGGAAAGTCAATTGGTGGGGTCACTGTGGAAAAGAGTATGGAGGTTCTTCGAAGAATTAAAAATAGAACTGCCATATGATCCAGCCATTTCACTTCTGGGTGTTTACCCAAAGAAAACAAAAATACTGATTCAAAAAGATGTATGTAGCCCAATGTTCCTAGCAGCGTTATTTACAATAGCCAAGATATGGAAACTACCTAAGTGTCTCTGGACAGATGAATGGATAAAAAAGATGTGACTGATACATCACCCATAAAAATAGAATGAAATCTTGCCATTTGCGACAACGTGGATGGACCTTCAGGGCATTATGTTAAGTGAAATAAGTCAGACAGAGTGAGACAAATAGGGTATGTTTTCATCGTATGTGGAATCAAAAAACAATACAAATAAACAAGTATAACAAAATAGAAACAGACTCACTGGTGCAGAAAACGAAGTAGTGGTTGCCAGAGGGGATGGGAATTCTGAGTTGGGCAAAAAGAAGAGGTGAAGGAGATTAAGATGCACAAACTACCAGTTATAAAATAAATAAGTCTCAGGAATGTGATGTGCAGTACAGGGAATATAGTTAATAATATTGTAGTAACTTTGTATCGTGTGTCACATATAAACCTAATATAATATTGTAAGTCAACTAGACTTCAATTAAAAATATGAAGTGAACTAAACTGCCAGTAGCTGTGCTGTTCAAAGCAGTGTTGAAACCAAGCTCTAGGCCCGAGGTGGGGCCACAGGAGACTGGGATTTAGATCCCTTTCCAGTCCTGCGGATGCTGCTCCTGAACACAAACGCGGTATTTCCATCAGCTGATCTCCAAACGCCAGGCCAGCTCTGGTCTCTGTATTTACTTCCTTGTTTCTTATATACTTTCTGGCTTTCTCTTCTCAGTTCCTTACTCTTCATCAAAGGAAAGCATCCTGCTGCCTTCTGCCCCATTTTGCAGTTCTGCCGGCTTCATAAAGTGTTAAATGAAGTTAATTTGTGTCACGTCTAAAAAGATAAATTGAAGCATATTAAAATTTTTTTTCTTTTAAATTTTATTTATTTTTGTCTGTGTTGGGTCTTCATCGCTGCATGCCGGCTTTCTCTAGTTGAGGCGAGCGGGGGCTACTCTTCATTGCGGCGCGTGGGCTTCTCATTGCGGTGGCTTCTCTTGTTGCGGAGCACGGGCTCTAGGCGCGCAGGCTTCAGTAGTTGTGGTTCACGGGTTGTAGAGCGCAGGCTCAGTAGTTGTGGTGCATGGGCTTAGTTGCTCCACAGCATGTGGGATCTTCCCAGACCAGGAATCAAACACGTGTCCCCTGCATTGGCCGTGGATTCCTAACCACTGCGCCACCAGGGAAGTCCCAAGGCATATTAACAATTTTATTTGAGCTAAAATTGATGAGAATCAGGCGGCATCCCATGTAGCAGATGGAAAGGGGCTCCAAGGAGCTGTACGAAATGAAAGATTTTTGTAACCAGAAGGGAGCAGGAACAAGGAAGTTGTACTGGCAAAAAAGCTGGTTGGTGATTGCAAGGTGTTACTTTCCTTTGGAGGGTGGCAGAGTCTATCAGGCAGATGACCTAACTAGTGCTGATCAGGGGATTTCTGATTGAATGGTTTAAGATTCCATTTCTGCGAGAGCCGAAACTGTAATTAAGGTTAAGTCTGGGTTTGGTGAAGTGGGGCTTAGCATAAACAACTCCATTTTTGGCCTGTTGTCTTGTTTTTAACACACGTGAATTGTCTTCTTCAGTCATTTTTTAACAGCGTTTATTATAGGTTTAATCTTAATATCAGCTTTCTTCGTTTATATATTGTACAAACTTTTAGCAAATAGACATCGTGTAAAGAAATGAAATCAATTCTGTTTACTATAGCTCCACCAATTAAGAAAATCCACATATTGTGATTTTTGGAATTATTTCCAGCTATCAATTATATGTTAAAATTATATTAATATCCATATAACTTGGATACTAACGTGGATAGAGAAAATGATAAATGATCTTCTGGGTCATACCATTATTTACCTAATAGTTTATGAAATCCGGTGTTATACTAAGAAAAAACCTGCACTTTAGGTATCTTCTGTAAGAAATCTAGAGCTGTAGGAGACTAAAATGTATTATTTTCTGTCTCTCTTAGATAACTTTTCTCTCTCAAATATCATATTCATTCCTTAAGATGCTATAAGGGCAAAACGACCTCAGTGATGAAAATACAGAAACGGTTTTGTTTAGAATCCAGGTGTGCGTTTACCTGCTGGCGTACCTGACATCAGCACATCCTGGTCGTTCCATCCCCTCGTGCCCTCCAAAACAGTCATTCAGCGTCAATCACATTGGTAGCATCCGCTTATCTGCTCAAATCAGTACAGCATGGCTCAAGGTCTCAGGCATACAAACACACTCTTACTAGGCATAATATTCCAGGGACTCAGAGTTTATATCCAAGGACCAGCCAAGGGACAGGACTGAAGACAGACCTTTCTTTGGAATGTAAAGGATTTAGGCAACTTAGACCTCCCAAGTTAACCCTTTTCTCACCATCTGATCACCCCATTATTTGATTAAGTAATCCATCATAACAATTTTCTCCACTTACTGGGCATCCACAGCCCTATTCAAACATTACCATATTTTTTTCTCAGCAAAATAATATTAAATTCATTTACTGATGCAGAAGATGAGATCAGCTAATTTAACTTCCCCACACCACAAGGCTAGTAAATATTAGAGCAGGTATTTGAACACAGTCCCTGAGTTTATAGCCTTGCAGTTTGCACTCCTCCATTTATTACACACTCAGGAGAAAATTACAAAATTACACACTCAGGAGAAAATTAAGCGTTCAGTCTAGAGGAGAAATATCCTACAAAAGAAGAGGAACTAGAGTCAAGGAATGCAACATTGCTTTGGTTTAAGCAGACGGCCACATGGATTTCATCATCATTCCTATAGACCCGCACAGTTTGGGATAATCAATGCACCAAAGAGAGACTGACTACCAGAAAAAGGCCCTACTTCAACATTCCTTAGCCCTTCTGCTAAACCTGCTTCTTTACATGTTTAATATATTTTTTAATGTATGCTGGATATCGGGGATGATATGTTATAGCAAGTACTGATTATGTTGTCTTAAGAGAATGTTGGATATGATTCTGTCAATCTGGTAAACTGCATGTAGATACTGTTCTTCCTCTGATGCTTGGTTGGTCTTATCCTTCATTAGTGTGGATCTATTTTGGTTTTGTTCTTTGCCTGAGGATGTGTCTTTTCTCAAAAAGTATGGGCCGTTCTGACAGTTCAGGTGAGTGCCTGGGGTGGCCCAGAGACGTCACTTCATCTCATGAGTCTGGACTCCTGTGTCTGTCATTGGATCAGCCTCTGGTACCTCCTCTATGCAGCTTTCAGCTGTGGCTGTAATTCCCAAGTAGGCCTCACACAGGGCTCCTCTGCACATCTCAGTTCATGTCTCATTTACTGGAACCCACGTGAAGACTTCGGGGCATGCCCTCTCCTCCCCAGTCTCCCGTCCCACAGCTTTCAGTCTGCATTTGTGCAGATGCAAACTCCAGTCTAAGCCCCTCCGGCTCTGCAGTGTTGAGCACAGATGTGTCCCATTTTTCTGGGTGGTACCCCAGGAGGAAGCCAGGATGAAGGTAGGCTTCACCCCCGTGGTTTTCCTTCCCTCAAGGATACGGTGTGGGGGACTTCCCTGGCGGTCCAGTGGTTAAGACTCCGCGCTTCCACTGCAGGGGGCGCGGGTTCAATCCCTGGTCGGGGAACTAAGATGCCATGTGCGGTGTGGCGGAAAAAAAAAAACAAGGTCACAGTGTGGCATTGCTTCTTGTTCAATGCTCAAAAAATTATGCCCTATAATTTGTCCATTTTTATAGCCATTTACTGTGGGAAGGCCGGTAATAACAGCTGTTCTGCCAGTGCTGGAATTAGAAGTCAAATAAAATTGTTTAATTGACTTGTGTAACCCTTCACAATTTAACATCAGTTTGCTTTCCTGATCATATTTGCTCCATTCACATCCACTTAGTGTGTTTCAAACAAGTTTGAAACTCAGTGCCTTCAGGTATACCCTTCTGTTTTCTTGGAATGCTTTTTCATCTCTCTTCTATCAGTGAAGTCTTACTTGGTTTTCAAGACCCACTTAAAGTCCTGTTTCCCCCGTGAAACTGCTCCCAACCACTCTCACCAAATCTGAAATCCTGTGCCGTTTATTTATACCATCCACAGAACATCACAAGTTTATAAGTATTTCTGTGTACATCTGCCTTCCTTCCAAAATAATTATGAGACCTTTAAGGGGAAAAGTATCATTTGCTTATGTTTGGTAGATAGTCAAAGCAGTTACAGTATTTTTGATGGCATTTTTTTGGCAGCATGCATTACAAAATAGGGTGTATTATATGCGTGATGCGATTAGTTAACCACTAGCACTATTAGTACTGGCCACTAGCTACTATGAGTGCTTGGCATGATCAACTTTGTTAGATGCTTTGCTTTAATTATTTCATGTATTCTTTCTGATGACCTTATGTGGTGGGTGGTATATGCTTCATTGCAGAGTTGAGAAGTACTAAGTAAATACTAGGTAGAGAAACTTGTTAACAATAACTCAGAAAGTAACAGAACCATTATTTCAACGTGGATGTGTCCATTGCAATTCACTAGTGCCATATTATGGTGATTTATGTAAGTCAGAGATCTGCAGAGACAAATTAGAATTGTATTTGAGAGGTAATTTTTGAAATGTCATATTCCATTATTAACATATCTGTATGTGGAATTGTTAAAGAAGAGAATACGAATGAAGGTGATTTTTCTTTGGACTTAATTTTTCACTCTTTAGGGAAAAACATTGCCACACTGTTGATTTGGGATGGGACTTTCAAGATGCATAGTAAAACAAAATTTCAGTATGAAACGAGCATCTGATTAATTACTTATTAATAAAATATATCCAAATCCTGAAATATTACTAATACATTTTAATTTATTTAAATTCAGAATGTGTAAAATGTAAGTTTTGAGAATTTGGAACATATATTTTAATTATATTTCAGATATAAGGAAGTAGAAATTTATATTTTACTTAAGAAGAAAGGAGTTAATACACAATACTGAGAATTTCTGAATGTAAATGACTTATATATCGAAATCATGCCTTATTAACAGGCCAATAGCATTTTATAAAGAACACCACATTTTATGTAATAATGAAATTTTAAATATCTTGATTTTGGTAAGTAATACTAGACTGTTTTCTTTGAAATATTTTGTTAAATTATATTCTGTTAGTGGTATGAATATGGTCAATTAACTAAATATGATAACCTAAAAGGTCTTAAACATATGGTACTGTTTGGTTCTATTAACCCCAATATTATCTGAATTTTTCTAAGGACCATTGTGGCTGGGTTTTGAATTAAAATTTATTGATTCTAAATGAACACTTTAAAGGTGACTGATGTTGTGTTAAGATCAGAAATATATTTTAAAATAGAAATATGGGGTAATCTGTCATCTGAAAGAACAGAAATTTTACTTTAAAACTGTAATTTCGAAGAATTTTGTAACTAGAAAATCTAGGCATCTAGTTCTCTTAAAACTATCTACCCTTGACTATAGATTGAGGTCAGGGAAGACTTGCAGTTCAGCAGAACACTCATCATTTGAAAATTGAATGAAATACCATCCCTGAAAAAGTTATAAGGCCCCAGAATGAAAAGTGCTGGTAAATATGGAGAATTCTTTTTGGCTTAGCCTGATTACAAAACAACTAATCAGTAAGCGTATCTTTTTATGACCAATGTCAATTGCTTTCTTGGAATTTATTGTAGACCTCTGTGTCCAACTTTAAGATAACTATATTGTTTTCTATTAGTTTATATAGAGAGACTAGAAGAGTAGTATCTTTATAAATAAAAGAAAGGATTTAGAATTTTTGAAAGAAGATAAATTCAATTCATATATTCTTGGTAATTGCCTCCCTGTTTTCTTTAAAATAACTAAGATATTCTGCGTCTGTTTTTTGCCTTCAAACTTTTTGATCTACTTTTTGATCTGCTCTCATTACATTTTTGGCAATCTGTTTCATCTTTCTGTAATTCAGTAGCAAAGTGATGTATTACATTAGTTCTAAAGTTTCTGTATAGGCTTTAATAGATTATTAAATTTAACACTGAATGTAATATTCATCATTAGCTTAAAGAAATTATTAAATCTACACCTCTGACTAACTCTCTCAAAGTGAAAATTCCTAGCAGGACAAAGTACATGTATTAAATAATAATGCACCTGAGAAAAAGAATGTTCTACTTCTAGAGTAAAGCATCTAAACTGTAAATGTTTCCAATCCAATTGACAAAAGTCCTAAAGTTTATCTTGTATAATAAATATGTTAAAATAAACCAGAGAATTCTGCAAAATAAAACTGCAGTCATTCTTATCTCAGGACACAGAACCATATTCTCCCAAATGCCAATCAGAAACCTGGGAGTCACCAATGATTCTCTACTTCCTCTCTCCCCACATCCTTCCAATCACATTTTCCGTTCTGCTTACAAAATAACTCAAATTCCCCACAGTTTCACCTTTACTCTCCCAACTATAAATCAGGCCATTCTCGTTTACTTGCTTCTATGCACAGCTTGCTATCAATGTCCTGCAAAGACACAAAGTAGCCACGGTGATGTTTTTTTAAAAAATCAAATCATATTATGTTACTTCTTTGCTTAAAATTCTACATGAATTCAACACAAATCTTCAAATATAGTCCACAGTCTTTAATATGTGTTAAGATAAAGTTAGCACTTACTAGGTAGCAGTGGAGTTAACAAAGTTCTATATGATCTTGGTTCTGCTTGCCTTTTCTAACTTCTTGTACTACTACCCTCAGAATTTTGTCTTTTTCATGGTGAAATTCTTACATTTTCTCAGAATCTATCATTTGAGGTTTTTCAGTTTTTTTAATCCTGTACCTTTTTTTTCTCCTTATTTAACTTTTGGGTTTAATCTTAGCAATTTCTTATTTCAAAAGGCGTATTCTTTTTTTTAAATTTTTATTGGAGTATAGTTGATTTACAATGTTGTGTTAGTTTTAAGTGTACAGCAAAGTGAATCAGTTATACATATACATATATCCACTCTATTTTTTTTTTAAGATTCTTTTCCCATAGAGGCCATTACAGAGTATTGAGTAGAGTTCCCTGTGCTATACAGCAGGTTTTTATTAGTGATAATAATAATATATATATAGTATATAGTAGTGTGTATATGTCAATCCCCATCTCCCAATTTATCCCTCCACCCTTATCCCCTGGTAACCATAAGTTTGTTTTCTACATCTGTGACTCTACTTCTGTTTTTTAAATAAGTTCATCTGTATTCTTTATTATTATTTTTTCGATTCCATATATAAGTGATATCATATGATATTTGTCTTTCTGTGCCTGACTTACTTCACACAGTATGACAATCTCTAGGTCCATCCATGTTGCTGCAAATTGCATTATTGCTTATTCTTGATTCCACAGATTTCAATTAAATGTCCCTCTGTGTGTTCTTTGTACTTCCCAGATCACTGCACATAATGCATGTAATTTACTTGTTACTTTAACTGTCTGCTAAGCATATGAAAATGCCAATTGGCTGTGCCAAATATGGAAGAAAAATAACTTTATAATTTTATCATGAAATCATCTGATTTTAGCACTGATTCTGTGAGTAGCAGAAAATTAATTTCTGTAAATTCAGGGGTCTTAGGGTTGTGTGTAAAATCTGGGAGTTTAATCTACCAAAGGAATATAGTAAGCCTCCAAGAACTGGCCCAAAAGAAATGGAGATCCAGGAATTTCCTGAGAAAGTATTTAAAATAATTGTTCTAAAGATGCTTAGAGAGCTACAAGAGAACAGAGATTAACAATTTAATAATATCAGATAAGTAACAAGAACAAAATGAGAAGTACAACAAAGAGATGGAAAACAAAACCAAACCAAACAGAATTTTTGGAGGTGAAGAATAAAATGACTTGACTGAAAAATTAAATACAGAGCTTCAATATCAGGCTTGTTCAAGTAGAAGAAAGAATCAGTGAGCTTGAAAACAGATCAATTAAAATTATCCAATCAGATGAGCAAAAAGAAAAAAAAAAAGAATGAAAAGGAATGAAGAAAACCCACGGGACTTACAAGACATCATTAAGAAAAACAATGTTGAAGTCCCAGAATAAGAAGAGAGGAAGAAAGGGGTAGGAAGCTTATTTAAAGAAATAATGGGAGAAATTTGGACATCCAAATTATGAAATTAATTACCCCAAAATTTCAATCCAAAGTTACCTTCTCCAAGACACATTATAATAAGGCTATCTAAAATCAAAGATAAAGAGAGAATTTTAAAAGCAGCAAGAGCAGAAAGAAAAAAACCTCATACTAAGGGATTTCACATAAGGCTATCAGCAGATTTCTTAGCAGAAATCTTGCAGGCTAAGAGAGAATGGGATGACATATTCAAAGTGCTGAAAGAAAGAAACTGCCAAACAAGAATACTTTGCCCATCACTGTTCCTTCATTATGAGAAATGTTGAAAGGCGTTCTTGAAGCTGAAATGAAGGATGCTAATTGGTAACATGGATCATATAAAAATACACAACACACAGGTAAAGATAAGTATATAGTCAGATTCAGAATACACTTATGCTCTAATATGATGATGTGTTAACCATTTATAATTTGTGATGGGTAGACAGTATAAAAAGATGTAAATTATGACATCAAAAACATAAAAGTATGAGAAGTAAAATGGTAGCATTTTTGTATGCAATCAAAGTTAAATTGTTATTAATGTAAAATAGACTATTATATCTATATTTTAAGGAAGGCTTATGGTAACCACATAGCAAAAACCTACAGTAATGGCCAAGAGGCACATGAAAAGCTGCTCAACATCACTAATTATTAGAGAAATGCAAATCAAAACTACAATGAGGTATCACCTCACACCAGTCAGAATGGCCATCATCAGAAAATCTACAAACAACAAATGCTGGAGAGGGTGTGGAGAAAGGGATTGCTCTTGCACTGTTGGTGGGAATGTAAATTGATACAGCCACTATGGAGAACAGTATGGAGGTTTTTAAAAAACTAAAAATAGAATTACCATATGACCCAGCAATCCTACTACTGGGCATATACCCAGAGAAAACCATAATTCAAAAAAACACATGCACCCGAATGTTCATTGCAGCACTATTTACAATAGCCAGGTCATGGAAGCAACCTAAATGCCCATTGACAGATGAATGGATAAAGAAAATGTAGTACATATATACAATGGAATATTACTCAGCCATAAAAAGGAATGAAATTGGGTCATTAGTAGAGACGTGGAAGGACCTAGAGTGTCACACAGAGTGAAGTAAGTCAGAAAGAGAAAAACAAATATCGTATATTAACGCATATATGTGGAATCTAGAAAAAAGGTACAGATGAACCTGTTTGCAAGGCAGAAATAGAGACGCAGATGTAGAGAACAAATGTATGGACACTAAGGGGGAAAGCAGGGGGTGTTGTTGTTGGTGGTGGGATGAACTGGGAGATTGGGATTGACATATATACACTAATATGTATAAAATAGATAACTAATAAGAACCTGCTGTATTAAAAAAAATAAAATTCAAAAAAAAAAACCTACAGTAAGTTCACAAAGATACAGAAAAGGAAATCAAAGTATACCACTACAGAAAATTATCATTTTAATAAGGAAGGCAGGAAGAGAGGAAGAAAGGAACAAAGGGACTATGAAACAACCAGAAAACAATGAATAAGATGGCATTGGTAAGCCCTTACCGATTAATAATTATTCTAAATGTAAATAGATTGAATCCCCAATCAAATGACAGAGTGGCTGAGTGGATAAAAGAACAAGACCCAACAGTATGCTGCCTGAAGGAGATTCAGTTTTAAGGACATACATAAACTCAAAATGAAGATATGGGAAAAGATAGGCTTTTCAAGTGGAAACCAAAGAGAGCAGGAATAATTATACTTAAATCAGAAAAAAATAGATTTTAAGTCAAAAATGGGAACAAGAGGCAAAGAAGGTCATTGTATATTGATAAGCGGCCAGTTAATCAAGAAGATGTAACAATCATAAATATATGTGCACCCAACATCAGAGCACCTAAATGTATTAATCAAATGCTAATGGATCTGAAGGGAGAAATAGACAACAATACAGTAAAGAGTAGAAGACTTCAGTATTCCTTATTCAACAGTGAACCAATCATCCAAACAGAAAACCAACACTGAAACGGACTCGAACCATGACTTTGACCAATTGGACCTAACAGATGTATACAGAACATTCCGTCCAATAGCAGCAGGGATACACATTCTTTTCAAACGCACACAGAACATTCCCAGGGATAGACAATATGATAGGTTACAAATCAAGTCTTAGAAAACCTAGGGAGATTGAAATCATACCAGGTGTGTTCTCTGACCACAGTGGTATGAAACTAGAAATCAAGACCATCAGGGAAGCTGGAAAATTCACAAGCATGTGGGAAATTAAACAACATAGCACTGAACAACCAATGAGTCAAAGATGAAATCAAAAGGAAAAATGTAAATATCTCGAAACAAACAAAAATGGAGACTACAGCATATCCCTAGGAAATGCCCACCACTCTCTTCACCCTCGTTATCCCTAAGCCTTACATTAGTTGTTTTGCCTGCATCCTTGAGTGGAATTAGTAATAATGGTAAGTTAGACAAAAATTCATAGGAAATTTAAGAAAGCAGTAGCCCTGTGTGGTGTAGCAACAGAACAATGACACATAAATAAGTTTTATTTAGATCTAGAAAGAAAATTAGTACTGGGGTTCTGGAACTCTAGCTCAGATTACTGAAATATCATGTTCTGAAAATGATTGCTTTTTTCACATATTGTAATAATCACATTGTCACTAAAATTTAATAACATAATCAACTTGAGCTATCAAAAGAGATCTACAAGATACCTGTTTTCTCAATGATCTAAAAGTGTAGTAGAGAGAAATAAGTGTAGTCACGCAGGTAGGTTAGGTGTGTTGTAAAAAATCCTAGGTTATATCCTTCACAGTGGTGTTGTCCTTAAACTCTGAATGTGAACTTTGAAATTATTACACTAGGAGAAGAGATTTAGTTCCAAACCAGGTGTCATTTTGAATATGTTTACATAAACATTTTTGTGGCAATTTTGTTGAATATACTTTGTTAAATATATTTAAATACATGTTTGTTTTTATGCACAGAGCAAATCCAGTATGTCCCATCGTCCTATATGGCAGAAATATTCGTATTTCTTGCCAAATGAGACAATTTATGGTACACTTGAGAAAGTTCTTCCTTGGAGCATGCTTGAAGCCATAGCTTAATTAAGGTCTAAACTAGATAGCTATATTTATCATTTAGATGTATTGCCTTATATTAATGATAAAGCTATAAGGTTGATTTTATATTTCATATGTATAATAAGCATATATCACATATATGTATATGTATTTATATATCATATATGTTTATACATATATATGTGTGTATGTGTCTGTGTGCATATATATGTGTGTATATGTGTGTATATAGACACATATATATGGCATACTAAAGGCAGTTTTTATGAAATTTCTATGGAAAACATTCCTAAGAAAAATAATATTTGATCTAAGATGTTTAAGGTCCTAAATTCAATTATCTCTAATTTAATAAAGGAAGGGACTTCACTTTTTTGTCTTTTTGTTCCCTCTATTAGTATGTTAAGGCTTCTGTAACAAAGTACCACAAAATAAATTACTTAACAACAGAAATGTATTGTCTCACAGTTCTGGAGATTGTCCAGTCTGGAGATCTGAGATTCAGGTGGGGACAGGGCCATGCTTCCTCTTAAGGCACTAAAGAAGGATGTATTCCAGGTCTCTCCTGGCTTCTCATAGCTCTCTGTCCTCACCTGTTCTATGATGCATGTCAGTCCATGTCCAAATTTCCCCCTTTTGATAAGGACAGCAGACTCATTAAATTAGTACTCACCCTAGTAATCTTGTGTTAACTTGATTACCTCTGCAAAGACCCCACTTCCAAATAAGTCACATACTGACACAACATTAATTTGGGGGGATGCAAGTCAACCCATAACACTTCCTATATCTGGCATGGTGATTGACGCATAGCTGATATTCAATAAATATTTGTCAATAGATTTTTTTTTAATGTATCAATGGGAAGACAGTTGAATTAAACTCATACTGAAATAATGACCCCTGAGATGATTATTACTATAATAGGAAGAAATTGTATGTGTATATGTATTTGTATTCAAGGTCAGAATTAAACATTGGGTCCAGAAAACAAGAAAATTTTTAGGTCATGTGGGAATAATTCAGGAGTAGCAGCGAGTTTTGCTTATTTTCCTTTTATCTAAATTGTAAAAGAATGATCATGTTTTCTCCATGATCACCAGAAAAATACCATTTTGGACACCAGTAGAACCAATTCATTAGATCAAATTCAAGTGAATTGCACTCAGCACTGTTTACTCTGTAATACTCATTCAGTGTATGATGCTTATACACATTTGAATCTACTATATGCTCTTTTGCCTTAATCTACTTTGTTCTTGAATTTATAGAATTTTGTGAATGAAGTAGAGATGTGGTATATTAGTCAGGATCCTCCAGAGAAACAGAGACAACAGAGGAGATAGATAGATAGATAGATGGATAGATAGATAGATAGATAGATAGATAGATAGATAAATGGATTTGTTATGAGGAGCTGACTCATGTGATTATGGAGGCTGAGACTTCTATGACATGCAATCTGCAAGCTGGAAGACCCAGGAGAGCCAATGATGTAAGTTCCATTCTGAGGGCAGAAAGATGTCCCAGCTCAATCATCAGGCAGAGATAGAAAATTTCCCTTCCTCCACATTTTGTTCTATTCAGGATTCCAACAAATTGGGTGATGCCCACCCTCACTGGGGTGGGAAATCTTTTATAGTCAGTCTACACATTCAAATGCTAATCTCATCTGGAAACACAACCACAGACATACCCAGAAATAATGTTTAATCAAATATCCAGGCACTCCATGGCTCAGCCAAGTTGACACATAAAATTATCCATTATATATGGATGAAATTGTCTTTCCAGATTTTGATCCAGCATAGCTTGGTTTAAATTAGGAGGAAAACTTCAGGAGCAAAAGCAGCAGAGTATAGCTCTATCCATCACTTTCAGAATCCTGCCTAGTTTAGGAGTCCAGGATGTGATTTGATGGGCTCCTTCTTAGGTTGCTTCCATCAACCTAATCCTGAAATGCCATTTTTCTTTTCCTACTGATTTTTAGTGCCTCTAAAAACTTTACAGTAGTGATGTGTCAATCTGCCTACTCCTTTTATAATTAGTCATCCCAATTTTCCACAGAGAAAAGAGGGGTTCTACTCTTGTGTAACTTACACTGTATCCAGTGGTTTACTAATTATACAAATTAATATGTCAATACAAATACTGCCAGTATCAGTTAGCAGAAGATATGTGTGTGAGAAAGTGTGTATGTGTTTTAGTGTGTGCATATGTAATCCCCTCATCATAACTCGTAGGGTGTGGGGTTGAAGTAGGGCTATGACATCATTATTAGCGTTACTGAAAAGTAAAGAGTATTCCAATTTGAGGTCCACTTGAATGAACAAATGATGGGGAAGGCAGGTCTTTAGCCAGGCTCAGGAAGAGCCTGCACCAGATGTTGAATGCCAGAAGGATTCTCTCCTCATTTCATGACTGTATTTTGCTTCTGTCTGCACATTAGCTTTATTCTTCTGCATTGATGACTGGTTTCCTTCATAGGAGAGAAACATGGTTAACAACAGCTTTTGATCTTAACCTTGCACAATTTCCATTAAAAACAAATCAAGCACTGACTCTCATTTTCATTTCACGTTTCAAAAATTTCCTAGGGGAAAATCATGATAGGAAAACATTTAATTGGTCAGAATGGGGTTTAGGTGTTTATTCCTGGCCCATCAACTGTGCTGGGAGGGGCGTCATGTAAGTTCATGGTCACTGCTGGTACAGCCATGCAGAGTTGGTAGAAGAGCAGTCTACAAGAGAAGTCATCATGTTTTTCTTCCATAAGAAGAAAAGGAACTGAGAACCAAAACAGGTGACTCTCACAGCAACAAACAAAATACTGAAATTAAAAAAAAATCTCTGCTTGTGTAAAAGCCCTTGTGGTAAGACCTCAAGAAATAAAAAAAACACAAAATATCACAGCCCCTGACGTCAAGAAGGACATTACATAATGATCAAAGGATCAATCCAAGAAGATATAACAACTGTAAATATTTATGCACCCAACATAGGAGCATCTCAATACATAAGGCAAATGCTAACAGCCATAAAAGGGGAAATCGACAGTAACACAATCATAGTAGGGGACTTTAACACCCACTTTCACCAATGGACAGATCATCCAAAATGAAAATAAGTAAGGAAACACAAGCTTTAAATGATACATTAAACAAGATGGACTTAATTGATATTTATAGGACATTCCATCCAAAAACAACAGAATACACTTTCTTCTCAACTGCTCATGGAACATTTTCCAGGATAGATCATACCTTGGGTCACAAATCAAGACTTCATAAATTTAAGAAAATTTAAATTGTATCAAGTATCTTTTCTGACCACAATGCTATGAGACTAGATATCAGTTACACAAAAAAATCTGTAAAAAATACAAACACATGGGGGCTAAACAATACACTACAGAATAACCAAGAGATCACGGAAGAAATCAAAGAGGAAATCAAAAAATACCTAGAAACAAATGAAAATGAAAACACGACAACCCAAAACCTATGGGATGCAGCAAAAGCAGTTCTAAGAGGGAAGTTTATAGCAATAAAAGCCTACCTCAAGAAACAAGAAAATCTCAAATAAACAACCTAATCTTACACCTAAAGCAATTAGAGAAAGAAGAACAAAAAAACTCAAACTTAGCAGAAGGAAAGAAATCATAAAGATCAGAGCACAAATAAATGAAATAGAAACAACAAAAACAGTAGCAAAGATCAATAAAACTAAAAGCTGGTTCTTTGAGAAGATAAACAAAATTGATAAACCATTAACCAGACTCATTAAGAAAAAAAGGGAGAAGACTCAAATCAACAGAATTACAAATGAAAAAGGAGAAGTAACAACTGACACTGCAGAAATACAAAGGATCATGAGAGATTACTACAAGCAACTATATGCCAATAAAATGGACAACCTGGAAGAAATGGACAAATTCTTAGAAATGCACAACCTTCTGAGACTGAACCAGGAAGAAATAGAAAATATGAACAGACCAATCACAAGCACTGAAATTGAAACTGTGATGAAAAATCTTCCAACAAACAAAAGCCGAGGACCAGATCGCTTCACAGGCGAATTCTATCAAACGTTTAGAGAAGAACTAACACCTATCCTTCTCAAACTCTTCCAAAATATAGCAGTGGGAGGAACACTCCCAAACTCATTCTGCGAGGCCACCATCACCCTGATCCCAAAACCAGACAAAGATGTCACAAAGAAAGAAAACTACAGACCAATATCACTGATGAACATAGATGCAAAACTCCTCAACAAAATACTAGCAAACAGAATCCAACAGCACATTAAAAGGATCATACACCATGATCAAGTGGGGTTATCCCAGGAATGCAAGGATTCTTCAATATATGCAAAGCAATCAATGTGATAAACCATATTAACAAATTGAAGGAGAAAAACCATACGATCATCTCAATAGATGCAGAGAAAGCTTCCAACAAAATTCAACACCCATTTATGATAAAATCCCTCCAGAAACTAGGCATAGAGGGAACTTACCTCAACATAATAAAGGCCATATATGACAAACCCACAGCCAACATCGTTCTCAATGGTGAAAAACTGAAACCATTTCCTCTAAGATCAGGAAAAAGATAAGGTTGTCCACTCTTACCACTATTATTCAACATAGTTTTGGAAGTTTTAGGCACAGCAATCAAGAGAATAAAAAGAAAAGGAATCCAAATCAGAAAAGAAGAAGTAAAGCTGTCACTGTTTGCAAATGACATGATACTATACATAGAGAATCCTAAAGATGCTACCAGAAAACTACTAGAGCTAATCAATGAATTTGGTAAAGTAGCAGGGTACAAAACTAATGCTCAGAAATCCCTTGCATTCCTATACACTAATAATGAAAAATCTGAAAGAGAAATTAAGGAAACACTCCCATTTACCACTGCAACAAAAAGAATAAAATACCTAGGAATAAACCTACCTAAGGAGACAAAAGACCTGTATATAGAAAAGTATAAGACACTGATGAAAGAAATTAAAGATGATACAAACAGATGGAGAGATATACCATGTTCTTGGACTGGAAGAATCAACATTGTGAAAATGACTCTACTACGCAAAGCAATCTACAGATTCAATGCAATCCCTATCAAATTACCACTGGCATTTTTCACAGAACTAGAACAAAAAATTTCACAATTTGTATGGGAACACAAAAGACCCCGAATAGCCAAAACAATCTTGAGAAAGAAAAACGGAGCTGGAGAAATCAGGCTCCCTGACTTCAGACTCTACTACAAAGCTACAATAATCAAGACAGTATGGTACTGGCACAAAAACAGAAATATAGATCAAGGGAACAGCATAGAAAGCCCAGAGATAAACCCACACACATATGGTCACCTTATTTTTGGTAAAGGAGGCAAGAATATACAATGGAGAAAAGACAGCCTCTTCAGTAAGTTGTGCTGGGAAAACTGGACAGCTACATGTAAAAGAATGAAATTAGAACACTCCCTAACACCATACACAAAAATAAACTCAAAATGGATTAAAGACCTAAATGTAAGGCCAGACACTATAAAACTCTTAGAGGAAAACATAGGCAGAACACTCTATGACATAAATCACAGCAAGATCCTTTTTGACCCACCTCCTAGAGAAATGGAAATAAAAACAAAAATAAACAAATGGGACTTAATGAAACTTAAAAGCTTTTGCACAGCAAAGGAAACCATAAACAAGACGAAAAGACAACCCTCAGAGTGGGAGAAAATATGTGCAAATGAAGCAACTGATAAAGGATTAATTTCCAAAAGTTACAAGCAGCTCATGCAGCTCAATATCAAAAAAACAAACAACCCAATCCAAAAATGGGCAGAATATCTAAATGGACATTTTTCCAAAGAAGATATACAGATTGCCAACAAACACATGAAAGGATGCTCAACATCACTAATCATTAGAGAAATGTAAATCAAAACTACGAGTCATCACGTCACACTGTTTAAAATGGCCATCATCAAAAAATCTAGAAACAATAAATGCTGGAGAGGGTGTGGAGAAAAGGGAACCCTCTTGCACTTTCGGTAGGAATGTTAATTGATACAGCCACTATGGAGAACAGTATGGAGGTTCCTTAAAAAACTAAAAATAGGGCTTCCCTGGTGGTGCAGTGGTTGAGAATCTGCCTGCTAATGCAGGGGACACGGGTTCGAGCCCTGGACTGGGAAGATCCCACATGCCACGGAGCAGCTAAGCCCGTGAGCCACAACTACTGAGCCTGCGCGTCTGGAGCCTGTGCTCCGCAACAAGAGAGGCCACGACAGTGAGAGGCCCACGCACCGCGATGAAGAGTCGCCCCCGCTCGCTGCAACTGGAGAAAGCCCTCGCACAGAAACAAAAGACCCAACACAGCCAAAAATAAATATAAATAAATAAATTAAAAACAAAAAAAAACAAAAAAAACAAAAAAAAAAAACTAAAAATAGAACTACCATACAACACAGCAATCCCACTACTGGGCCTATACCCTGAGAAAACCATAATTCAAAAAGAGTCATGTACCACAATGTTCATTGCAGCTCTATTTACAATAGCCAGGACACAGAAGCAACCTAAGTGTCCATCGACAGATGAATGGATAAAGAAGATGTGGCACAGATATACAATGGAATATTACTCAGCCATAAAAAAGAAATGAAATGGAGGTATTTGTAGTGAGGTGGATGGACCTAGAGTTTGTCATACGGGCTGAAGTAAGTCAGAGGAAAACAAATACCATATGCTTATACATATATATATGGAATCTAAAAAAAAAAAAAAAGGTTTTGAAGAACCTAGGGGCAGGACAGGAATAAAGATGCAGATGCAGAGAATGGACTTGAGGACATGGGGAGGGGGAAGGGTAAGCTGGGACGAAGTGACAGAGTGGCATTGATATATATACACTACCAAACGTAAAATAGATAGCTAGTGGGAAGCAGCCGCATAGCACAGGGAGATCAACTCGGTGCTTTTTGCCCACCTAGAAGGGTGGGAAAAGGAGGGTGGGAGGGAGACGCAAGAGGGAGGGGCTATAGGGATACACGTATGTATATAGCTGATTCACTTTGTTATACAGCAGAAGCTAACACACCATTGTAAAGCAGTTATACTCCAATAAAGATGTTTAAAAAAAACAAAACAAAACAGCATCCATCCTTTAGTGAGATTGGAGAAAGGGGGAAAAGCAAGCATAGTTATCAAACATCTTCAGTGTCCCAAGGACATTTCCTCTCGGTTCCTAAGCATAGCCCTGCTGGAAGATATTTTTTAAGCTCTGTTACAGGTAAAGAAACTATCCCCTGGGAAGATTAAATGAACTGTCTCATTTCATACAGCTATGAAGTGTGGAAGTTGGTTTGAATCCAGGCTTGCATCTAATATAATGTAAAGACCAAATATGTAAGAGATCAGAAAAGGTACACATAAAATAGTAGGTGGGTTCAAAGGAAGGAGAATCACATCTGCATAGGATAAACAAGAAAGGTTTTATGGAGGAGGTTGTTTTTAATATGAGCCTTTAGGGATAGGTACCATTGTTTTTTGATAAAGATGAGAAGGTCATGGACAAAAATTCAGGGTTCCGAAACCATGGGGTATATTTGGGCAACAATGAGTTATCCAAAAGAGCTCGAGTATTCAGACAAATCAAGAGCAGAAAAATAAAGTTACGTTTCAGTATTTTTAAGAAGAAATGAACATAACCCTAATTTTATTATAGAAGATAGATATATAGTTATATATATATGCATATACATATATATAAATGGGAAACAATAGGTTCCAAAAATCTTTTTGATTTTCTGATTAATCAAAGACTTCTTCTTGGCAAAGCCTGTGGATTCTCTGTTAGTCATTTTAAAAGTAGACATTGAGGTTTGTTAACTCTCGTGCTGTGGAACAGATTTCGATATTTTGATGATCTCAGTCAGTTTGATGTTGCAGAAAAATGTCTCCAAACCAATTTCATATAAATTCTTAGTGAATGGTTAGATAATGTGGTTATTTCTGGAGCTGTACTGAAGTTATATGGAGGCAACATAGAACATAGAATTAAATAAACCTATTAAAATCTAAACAGATACTATGCATTGAAATATAAGGTGAATAGTAAGTCTCGTCTACGTTAGTCTGAATTAACTTGGTAATTAATGATTTCTTTTGGCATTATCACAGACTTCTTTATATTGGTAGGATGCGTAGACTTAATAGTTGAAGTAATGTTTCAACCAATAAAGTTAGTAAAATACAGACACAAGAGATCAAACCCCAAGTAAGTCCTGTGGCCAGTGGTCGCCTAACTTGAAACTATGACAGAACCATTTATTACTGGAAAAACAATCACCTCACAGAGTCCACTCACGTAACATTTTTAGTTACAGCTGTTTAAATTAATGAAAGCCAGCATGCATTTCCCGAGGCATAAATAAGAACTGTCCTTGTTAACATCTGGTATCGATAAACAGATTTTGTTCAGCAAGCAGAGGATTACTTTGGTGGATTGCGTATTTCCTCAGGCCCCGTAGCCTGGGAGACACCAAGAGCTTGCATGATGATTATGATTTGATATGATTCCAAGTCTCAACCCAATTTGGAATGGTCGTTCAACATAGTCCCCAGTCTCCCCGTTTCACATCAGTCCTCTGGGGCATGCAGTCTTGGACCCCCTGGATGACTATTTCCTTTTTTTAAAAATTATTATTATTTTTTATTATCTATCTATCTGTCTATCTGTCTGTCTGTCTATCTATCTCTCTCTCTATCTACTGCACCATGCAGCATGTGTGATCTTAGTTCTCCAACCAGGGATTGAACCCACGGCCCCTGCAGTGGAACTCAGTCTTAAGTACTGGACCGCCAGGCAAGTCCCCAGATGACTATCTCTGCCTGCTCTTCTGGCCCTAATTCCCATCATCCCACTGAGCCACCCCACTGCCCTCATCAGGCTGAGATTCTTTCTTTGCATCGAACGTAGTTGCCACCTCAGATGGAACTACCTCTATTTCTCCACTTTCAAAAATTCAGTGCTGCTGTTCAAAGAGGTTAGTTTTCATTCAGGCCGTTTTCCTTCACCATTTCTCCAGGGGATTCGTGAACTCGCTGTGGACCCAAGATTCCAGGGAACCTCCCCAAGAGAAACTACAAGTTACATCTTTCATTGATAATCAAGATAAAAATAAAATTGGCCTTTTCAGTTTTCCTTCTTTTTTTTTTTAGGTTTATCTTTTATTTTTATTATTTTAATTAATTTTTATTGGAGTATAGCTGCTTTACAATGTTGTGTTAGTTTCTACTGTACAGCAAAATGAATCAGCTGTACGTATACATCTATCCCCTCTTTTATGGATTTCCTTCCCATTCAGGTCACCACAGAGCACTGAGTAGAGTTCCCCCTGCTGTACAGCAGGTTCTCATTAGTTATCTATGTTATACATGGTACCAATAGTGCATATGTGTCAACCCCAATCTCCCAATTCCTCCTCAGTTTTCCTTCTGAACAGGGAAGCAGCACTGTCATAAATGCCATTGGAAGAAGCGGCCTGCTGCCGAATATTGTGTGGGGACAGAACGTATTGCATTTTATACCATGTGTCAGCTGCCACATGATGTGAAGGGAAGCTCGGAGTATGTCAAGCATGAACCACAAGTGATGCCAGAACTTCACAGACAGGGTACAGCTCTAGCTGGCAGACCCTCCACTGATACTCTCTCCTTCTCCGAATCAGGGCATAGTTAACACATGTTTGGTTTTGCTTTTCCTTTTTTACCTCTGTGCATAAAGTAGAAGCAGAGATGCTTCGAATTACACACCATAGCACTCAAGTGAAATAATCAGGATAAGCCACTAAGTCTTAACTAAGTTTGGCTGCCTTTGAAGTACTATGTTATTAGTGATGCTTTTCTACAAACACAACTGCTTGACCTCTTCCTCTTTATAATGAGCAAAGGATAATGAATCAGGCAGGCAGAACTAATTTTAAAAGAGGACAAAATAGTGATTAAACACCAGTTTAATTTTGCATACAACTTTTTGATGTTGGAAATGCACTAATAAAACTACTACAAATTAGATATTGTAAGATAAGATGAACAAGCAACATGAGACTCACCTACCTGGGTGGCAAAATGAAATGTTCAAATCCATTGCCTTTATCTTTTTGCAGTCATATGATACCAATCATATTAAGCATTATTCTGTTTATAAACAACTTTACGTGTGAAACAGTGACATACAGTAGAAATATTTATAACTCTTGACTGCTGTTTGGAGTAGGACTAACGTGCAATATAAGCTAAAAATATAGTGTCAGTCACTTGTGTTTTTGCTGCTAGGTTACGATTCTAAACTATGTTATGTCTAGGTGAGCAACTATCATCCAAACCAGGGCACTTTCAGAGTGAAAGAGAATACTACTTACGATTATGCTGGGACACCATTGTAAACCTGGAGAATCCTGAGGAAGCTGGGATAGATGATCACCTGATAGCATTGTGTAATGAGGATTTATTGCATTTAGCTGCTTTTGTTTGAATGGTTTCTTTAATGTTTTGTTGATTTTATGCAAAGATGCTAACAATTACAGAACTTCAAAGGCAGTCTGCAGTTTCCACCCTCTTTACACGTTCCATTGCTTTGTCTACCTTCTGTTTTCAAATTTCACAATTTGGAGTTCTTTGAGCATAAAAACCTTTGTCTTAATTTAAATAGTCCTATCTTTTTGGCACCGATAATATAAAAAAAGAACCTTTATACTCACATATATGATATAATAGATTATTTTTTGTATTGCAAGATTACTATCAATATACAAATATTTTCTAGTTTATGTCTCTGCTTGCTTTTATAATACTGTAGATTCAAATACATTAAAAAAAATGGTTAATGACTCATGAAGAGAATTTTAGGGCAGGGAGACATTAACAAATCTAATACTTATTGAGAATTATTATATGCCTGCACTAAGCCAGGAGCTTGTATGTGTATTATCTCATTTTTAGTTCTCAAAATGGCCTTTGAGATAGGTATCAATTACCTTAATTTTCTTACGAAAAACTGAAGTGAAAATAGTTGTTTGCCCAAGATTGCAGAATTTTTTAAAAGTAGATCTGGGATACAAAACTGTGTTCTGATTCTCACAACGGTGCTTTTTCTACAACTTTGTACATGCTGTCTGTATGTCCTATATAAATACCTCTAAAAAATAAAATATTAATAATGGCATGACCGCTCAAATTCGTATTAAAATAGCCTTGAACATAATTACATAATACATCCATAAGCTATAAATTAGAGATGCAATATCAACTAGTTACTGTTATAACACACTTGAGCAAAATTAGACAGTTCATCAGTTTATTCAGTAAACATTTAACCACCTAATATTCACAAGGAAACAAACTTTTACAAATTGGGCTTCCTGTTATCACAGAACCCACAAGTTGATGAGACAACACAGACAAGTTATCTGTCTTAAAGATTGGTTTCAATCTCAGGATTTCTCAGTGATGCTTTTTAAAAACAATTTCATCTACTTCAGTCAATAACATATATAATAGAATGTAAGCACTCAAGCTCTGACAGCCAGGAGACAATAATACATTTTACCCCAAATCTCAACTTTACATGGGAGAGCGTATTATTTTCAGACAAATGTTTTGTCAAGTATTTTGTTTGTGGCAAGTGTTATTTCATCCTGAAGAAATATTAGTGTATCCTATTTCTTATTAATCCCATAGTGATACTTAGCAAAGGTTACTTCTTTCTGTTCCTTTCCGGGGGGTGGCATTTGTGTAGAACTTGCTGTTGTAGAAATGAATCAGTGTCACTTTCCAAAGCCATCCTCAAAGGTTGGATGCCATACATCTAGGGCAAAAATTATACAAAAGAAAGGCTCGGATGCTTCATTTAGTTTTGATCTAAGGGTGGAAACATCTTCTCATTGATATTCCCCTTGATTATCTTGGGTCTTTGGACTTTGTGTTTCTGACTGTGAACCTTTATTGTTGAGTCTGCTCTCTCTGGCCTCTGTGTTAACCAGTTTGTTACTGTACTAACACAGGGTTACTTTGTAACAGTAACCAGATGCCTCCTCTAAGTTGGTCTGAGGACAGCCAGTAATGTACCCTAAAGCATAGTTTTTGTTTGTTGTTCCCTGAAACAGTGATGCACTAGGTGTTTGAAGCCTGAGAATTATCACACACCTGTCTTCACACCTTCTGAATCAGATGTTCATGTTCCTTATTTTGCTCCCCACTGTATCCTTATGTGTTAAGGAATGCTTGGGAGGAAGGATATTAACTAACGCAAGAGACCTGAGAATAAGTCACCTAAATGGTAGGTGAGCCAACTAAATGGAACAGTGAGAACTATTGTGTGTGCAAATTCAGAACGACGCTGAAGTAGGCACAAAATAACAAGAGAGGAGGATGACAAAATACAGAGTGGGAAGAGATTCCGATGAAAGTAGAATTGGAAAGGGCAATGCAGAAATGAGAGGTCAGTCTCTACAGAACAGGTTATCCAGAACCCAAATAAAGAGAAATAAAGGGTTAGCGTAAGAAATAACTAATAAAATGTAGAGAGAAAACGACAGTCATATTTTTTTCTCCCGGGGAGAAAATAATAGTCACATCTGTTACCTAATAAAAGAAAAACTAACAATAACTCAAAGTGCCTTTGTCAAACTTAACAGCATTATTACAATATACTTTTAAGTTCATATGGACCAGGTTGTCAAATGTGCCCTGTACTAAGCTGAAAATTAAAGCTCTTGTTCCTTAAAGAAGATGTGGCACATGTATACAATGGAATATTACTCAGCCATAAAAAGAAATGAAATTGAGTTATTCGTAGTGAGGCGGATGGACCTAGAGTCTGTCATACAGAATGAAGTAAGTCAGAAAGAGAAAAACAAATACCGTATGCTAACACATATATATGGAATCTAAAAAAAAAAAAAAAAAAATAGTTCTGAAAAACCTAGGGACAGGGGAGGAATAAAGACGCAAATGTAGAGAATGGACTTGAGGACATGGGGAGGGGGAAGGGTAAGCTGGGACGAAGTGAGAGAGTGGCATGGACATATATACACTACCAAATGTAAAATAGATAGCTAGTGGGGAGCAGCTGCATAGCATAGGGAGATCAGCTCGGTGCTTTGTGGCCACCTAGAGGGGTGGGATAGGGAGGGTGGGAGGGAGACCAAGAGGGAGGGGATATGGGGATATATGTATACGTATAGCTGATTCACTTTGTTTTACAGCAGAAACTAACACACCATTGTAAAGCAATTATACTCCAATAAAGATGTTAAAATAACAAAATAATAATAAACCATATTTAGAGGTCAAAAAAAAAAAGCTCTTACTTTTTTTTTCATCTGAAGTACATAACATGAACAAGCCAGACTAGTTCTGTTGTGTATAAAATGACTCAGACTGAGCATGTAAGGACTGTCCAATGGCTTTAGAGTTGTTAACAGTTGTAAACAATCGACATTACTTTACAGTTTTCCTCCATCAGGAGAGAGAATAAAATGCACTCATCTCATTAACGCCATCTATAAATTACTTACCTAGACAATAATTATAAACAGAAGAAAAATAGTTTCTTATCCCGGAGCTTTCACACAGACAATTTGAAATGAGAAATTTCATGTGTTAAATAATCTGAACATCTTAAGAAAAAAAAAAAAAGGAAATACGCGTTATTGTGTATATGGATGAAAGGTACCCATTCCTCATTTGCAAATTGATAACACTCCTTTCTAATAACAAGGTCAAGGAATTTAATGAGTTACAGCCATAAAATTTCACAGATTGAGTGCTTTTCCTTACGTTAGGTTAACAAATACGAAGGCACGCTCTCTAACTTCTGTATGTGAAGAGTTTACAATTGATTTAGGAAGTTACTTAACAAACTGCAGTTACAAATAACACAAGGCAGTAGGTTCTTAGATACCTTTGTAGTTTACACACTAAACTCTTATCAAAAGAAACAGAGATCAATGGGGATTGCATTGATTAGAGCCAAATGGGTGAAAATACTAACCTGAAAGTTGTGCACCAAAGAGTGTTGCATTCGACGAGGTGACAATAAGAAAGAGCCTTCTAGACAGAGGAATGAAACCAGAGATTCAGGAATGAACGTGTTTTTGTTAGGGGAGACTGAAAACAGCAGAGGGACGGCACAGTGGTCCCAGACGCTGACAAGTCCTCAAAATCAGGTAGAAGAACTAATAAAAATGAAATATAGGAATTGCTCTTAAATGTAGGTTAAAAGTGTATCTACACACACACACACGTACACAACACACACACAACACACACAGCAAAGTGAATTTGCGAGAGATCAGTTCTCATGACCCCTCCCAGGACTCTGACTCCTTCTCCCCTCTTATTCCTTGGTGGGGAGTAGGATTCCCTGTGCATTTCCTTCCTGACCTTCCCCCTCCCCTTGGGCATCCATCAAATGAGAGCCTTTTGTGCATCTAGGAGGAAGGTCCAAACCCTGTGGAAGATGTTCAATGAGCTGGTAGGTTGAGATGTATATATGTTAGATAGATACTTAAGGAAGTTAGAAAAACACTTTTCCCGTATGAACAATGCCTCTCTTTCCTGGCTTCTGTCTTGCTAAAGAGGTCAAGAAAGTTAGCTTCATGTTGCCATACTTATTAGTGGTCTGTTTTGTTCCAGTTTCTCCTTGTCTGATGCAAAAAGCTTCACGGTTTCATACTAGAAGTGAGTAGCTGCACTAAATTAAGGCAAAAATATAAAAATAAAGTGTGTTCCTTTAGTATTATAGATAATCACATTCACTAGGTCCATATGTGGAGCAGGAACTAATACATGCAGATGCTTTCTGTAATTGCTTTCTTTCTCTGGGTAACAAATTCCTAACTATAAATCTGACCTTTGAGAATTACTTTCCCTGATCTCTTTTATTTTACCCTCTTGTTCTCTTGATACCATCTGTTGGCTTTTTTTCTTTTTCTTTTTCATTTGACTTTTATCTCTTTTACTGGAATATGTTAAATATCTATCTCCTTGGAATTTTTGCTGAGCCTCAATAAACAAATTTAATGTTATTTTCATAGATTCAAATACAATGACTATGGAAATTTGACCACAGTTGTCTCTCTTTGCCACTTCCTCACATCCTGCCATTTTGATTATTATTTATAGTGTACTTAACCTGACCTTCCACTCACTTTTACTCAAACTAGGACGAATATGTGGATGGGAGAGACTACAGGAAATAAAACTATGTTTCAGGTAGTAGGTCTGCTGTAGAAGGAGTTTCAAGGAATGGACTGTGTCATTAGTCCTGAGAGTAAATTGGCAATGTAATTTACCAATTTGCAAAAGCATTAGTTTTGGAATCAGTCCTAGAATGCTGACTGTCAGTCCCACAGGTTGAGTTTCACCCTATATGTGTCCTCCTTCTAAACTGTCTTGTACTTTGATAAATTTTTAAAATACATTTCAGTTCATCGCTTCTCGGCCTTTCGGCTAAGATCCAGTGTAAAATACATTTAAGTTCTTTTGAGGGGACGTCCCCGCTATTCCTTGTGGCCCGCTCACCTGATGCATTTATTTCAGTGACTTGCCTGTCCCAGAAGATAGTGAGTACCTTAAAATCTCTTCTTCCATTTATTGGTGGTACATTCTTACCACTTTAACCTAAGTTTGTTTTCCTAAAATAAAGGATGGTGACAGGTTTATTTGAGGGTTTAACAGATACTTGTCAATATATATGTGCTTTTCTTTTCTTTTTCTGAGAAATAATTGACATATAACATTGTGTAAGTTTAAGGTGTACAATTTGTTGATTTGATACATTTATATATTATAATATGATCACCACCATAGTGTTAGCTAACACCTCCATGGTGTCCCACAATTATCATTTCTTCTGTGGGATAAAAACAATTATTCTTAAGTTTCTTAGCAACTTTAAAGTGGATAATATAGTAGTGTGGGCTAAAATCACTATGCTGTGCATTAGATCTCCAGAATTATTCATTTTCAAACTGGAAGTTTGTACCTTTGTCCAACATCTCCCTATTTGACCCACCTCCCCCCAGCCCCTGGAAACACCATTCTACTCTGTTTTATGAGTTTGGCTTTTTTTAGGTTCCACATATAAATGGTCACATACGGTATCTGTCTTCCTTTGTTTGACTTGTCTCAGTATAATACCCACAAGGTTCATCCAGTGTCATTGCAAATGGTAGGTTGTCCTTCCTTGTTTCTCATGGCTGAATAATATTCCATTATCAATTTACATTCCCACCAACAGTGCACAAGAGTTTCCTTTCCTCCACATCCTTGCCAACACATTCTTTCTTGTCTTATGGATGATAGCCATTCAAACAGGAGTGAGGTGATATCTCATTGTGGTTTTGATTTGCGTTTCTCTGATGATTAGGGATGTGGAGCATCTTTTTATGTACCTGTTGGCCATCTCTATGTCATCTTTGGAAAAATATCTATTCAGTTCCTCTGCCTATTTTTAAATTGAATTGTTGATTTTTTGGTTATTGAGTTGTTATAGTTCTTTATATATATGTATATATATGATATTATCCCCTCATTGGATACTTGGTTTGCAAATATTTTCTTCCCTTCAGCAGCAGGTTGCATTTTTATTTTGTCAATTGCTTCTTTTGCTGTGCAGAAGCTTTTCATTTTGATTAAGTCCCATTTGTTTTTGCTTTTGTTGCTTGTGCTTCTGTTGGCATATACAAAAAATTGTTGCCAAGACTAATGTCAAGGAGTGTTTTCTCTATATTCTCTTCTAGGGGGTCTTAAGTTTCAGGTCTTATGTTTAGACTTTAATTCATCTTGTGTTAATTTGTGAATAGTGTGAGATGGGAGCCCAATTTCTCCCTTGTGCATGTGGTTACCCAGTTTTCCCAACACCATTTATTGAAGACTGTCCTTTCCCATTGAGTATTTATGGCTCCCTTGTCAGATATTAGTTTAACCTTATATGTGGAGGTTTGTTTCTGGGCTCTCAATTCTGCTCCATTGGTCTGTGTGTCTATTTCTATGCCAGTACCATACTGTTTTTATTACTATATCTTTGCAGTGTAGTTTGAATTCAGGAAGTGTGATCCCTCCAGCCCTTGTTCTTTCTCAGGATTGCTTTGGCTACTTGGGGTCTTTTGTATTTCTTCACAAATTTTAGGATTTTTTTCCCCTATTTTTGTGAAAAATGCCATTGGAATCTTGATAGAGATTGCATTGAATTTATAAATGACTTTGAGTAGTATGGAAATTTTAACCATATTAATTCTTCTGATCCATGAACACAGAATATCTCTCCATTTGTTTGTATCTTCTTCAATTTCTTTCATCAAAGTCTTGTACTTTTCATTTTACAGATCTTTCTCATCCTTGGTTAAACTTATTCCTAAATATTGTATTGCCTTTGATATTATTGTAAATTAGATTGTTTTCTCTATATTTTTCAGATATTTTGTTGTTAGTGTGTTATGTGTGCTTTTCTTAATAGCCATCAATGTTCAGTCTCTCACAGAAATGTCCAACCATTTGTGAATCCATTTTCATTTAAAATCGGTATTATTTGAAATGGTTACATATTCCAGAAACTATTTTCTCCCTTAAGAAGTCACAGTTGGTTTTATTTGTAGTTGTTTCTTTGACAGTTGAATTTTTCCTTACCTCTCAACTGAAACCTTCTCTGTGAAGCCAAAAGTAATCTCCTTAGTTACCAACTTCATTTTGTTCTTTTTATTTCATTTCACTAAGCCTTCTTATAGCCTATGGCCAAAATATTCTTCCTGGAGCATAGAAAGATTTCACTCCCTCACTCAAAATTCTTTAATAGGAAAAAAGATCAAAAGCTAGTGTTTATTACTATGTTGCAAGCATTATTTTAAGTTCTTTACATGCACTATTTCATTTGATCTTAAAAAACAATCTGATGTAGTAGATAATATTAGAGATTGCTCTTATTCTCATTTTAGAGAAGAGGAAACTGAGATGCTGAGAAGTTAAGTGGCATGATCAAGGTTAGGCAGTGTGTAAGTGGTGCAGATAGATTTTTTGAATTGAAAATATAATTTATATATAGAGTTGCAGACAACAAAGAACCTTTGCAGTCATCTGTGGTAGGTAGGAAAACAATTTGTTAATGATAAAAGGCACTCCATATGTTTATAAATAGAAGAATTTATCTGTGGAAGAATGTGTTATTTAGTTTAAAAATAAAATATAGATTTGAGGTCCTCTGTCCATGACTGTGTGGCCCACCATGGGGTGTCCTAACTAAAGATTGGGAATGCAGATCTGACCTTTATCACCGTCTCTGCTATGGTCACTCACCTTACTTCCTTGAGTTCTCTTTTTCCTTGTTTTCTTATGTTAGCATCATGTCATGTGCCTTCACTAGCCCCTTTAGTTTCCCATCACACTTTGTTGACATGTATTTCTTACAAAGAAATACTTAAAAGTAGGAATTTTTTTTTTTACAGAATTAATATTGATATTTATGTTTATATATATTCATTTTGGGGACCATTCTTCAGTTGCAAATGTTAACGGAGCTAGGTGTCTCATGGATATTTTTCAGGGAGTTTTCTTGTTTCATTTGTTGCCCAGATGAAAATTGTAGATACCTTTACACTTGTATTGATGACTTTGATATTGCCTTATGTGCTTCTTTTTTTTTTTTTTTTTTAATTTTATAGCTACTTTATTTATTTATTTCTTTATTTTTGGCTGTGTTGGGTCTTCAGTTCGTGCGAGGGCTTTCTCTAGTTACGGCAAGTGGGGGCCACTCTTCATCGCGGTGCAGGGACCGCTCTTCATCGCGGTGCGCGGGCCTCTCACTATCGCGGCCCCTCCCGTTGCGGGGCACAGGCTCCAGACGCGCAGGCTCAGTAGTTGTGGCTCACGGGCCCAGCTGCTCCGTGGCATGTGGGATCTTCCCAGACCAGGGCTCGAACCCGTGTCCCCTGCATTAGCAGGCAGATTCTCAACCACTGCGCCACCAGGGAAGCCCCGCCTTATGTGCTTCTGATAGTCCTTCGTAAATTTTTGGAATGCTGGTGACATATTTGTAGATTTCAGGATCACTTCTGTGGAAATGAACTTATTATAATAGATTGACAATAACACAGAAATGTGAACAAGTTGAATAATAGACTCTCAGAACCAAAAGGAATATCCTTTTATTCAACTATCTCTTTTTTTAAGCACATAAAGTTGTCAAACTACAGAAAGTCTGCACGATTTTCTTTAATTACCACCATAAAATTGTTATTTAGACATATTAAGGTGGAAAATAAAATTTTAAAAAATCAAAACAAATAATAAAACAATATTTCAATTTGTACTGAACAAAAGATTTTTAAAAAGACAAGTTCAAACAAAAACATTTTCTAACAATTCCAGGTCACAGTAAATTATACTTTGCTATCTGTGCTACCATTACATCAAAACAATCAATCAAGTTTGACAGAATAATGAGAGACTAGGTAATTCACCTTTTCATTTTCAATACGGCATCAGGTAAAACTAATTATAGATAAAGGACTGGGGAAATGTATAATTTTTTCAAACCTGTATTGATTACATAAAATCAGTGCATGTAAGGATACACATCAAACAAGGTTTGCAGACAACAAAGAACAGTTGCAGTCATCTGTGTTAGTTAGAAAAAAATTATAAATGATAGAAGACAGCTGGTTTCTTATAGTAATGCATAAGTATTTGAGCATCTTTATATTTTGGAAATATATCACATTTATAATGTGGAGTGATACGGACACCAGGGTTTAGGCTACGTGGCAGCTCATCTTTATGCAGTTTCTGGGGTCTAGAAGGACTGGAGCAGAAGTTTTTTTGGTGAAGAAGGCAGAGTCCAAGTTGTCCACGAATGTGATGGGATAAGTAGATGGTCCATTAATCCATCACAAGGTCCATGATGGTCCATCACAAGGATTGTTAGAATATATCAGCAGGCTAAAAGAAGGGAGGCTACAGTAGTAGAGTTGTGTGGAATGTCCTAGAAACAATGTAGGAGAATGCAGATGCTGTGATCCTCTTCTGTGCATTGTGACAGGAAAGTCATGAGGGATGTGAGAATATCAGAGAGTATCCAGCTTCAGTTAAGACTGTATTTTAGGCATAGTTCTAGACGTCAAGAATTCACAGGTAAAGAACTGAATGTTGGGCTTCCCTGGTGGCGCAGTGGTTGAGAATCTGCCTGCTAATGCAGGGGACACGGGTTCGAGCCCTGGTCTGGGAAGATCCCACATGCCGCGGAGCAAGTAGGCCCGTGAGCCACAATTACTGAGCCTGCGCATCTGGAGCTTGTGCTCCGCAACAAGAGAGGCCGCGATAGTGAGAGGCCCGCGCACCGCGATGAAGAGTGGCCCTCGCTCGCCGCAACTAGAGAAAGCCCTCGCACAGAAACGAAGACCCAACACAGCCAAAAATAAATAAATTAATTAATTAATTTAAAAAAAAAAAAAAAAAAAAAAGAACTGAATGTTTCTCCTTGATGAACTTCATAATCTTGTTTCTAGAGAAACAAGAAAACAATCAATAGAAAATTGAGGTGTACACAAAGAAAGAACATTTAAAACCGGCTTGTCCAGGGAGGTGGGCTACATAAGAGACATATCAGTATCATCAGCATGCGTGTTGAGAGATGAATCAAAATTTGTCAGGTGGACTATTCTCAGTGAAAGGTAGGGGATGGAGTCGGGGTGGTGGGGGGAGAATAATGATCCAGGCAGACGGAAAAGCCACAGAAGTGTGTGAGCCTGGTGTGTGGAGGGGCTCTGAGGAGTTCAGCACGGCCGACACAGACAATTCAAGATAAGGCTTGGCAGAGATGGAACTGGACAAGTAGGTCCCTAAGACCGTGAAAGACAAAGATTTTAGGTTGATGCCGTACGGCGGGGGGGGGGTCATTACAGATTTTCCGTGGTGAAGAGATGTGGTCTGAATTGGAAAGATCACTTTGGCAGCAGAGGGATGGCTGGATTAAAAAGGGAGAACTCTTTGGAGAGCATGAGGTTACTGGATTTCATTTGCAGAGGCTTTCCTGGAAACCTTAGGGAGAAAGTCAAGTTATGATAATTAAGATGATTAAGATGATTAAGGTAGTTAAGATGATTGTAAAAGAAGGGACACAGGGGGGACACATGAGTTACTGGGGCAGGAGCTGTGGATGCCTGTCAATGTGATTCTTAACAGACCTTTGGTGAAGTTATTTCAAATACCGCTTGCCTAGAAACGGTCCTCTGGTGATGTTAGTATATCCTGAACTGTACGTAATTTCTTCTTTTCTTGCAACAGAGGACCTTTGAAAAGAGAATAACATATAATTCTTTTATTTTTTTTAATTAAAAAATTTTTTTAAAAATTTTTTATATGTCCCATAACATATAATTCTTTATCCAAAGTTACTTGTTCTCCCTCTTACTAGAAATTTTACTCATTGTCAAACAAGAAAGGCATAATTTTTTATGATTACTTTTTTTTTGAATTTTTGAATTTTATTTTCTTTATTTTTTTATACAGCCGGTTCTTATTAGTTATCTATTTTATACATATTAGCGTATATATGTCAATCCCAATCTCCCAGTTCATCCCACCCTCCCACCCCCCCGCTTTCCCCCCTTGGTGATTACCTTTTACTCAGTCACAAATAAGATTGTGACTATACCCATGGGAGGGGGTAGGTTGGTGAATGATATGAATTTCTGAGAACATACACTTACTAATAAAGAGTTCTTTATAGGATTGCAAGTTGAAATTTATTTTCATTAACTAGCCTACTTTCTGAATTAATGCATGTTTGTTTGTCAAGTCAGTACTTATTGCAGATTTTTTTCTGTCTGGTAACTGTATTGCGATGAATTTCTCATCATTATGTTCTTCGAACCTTAACCTCAGTGAGAATATATCAGTGTTTTTCCTGTGTGCTTTTATGATTATAATAAGATGTTTCTTTAGAAATCTTTGCTTATGCTCAAAGTAAACTTCAAAGTTAAAAAAAGTGTAAGAAAAAATAGCGTGATGGGGAATTACTGAATTACATAAGTTTGATGTCCAGTGACAGTCATAGCTTCAGGCGAGGTTTGATCCCCTGGCGCTTACTCTAAAAGCTGGGGTTTTCTCTGTCTCTCTGCGTAGTTGTAGGGGACCCCTTGTCGTCATAAAATGGTTGCAGCAGTCTTAATGGTCGTATCCTCACACAACCTAATCCAGAGGAAGAAACAGACTCCCTTTTGTCTCTTTCTTGAGAGCTTGGCAAACATCTGAGCTTTCAAAAGCTGGTCGGGTTGGTGGTCCCCTCCTTGGGTTTGTCAATGAGGACTCCGGTGAGTCAAGACGATGTGAGAGTGCTGACCTAATCCAATCAGCCCCAACCAAATCTAAATGAAGCTGAGAAAAGAGGATTCACATAAGGTCCTAAAGAGATCCAGCCCTTACTTTGAAAGAGGAAAACATGGCTGCCCGGTCCTCACAAAAACACACAACATTTCTGAGTAGGAACTGAATCCCTACCAAAGAAGTGCATGCACGTCTATGAAAATGACCAGAGATAATTTTTTTATTCCTTTGGCTAGGAGCTCATCTGAGCTAAAATATTCCAGGGCTTTATTCTTTAGACCAAACAAATTCTGTGATTTATTATGTAGTTCTTTGCCAGGAAATAAATGTGCAATCTGAAGTATAAAACAAAGAGATTTCTTCTTGATCCGTACTTCAAAGCCCTTCATGTGATCTGAAAGAGAGAGAGAAAAAAAAAGAGAGAGGGAAAGAGAGAGAGAGGAGAGAATACACCCCTAACCTAATGGGGTCTTTAGAATTTAGCGGGTGTTAAATTTTAATAGATGTCAATTGACTACTCAGTTAAAAAGCAACCTAAGGAACATGGTGAAAAAAATAGACTTTTTTTTACATCATAGGAAGTATGATTTTTTTTTAATAGTTAAAAAACTAGTGACATTTTCTGTGTGCAGTAAATTAATTTGAGGCCAGGAAAATATTTAGGAGCATGAAGTTAATTTAAAACTAAATAAAAGGTATCTTGCCTGACAGGCTGTGGTAAGCATTGCTCGGGTCTCTTACTGACCTAGTTGTAGAATAATCAATTTTCCATCTTTGGATTTGTGTCATTATTTTCCAGGAAATTGTATATTTATGGTTGCTATACAAATTCAGAAGACTAGCAGAAAACCTGGAAGGTTATGGACTTTCATGCAGATAATGATATATATCTAATCAATCTAAACTGAATGTGTAAGAAAATCATCCCGTTGAATGAAATTTATTTTTTGGAGGATTAAATTACTAAATTACTATGTCTGGATGCCCATCATACAGAATCACAGTATTCTGATATTGCCTTATTATAATGATTTAGGTTTGGCTGTCATTATATTTGGTTGTCTAAATTGGTGAGAAAAAATGAGTCACAATGAATTTTAAAAAATGACACACTTGCTTCTAGTATCGATATAATGTTGACACATTAACAAGTGGAAAAAAAATCCCACTTGTGTTGCCAATAATGATTTCAAGTAAATTATCATCGTGAATGTTTGTAACAAAGCAGTTGCTGTGAACAGGGGTGATGTAAAAGTCAAGTCATTTTCTGTTACTCACATACGGTATGTTTTGCAAACATTCTACCAAACTTGGCAATACAGAAGAATAAACGCACTAAACGCTTTCCAATATTTTGACAGCTAGCATATAGCACCCAACTGTTAATGCCAGTGGAAAGTCCAGGGGAAAGACTTTGCTTCATTTAAAATTAATTCAAAAGACATGTATGATTGTTACTTTTAAAATTGTACCAAGGCAGAACTATTCTAAAGCAAGAGTTAAAGCCTCTGTGTGCATCTTCCCTCTGTCCAGCTCTGAATCCCTGTTCTTACCTAGAGGCAATCACTCTTAGTAGCTTGGGCATATTTTTCCAGCCTTTATCTATGTATCATAATTTCCAGAACCTATAAAGTCAAGTGGTTTTCACAAGACCATGCATTTAATTGTTCTAATTCTCTTCCCTTTAAATATGCCAGCTCTAGAGGAAAATCAAAATGTTATTTTCTTTCTTTTCTCAATCCTGAAGAATAATATTTGTGATATTCAAATCACTTGACATTATGAAAATGAACACTGTGGTTTTTATACATTTTAGTTCTTAAAGCTTCAGGCAAATGACTTATACACTCCACATTTCCATTTTCCTGTCTGTATTATAGAAATAAAGTTGCATGCTAACTCTCTTCTAGGAAGATATGAGTTGTAATGATTGATGAACGAAAATAACCACAGGGAAAAATTGCCATAGGATAACCTGATGGCAATATTAAAATTCTAAAGACCGTCAAGTTATTTTATGGTATTAAGCATTACGATTGTTCTTTGTCCTTAGTAGTTACTTCTAACAAGTACTTTTAAGATTCTTCTTATTACTTATGAATATAACATCTTTTGTCATAAGAACTTATACACTGAACAAAAATAATATATAGTCAGTCTCTCTGTTAAACTAGGTAATCCCTGAGTCTAGAGAAAGAGTAAGGTTTGAGGACACAAATGATGCCCAGTCACTACTAATATAATTAATTAAAGATGATTACACACAGATTTTTTATTTTTGCTACTAGCCCCACCCCTTCCTATCCTGCTCTCTTTGCTGCTGAGTAACTTGATGTTGTCATCGTTGCTATAAAATTCACACTCTGGGTCGTTACTATAAAATTCACGTTCTTCCAGACAGCACCTGCTGTTCCTGAAGCCCTTCCCCTACCTGACATTTATTTTATCCTGTGTTGTCAACTGTCAGCGAAAAGCCATTTATGGCTTTAAAGCAAAGCACTGCACCCTCAACCCCCGTGTTATAGGAATATTTTGGTCAAATATTTATGATGCCTCTGACCTAATTTACTTTGCCCGCTTTGGAGAGTGAAGGTTCCGCGGAGCTCCCACAGAAGCTTTCCTCTAGCCCCGGCATGTGAAAGCGCTCCATCCTGACCCCTGGAGGCGCCTCGTATACACAGGTAGCCAAGGAGGCCACCCTGGGGGGAGGGGGAATGGAGCTCGTGCGGTCAGAGTCTGGGCTCTTCAGGCTCTTTGCCATGTTTGATTCTCACACCTGTTACTCAGCCTTGAAGAATCTTGAGGAAGGGATAGACTTGATCAAGCATTTTTTTTTTCGCGCGGTTGTATTAATTTCTGCATGTTTGTTTGGACAAACAAGCAGAAAGGAAAGGGAATAAGGCTGAAGGAATCCTTGTTTCTATGTTAGTGTCATTCAAAACAGTTCCAGTGACACATGTCAATGTCATATTGGGACATAGTTCAAAGGATCTCATCTGTCAGTTCGGAAGTACAACTAGGTCAGCTGTGTCCATTTTGTGCTGTAGTTAATATTTTTGACATTGGGCAAATCTTAGAAATGTTTAATAAACAGGTCAGAGAATTTTCCTGAGAGTACCTTTTGATTATCTATAGGTTAGGGTTGCCGGGTTAAATTTGAATTTCAGATAAGCAATGCATATTTTTTTTAAGTGTAAGCATGTTACAGTGCAATGTTTGGGACATACTAAAAAGCATTTGTTGTTTTTCTGAAATTTAACCGGGCATCCTATATTTTTATTTGCTAAATCTTGCAACCCTGCCATGTGTGGTAGTGTCCTTCAGATATAAAGGAAGAAGAAAGATGGACCAAGCATAGGAAAGTCTCAGTGACAGCTTCTCGAAATGGCATCTTGAAATTATTCTAAGCAGTGACACATTTATTTGTAGGACAATTTTCTTTTGAGAGAAGCAGAGGAGTTATCATTAAAAGAGAAATGGAAAGAAGTAATTAACCCTTCCATGTGAGCACCAAAATTCTTCTAACAAACAGTGTGACTCAGGTTATCATGCTTTTTTCTCATCCTTTTCCTCTTCATAATGATAGTAATAGCAATATCAGTAAATGATAATTACAAAGTAACTTGTTTTAAAAATATTTATTTATTTAATTTATTTCTTATTTTTTGGCTGTGTTGGGTCTTAGTTGCAGCATGTGGGATCTTCGTTTAGGCAGGCGGGATCTTTCGCTATGGCGGGTGGGTTGTCTCTCTAGTTGTGGCACACGGGCTCCAGGGCACGTGGCTCTGTAGTTTGCAGCACATGGGCTCTCTCACTGAGGCACGTGAGCTCAGTAGTTGAGGCACGTGAGGGGCGCACGGGTTTAGTTGCCCCGTGCAGGTTTAGTTGCCCCGTGGCATGTGGGATCTTAGTTCCCTGACCAGGGATCGAACCCACGTCCTCTGCATTGGAAGGCGGATTCTTTACCACCGGGCCACCAGGGAAGTCCCCCAAAGTAACTTCTATTGAAAGCTTTCTACACACTAAGCGTTCTCCATTAGTTACAACTTTCATCCTTATAACCCCCGCTGGACTGTTTGTCCCATGAAGGGTCTTGTCTGTCCTTTACATTTCTGAATTTCCAGAAACCTAGGCAATACATGATAGTTATATGAAGCATTTGTTCAACGAATGAACACAATAAATAAATGAGGTAGGGATTATTATCCCGATTTTATAGATAGAGAAATTGAGGTTGACTGATGTTGAGATATTTCTTCCCAAACAGAATGTAACAGTGCTTTGACAGAAACAAAAGTGTTTTCTCTTCAACTACCATGCTTTATGAGGCACATTAAAATATTACCATTTAATTCTAAAAACAGGGACATTTTACTTACAGTACTATCTGTTAATATTTGTTGAATATCCATACGTGGATAAATTTACAGACCCTATAACATGGAGATGGCAAACATACACATTTGCATTTTTTCTGACGGCCTCAACAAGTATGGATGTTTAGTGATAGACTATGTGGTTAAGACTGCATCTTTCCATACAACCAGGTCCTGGGAATTTGACCATTTTTTTGCCACACTATGGCGTACATCGGTGTGCCTAAGAAGATTCTCAAAGTCATTAGGACCTGACTTCAGACAGTTGTCACTACTAGTCAATGTTTGGAAACACTGGCTTCAACAACAAATTTCCACCCTAGAAGAGTTTCCCAACACACAGAAGTCATAAGATTTCTGGGGAGATAGATTATTGACATAAGAAGAAAACCAAACATTTATATATTTCTATTGTTAGAGATCTTGGTGATGTAAACGATCATGATTTTTACATCTATTTTTGCTTAACCCAACAAAATCTCTTAGATAAATCTCTAATTGGAAACTGCGCTGAGGGTTGGTACAGACTCATCATCCTGCAAACATTGTCACAAATCACCAGCGGGATGTTTTACTATAAAGTAAAAACAATCAGCCATGCAGAAAATATAGCAACCTAAATAAAAGGGGGACCGTAATTAGTATTTGTCAGTGTAGCTTCAGATGTTGGATGGTGGAGGATCATCCCGCATACCGATGGTGTTTACCACCATGAGCCACTCTGGCTGAATATAATGCGTGGCTCTCCCTGGAGAAGGGGCCCCTCCGTGAGCTCATCTGAAACAAGGGCTGAGCTTCGTTCATCTTTGTCCCTGAGGAGTCTATGAGCCTGCCTAACGCAGTAGATGTTCGATAAGTGTGTGTAGATACAGGCTTGGTCAGCCAATCCACGTGTGTCTGCTCGTGTGCCTTGCTCCTGCTCTCTGCTGGTGTCCTTACACTTGCCCTGTTCCTCATTGGAAGATCCAGCCGAGCTTGTGATTTCTCTCTGCCTTAAGCATCCAGGCCATCCCCAAGTTCTTCTCATTTTCCTAGATTTTACAGGTGATACTGTGTGTTCTCCAGCTGGCCTGTGATTGTACTTTTATTTGCTTAATATTATTAGAAAAGGTGAAAGAATACTTTTTTTTCATCCTTTTTTCTGCCTGTTTATACCTTAATTTTTTTCTGAATTTCAGAGTTTCATCTAGGAAGGGGGTTGTGGCGTCTCAGATCAGGGTTCTTTTGCCTAGGGGGTCTGTGAAAGAGCTCAGGGCATCTGAAAACTACCTGAAGTATGGGGAGCACTCCCACTGCTTCAAGAATTTATCCACATCCATAGAGGACAGGAATTTCAGCTGAAGGGGTACTAACACATTGAGTATTATAACATGCTAGTGAATGTACAATGCACTTGAGAAAGCTGACCCATTAGAGCCTCGAAACAATTATGTGAGCGGGACGTTATTCCACTTTTAGAGGAGAGGAAACTCAGGCATAATGATTGTGAAGCTCAGCTTCAAACATGTCTGTCTTTTTTCAATAAAATGTATAGCATCATTCATGTAGTGTTAATGAAGCACATTCATATTTAAGAGAATATATGGTTGTGTTTCCAGAAAAGGAAGATCAGAGTAAAATTAGATCAATGTAAAAAATGCCATTTATATTTTACTTAGATATAGAAAACAGCATGTAAAATATCTGTGCTCCTATATACATTTTGTTTTTCATTTATGTGATACTACAGAATATTAGCCATGCCATGTCCAGTCGGGATCCACTTATTTGATTCCCAGTACTTTAAAACTGAGGAAATACAGATTTTGAAATATCTAAGAATGCATGCTTTCAAATAGCTACTTAGAAAAATCACTTTTCTTCCTAAGGCCACTTACTTTTTCTCTAAGACTAAAATACCCTGGTGAGATTAAATGGTTCATCTCTGAAGACTGCCAAACTGCAAAACAGAAATCAGTCCCGGTTTTCAGGGCCATTTTGGAGGAGAGCCAAGAGAAAGGCTGTGTTTGTGATCCACAGTCCACAGCCCGGAAATTTCCAAAGATCGCTCTCCCTCACCCTCTCCCTTTCTGCCCAAAGAGTTTGGGGCTGACACGAAACCAGAACACATCATCATCATTATCTTTCCCCAAATTGCTATTTAAAAAGTTTCTGACATACACTTGCTTCATGTTGATGATGCTTGCTATTCCCCTTGGGTGAAATAATCTGATGTAGTCTTAAGACTGTCACTAAGAATTGTTCATGTATAATTTATAGTCACAATTAAAAAGCATTTTTAACTAAGTGTCACAACACAGTGACAACTAAATTAGACTGTGATTTACATTACCATGTGCTGCCACTTGATTTAGTGTCACTCTAGAGAAATTGATAAACAGCCCGTGTAGAGCAAGGTCTTTCAGTCAAGAAGGAGCTCGTTCCCCATGTGTGAATGAGGTGAGAGATCGCTGGTGCAGGTTTCTAATGTTATGATTAATAATTAATTTTTGGAATATGTAGAGCAATGGAAAAGCAGCCCTTTTAGTAATCATACAAGACTACTTTTGACAGGCAGAGAAAATACTTTATTCTTAGTTATGGTAGAGTTTGAAATTAAAATAAAGACGTAACCAAGTAATGCAGAGATCCTCAAATCCAAATCTCTCTCTTTTTTAAAAAATTAATTAATTAATTTTTGGCTGCATTGGGTCTTCGTTGCTGTGTACAGGCTTTCTCTAGTTGTGGCGAGTGGGGGCTACCCGTCTAAATCTCTCTTTTAAATATGACAAAACCAAAGCTCAATGATTCAAGCGACAAAGTTGGTACTAGATTACCCCAAAATAACTTTTAAGCACATACGTTGAATTAAATAATTTAATTAAACCATATCCAAGTTAATGCAAAGGGGCACATTATTAGACCATGAGCTAAAGGAGTTACAAGGGATTTTTGTGCTTATTTAGGGTGAGTCTGGAAAAGGGCTAATATTCTTTTTCATGGAAATTTCAAGAATAAGGTAGAGTATATAAACAGCCAATGATGCAAGACATGGGAGTAGAATGAATATTCCAGAGAGTGACTGGATGAAAAGCACAACAGTATGAATGGGGAAAAGATCTTTGTCCTGAAGGCGGAAGTGTCCTGGAGCACTGGAAGTCTGGTGGAATGCTTGGACAAAGCTTGGTCATATTTGACTTAATATTCAGTACTTTTAAAAAAAGTGATGAATTTGGAGATTCTGGTAATGGCTGAGTAAGCACCAACTGGACCCCTTTACAGGTTAACAACTGTACAGTCTAGACATATTAGCTCAGAGCAGCTACTGGAAAATGCAGGGAATAGGGCAAATTCTGAGTACCCCATGTTAAGAAAGGGGAAGTTATATTTGTTTTCACTCTTTCTAGCCTAGGAGTAGACAGAACCCCTTGTGGGAAAAAAGTTACAGGTTTTCTGGCCTGGGGAGCCAGAATTCTGAGTCAGGGAAACTGTAGTTTCTGTTAAAAAAAAAAGAAAAAAGGAGGAATCTATGAAGGGAAATATAGAGAGAAGGTATCCCCAAATTTCATCTGCTTATATCTCCAAGAGACCCCTGAATCATGTATTTGTGGACCATACTCAAAGGAATTTAGTTAAGGCAAAAGATCACAGCTGGACTGGAGTTGCTGTCCAAGACAGAATTTGTGATTTGTGACTAAAACAATACAAAACAAAACAGACAACGAACCCCTCATAAGAAGGGCAGCCTTCAGTCTCCACAGCTTAACATGCATGATCTGCATTATAAAATGCAGTCTTACCCAACTTAAAGAGAGCCAGGAATGTGGAGCATGTTCTCAAAAGAAAAGAGACCAAATGAGAGCATCCCTAAAATGACTTAGATTAGGAATTCGTAGAAAGGAATCTAAAGTAGCCATTTAAACTGTAATCAATGACATGAAAGAGAATATTTTTTCACTTAATGACATGATCAGAAATATTAGAAAATAAATAAAAGAGACCAAATGAATCTAGATTTAAAAAATGGAAGAGTGATTTTAAGAAAGATCACTGTATAGGTTTAACATCAGAATGGAGACAACAAAGGAAAGACTCAGTAAACTTGAGGATGGATCAATAGAAATTATCCAAGCTGAAGAACAAAGAAAAAAAATCTCGAAAAGAACAGAGCCTATGGTATTTCTTAGATAGAATGAAATGGCCTAACATAAGTATGACTGATTGAATATACAGCAAAATAAGGCATAAAAATACTTTAAAGACATTGTGGTTGAAATTTTCTAAAATTTGAAGAAATATATATATATACACATATATATATTTACAGATGTAAGATGTTCAACAAATCCCAACAAATTCTTAAACATTAAGAATTCTACAGTTAGTGACATTTGATCCTCAGAAAAGAATGAAGAATACTTAAAATGGTAAATATCTGGGTTCTTATAAAAGCCTACTTTAATTTCTTTATTTTATTCTTTCCTTCTTAATTTCTTTACAATGCATGTGAGTATTTAAAGGAAAAATATAACCATTGTCTTGTGAGAATTTATGATACGTATGTATGTAATACGTGCAAAAACCCTAGCCTCAAGGATGGTGGGGGAATAAGTTGACCTACATGGGGCCAAGATTTTTGTATTTAATTTATATTCATATTTTATATGAAGTGGCAGTGCATTAATTCTACATACACTATGAAAATTAGGAATTTATACTGTAATGTCTAAAACAACCAATAAAAAATTAACACAGAGAAGTATAAATTAAAAGCCAATAGAAAAATTAAAATTTATACAAATAAAAAGTAGGCAAGAAGGGAGAAACAAAAACCAAAAATGGAGACAAATATAAAACAAATAATAAAAATTAGACCCAAATCCAACCACATCAAAATTATTAATATATTAGATATGAATTAACTAAAGATACTAATTAAAAAGTACAGATCTAATTTTTTATCTTAAGAAATCAGAAAAAAAATAGCAAACACAACACAAATTAAATGAAGGAAGGACATTGGAGACAAAAGCAGACACCAAGAAACTGAAAGCAGAAGGACAATATTTCTGCTCTGAGAAATATAAAAATGTTTAAAAGATTTATAAGAGCAGTTGACTTTCATTAAAGGTGCCGAGTTAATTCAGTATGGAATAGATAGACTTTCAATAAATAGAGATAGAAAATTGATATTTATATGCAAAATAATGAACCTCACGTTTATCTTACCCATACATATGAATTAACTTGAAATAGATTGTAGGGTCAAATAACTAAAACTATAAAACGTTAAGAAGAACACATAGTGGAAAATCTTCGGGACATTGGGTAGGGCAAGATTTCTTTGAATAGAACATACACACACACACACACACCACACACAGCACACAGAACAGCAAAGCAATAATTAAAAGGATGTTACCACAATTAAAACTATTATTCTTCAGTAATTCACAGTTTTAAAAAATGAAAAAGCGAGTCATAGACTAGTAAGAAATATTTACAATAATATATCTGAAAAGACTTTTTTCCAAAATTTGTAAGCAAGACTTGTAACTCAACAAAAAAATGACAAAACAACCCAATTAAGAAATGGGAAGAATTTTGAACTGACACTTCACAAAAGAAGATATTGAAAGGCAAATCGCACCTGGAATGCTGCTCACCATCACACTTCATCAGAGAGATAATTTTAAATCACAGTGGCATACCCACGAGAATTGATAAAAGTCAAAAGATTTACCATACCAAGTGCTGGCGAGAATGTGGAGGGAATGGTATTCTCATACATTGCTGATAGGAAGGCAAAGTCATACAGGCACACTGAAAGGTAGTTCAGGGCTTAAACATATACTTGCCATATCATCCAGCAATCCCATTCCTAGGTATTTACCCAAGAGAAACGAACCACATGTCTACAGAAAGAGTACCTGAATGTCCCTAGCATCATTATTCATAATAACTAGCAGCTCAAAACATAAATATCTATTAACTACTGAATGATACTAAGTTTTTGTTACATTTATATTATTAAATAATAATCAGTAATGAAAAGGAACAAAGTTTGGTACATAAAGAACTTGCAGGGGTGCTTCCCTGGTGGCGCAGTGGTTGAGAATCTGCCTGCCAATGCAGGGGGCACGGGTTCGAGCCCTGGTCTGGGAAGATCCCACATGCCGCGGAGCAACTAGGCCCGTGAGCCACAACTACTGAGCCTGCGCGTCTGGAGCCTGTGCTCCGCAACAAGAGAGGCCACGACAGTGAGAGGCCCGCACACCGTGATGAAGAGTGGCCCCCGCTCGCCGCGACTAGAGAAAGCCCTCATACAGAAACGAAGACCCAACACAGCCAAAAATAAATAAAATAAATAAATTAATTAAAAAAAAAAAAAGAACTTGCAGGAATCTCAAAAGCATTATCCTACATAAAGAACCCAGAAGGAAGATTAAACGCTCTGTGATTCCACTTACATGAAATTCTAGAAAAGGCAAAATTATAGGTATAGAAATCAAGTCAATGACTGCCTGGAAATGGGGGTTGGGAGAGGGAATTGAATGGCAAACGCACAAGGGAAATTTTGGGGTGCAAGAAATGTTTCACATCTTAATCGAGGTGGTAGTTATACGATAATGTACAATTGTCAAGACTCAAACTGATCACTTAAAAAAGGAAATGTTATTATATGTAAATTATGTCACAGTAAACCTGTGGGGGGGTGGATAAAGAAAGAAAAGGAAATTACACCCAAAAAAGCTCTTAAAAGGGAGAGTGACTAAATGGGTGTGGGATTTTTTCTTCAGTAACAAAAGTGATTGATTGGAGCATCTGGAATGAGGAGAGAGGGAGAAATTCAGAAAGGGAAGAACGGTGCCCATGTGATTTCTGGCCATTTAGGATCCAGACACAGACGGGTTTTGTTTGTTTTTGTTTTTCCAATATTATCTTATTGTGTTGATATTTCTACACTTCACCTAATAATTTTAAAGATTTTTAAATAAAGGTATGATTGAACTAAAATTATTAAAATTAACCAATTTGTAGCATGTACTTAGCCATGAAATAAACGTATTCCTTCAGAATCCATTTTGTGCAATGGTCAAACTAGCATGAGGGTGAATTTTATACCAGCTATGCTAATACATACATATATGTGTGTATTATATATGTATGTCTTATAATATATATGTATAATATTATATATTATAAAATATATTTGTATGTTTAAATATATGCATATTTAAATAGCTGACATCAGTGTTATTAACATATAGTTCATGAATAATTGATTTATGTGCGGAAACCCAGTCTTGGTACAAAGAAGCAAACTCAAAAGCAGTTGAGTTTTAATATACTTTAAAAAAAATAATCAGTATAAACATAGTGAATATATTTAGGGAATTTTTATTAATTTCTGATATTTTTACAAAGGGAAATTTTACTTTTATGTTACTGGTATTTAAATATTTGTAATACTTAAGTATATTTACATGATAAACAAAAATTTTAAATTATTTAAGAAATGAAGCATGCTTTCAGCAGATTAGAAATGTTCTGAAACTGAATTCAAATACAATTAGCAGTGGAAAGTTACTCTTTGTGTTACCCAACAGCTTTCGGTAAAAGCTTCCAAAGATAGTTACTCCTAACAACATGAAGCATTTAAAAGTATATTTCTGTCCTCATTCAAATTACTTTAATGTTTTGGTTATATTATGGCTCTGTGTATTTACACAGTTTTTCCTGTATCAGTGGACGAGAAACCCAACTTTCTATCAAGTAAGCTCTGGGTCAGGAAATAAAATTAGAAAACTAATAAAAGTGGAGATGTCAGGGCTCTTGCCATTTTCCTAGCAGCAGGAAAATCCTCGATTTGGTATATCACAGTCTAGTATTGCAGATATGAAAAGAGATGGCAAAGTTTATATTACAAATTCCATTTTGAGAAAGTGTAGCTCAGACGCAGTATTCCTGAAATTCACCATTTAGAAATCGGCACATCATGGGCTTCCTGGTGGCGCAGTGGTTGAGAATCCGCCTGCCAATGCAGGGGACACGGGTTCGAGCCCTGGTCTGGGAGGATCCCACATGCCGCAGAGCAACTGGGCCCGTGCGCCACAATTACTGAGCCTGCGCTCTAGAGCCCACGAGCCACAACTACTGAGCCTGCGCTCTAGAGCCCGCCAGCCACAACTACTGAGCCCACGTGCCACAACTACTGAGCCTGCGCTCTAGAGCCCACGAGCCACAACTACTGAGCCTGCGCTCTAGAGCCCGCCAGCCACAACTACTGAGCCCATGAGCCACAACTACTGAGCCTGCGCTCTAGAGCCCACGAGCCACAACTACTGAGCCTGCGCTCTAGAGCCCGAGAGCCACAACTACTGAGCCCACGTGCCACAACTACTGAGCCTGCGCTCTAGAGCCCACGAGCCACAACTGCTGAGCCTGCGCTCTAGAGCCCATGAGCCACAACTACTGAGCCTGCGCTTTAGAGCCCGCCAGCCACAACTACTGAGCCCACGAGCCACAACTACTGAGCCTGTGCTCTAGAGCCCACGAGCCACAACTACTGAGCCTGCGCTCTAGAGCCCGCCAGCCACAACTACTGAGCCCACGAGCCACAACTACTGAGCCTGCGCTCTAGAGCCCACGAGCCACAACTACTGAGCCTGCGCTCTAGAGCCCACGAGCCACAACTACTGAGCCTGCGCTCTAGAGCCCACGAGCCACAACTACTGAGCCCACGAGCCACAACTACTGAGCCTGCGCTCTAGAGCCCGCCAGCCACAACTACTGAAGCCTACGTGCCTAGAGCCCGTGCTCCACAACTAGAGAAGCCACTGTAATGAGAAGCCCGCGCACCGCGATGAAGAGTGGCCCCCGCTCACCGCAACTAGAGAAAGCCCGCGCGCAGCAACGAAGACCCAACGCAGCCAAAAATAAACAAACAAATAAATAAATTTATTAAAAAAGAAATTGGCACATCAGTCTGTATTCACGTAAAGCACATATTTATGTATGATACACACACAGAATGAAGAGGCAAAGCTAGATGCCAAGAATTTAAATTTGAGAACTCTGTTATTCAAATGACGTCTGCTAACATTTGGATCTCTTTATATTCAGAAACCCAAAAGGATGCCATTATAAACATATGGAGAATTCATGCTAAAAATTGTTCCATTTCTTGCATCATCTTCATTAAGATAATTATTTTTAATGAATCTATTTTTCATATAATTGCTTTAACACTTTGTCTTATTATACTGGATTACAAAAACTATTCCCTTCCACACCCACCTCCTTCTTATGTTTTCATTTTCATCATTTGATAAGTCAGTGTTTACTCTTGTAGTATGGACAGTTAAGAAACCTGAAGGACCGTTTAATTTTTTCAGACTTTGAATATATCAGGTATTTTTATAACCTTATTAGGCTAAATGAGGTTTATGGAATATAGTATCACCGTAACAGTAATTATTGAATAAAATGAGTATTTTATCCTCCAACAAAATACTTATTCATATCATGTCACATTGATTACAACAAAATTCTATAATAAAAAGGAATGGGGTTCATCTTCAGGTTTAATTGTCAGTGGTCGGCAATTTCTTTGTGAATATGTAATCCATATTAAAACTCACTTATTTAAGATCATTCCCCAAGTTTCATGCTTGGTGCTATTTTAAAACATTAGAAAGCATTCCATTTTTGAGAATTTCATTATCTGGTTAAGGCTATAGCACCTATATATGAAAATAATTAGGTTATTATTTAAGGTAAATATATCCTTCGATAAGTAAAAAAGAAAATAATCAATTGAGATTGAAATTAGTTTAGGAATTACAAAAAGTGTAGGAGTTTCAAAATAGAGGAAGAACATCCCAGGGTTAGGTTATCCCATAAGAATTTCATAAATTGTGTGATCCATAAAAGGACTAATGGTTAGCAAATTTGAATGTGTTTCAAGAAATATAGACTTGATTCAAGAGGCAGTGGAAAAAAATAGACTTTAATAACAAGGAGAGTGAATAAATGGAGAAGGATTTCAAAGCAGGAAGACTGAGAAAGAGGAAGAGAAGATAGAGGTTGGACATTATTGTTACAAGGTGCTGAATCACACTAAGATCAGCGATTATGGCTTAAAGTTGGGCCAAGAGAAAAACAAAGATTTGGAGAATTAGCGACGGTACTGGGCCTCCTAAAAGGTGACAGTATTGGTCCTGCTTAAACTAGCAAATTCCCACCCTCCCCCCAGACTATTTAGGAAGATTGGGAAGGAAAGATAAGGAATGAAATCCCACAGACAAGAGACTCCGGGGTGCAGGAAGAGAGGGGCGAGAGCTAAGGAAAATGGTCCAGCTGCCTTTCGTATCAGGGAGCCCTACTAGGGCTTTTCCACGGCCAGGAATGGGATACCTGCCACAGGAGAGCATCTGTCCCCTGAGAAGCTGGATGCAAAGCCGTGGGGACCAGCAAAGAGAGGACTATACCTGAAGCCAATTAAGTACGCAGGGTTCCTTCTGCCTCCCCGCTCTCCCTCCTCTGTAATCAGGGCAGTGAGTCTTTGAAAGTAGAGGAGAGCAGGGAACATCCCAGCACCAGACCGTGGACATCCCCTCTGCCTCCTTTCAGGTTCTGGAGTGGGAAGAGCAGAGAATAAGCAGGTTACTTCAGACCTCTGGAGCTTCAAACCTGAGCAGTGGCAGTGAACAGGGGTTCCTTGACTTAGTATTTGTTTAGGTATTCTAAACTAGATTTTTAAAGTGTTTAAGAGGTTATGGAATCCACCTCAGATATCATTTAAGATATCTGCGAACTAGCGAAGAAGAAAGATTTGACATAAAAATATGGGAATTATGTTTCCCATAAAAAATTAATAATATTGTCCACACAAAGTTTACAGTCTTCAACAAACTAATTGCTCTGGGAAAAAAGAATGAAGATAAATGACTGGATTTTGGAAATAAAAGAGATCAAAATGAAACCACGCTTACAAGCTTGTAATTCTGATAGAACCCTAAGACTGTACTGTTATAGAATGTTTCGAGAGATACATCATTATGTGACCAGTGTAATTTTATTTAATTTTGAAGATATGGGGTGAACTTCAGGGGGCAGTATTACACAGGCAACAAGAAATAAATAACTCAAGCCAGAGAGGTCTTGGCCGGAGATCTAGTTTTCATGGTCTAAGAAGTTAGTTGAAGCCTTTAGAAGGGAGGAATTATATGAGGTAACACACAGAGAATTATCAGCAAGGTGTTAACAGAGCCCTTTCTTAATCAGGAGATGAACATAGAGGAGGTGGGGGAACACATGGTCACAGAGAATAAGAAGTGGAGACTCTTAGGAGTTCAGGTGTCTATACATTTGGAAGTGCAGTAAAAGTCAAGAAGAGTGATGAATGCTGGGTTCCGTCATCTTCAAGAGCAGATTCATTATGTGAATGAGACAAAGAGCAACACTGATGATTTGATGGCTAGTGAGGATGTGCAGTTACTTCATCAAAGAGGTTGAGGCTGAAAGCAAAGGGGAATCAGCAAGTGATGTTGCAAGGAGACACAGGAATCGGGACGGGTGATGTGTGGAGAGAGAGCCATGAAAGAGACCAACCGGCAATTGCTATTACAGCAAGTGAGGTAGATGTTAACTTTTAGTGTTGAGCGTATGCTCCATTGTAGAACTATTTGTCAGTAGTGCTGAGCAAGAGAGCCATGGCTAGATAACACGGCTAAGCTAAGGTGCACATGGAGAGGATAATTTTAGAAGAACACAGGAGGAAATCACATCTAACATATACTAAATAGGATAGTTTTGAAGTAATTGCTTCTGGCACCCTATCATCAAGGGATATATAATTACTGTTTTTGTTCTGAATTATATCTTTTCCCAGAGTGGGGAAGAGAGAGTATTCAGGAAGGTGAACTCTATTATGTCATTCTGCATTACAGTCATTTAAGAAGTTCCTGCAATCAAAGGTGAGCAGAGAGTCTGATCAAAAGGAAGCTTATATTATTCTAAATGGAGTAGGAATAGTCAAGAACTTAAAGAGATGTTGTCTCCTGGAGAGTGAGAGGTGAAAACTAAAGACCAAACTGTTACCTAAAGTCTAGAATTATTTTATGCACTCATCATGGCTACGATCATGTTTTGAGGATGTTTATAAGGGGTAGAAATCAGCCATTGAAATTAATGTATCTTGCTTAGCTAAGAGGTGACTCAGTTTTAGAAAAGATGGAAAATCAGCAATTGGGTCTTGTGATAAAATATTCTCTAAACTTATGCTGATTTTTACCTTGAAGTGTGATCTGGGAAAGATCACCTAACTTCTGTTTTCATAACTTCATCCAATCGAAAAAGTAAACATGATGAGTTTACTTGCTAAGCTTTGCACATGAGGTTGTAGAACATAGTAAATAAAGTATTGTTAAGCATTTCACACACCACCAAGGCCAAGTGTAACTGACGGCAGAAAGAAAATCCATGAATAGAAAGCTTGCCAATATTGTTTTATACATATTAGACTTTAAGGTCTGCGTTAGACATTTTGGAATGGAAAAAAGTGGGAAAGCAAGTAATTAGAAACAAACGTCTTTAGAAGGGTCTTAAAATGTATCCACTTATAACATTATTATATTAAAACATTTTTCTATCTGCTAAATCTGTAAAGAGTGTGGATTTAATTGTAAGCCCAATTATCATGTTTTAAGTTCTCAGTATTGAAGCAGCATACTGTTTACTACAGATCAAAGCAGTAGTTAAACTCTTGAAGACAAAGAGTTTGACTGTTTTGCCTATTTGGTTATGGTTTTGGAATATCAACAATGGCTTTGATTTTTGGAATATTGACAATAATTATTATGGATTTTAAACATACCAATAGAAATCCAAAAAATATAAATATATGAATAAATGTCTTCAAAAAATTTTATAATAAATGAAAAGTTCTTTCTCTTTTAAAATAACATATTTATTCCCTGGAAATAATTGACTAGCCTCAAGCTTTATAGTCATTTATTTCCCCACCTCAGCCAATAAAAAAAAAGGATACCACTTTTTTCTTGTTTTTATACCACTTTTCTCCCTTCTTCTCCTCCTCTTCCTTTACCATTTTCACCTTCTTTTTAACGTTCTGACTTGTGCTCACTTTTGACCCATTTGCACGGATTTTTCAGTGTGTCTTGCAAGTAGGTTTTGTACCACAAGGGGGAAATCTGTCATATAACAGTAAAGTAGATTGCAGATAAATCGGCTAAAAGTAAAACACTGGTAACATTAAAAAAAAGACAAAACAAAAAGCATAGCTATAAGATGTAAATAATTTATCATTATTCTCTCAATGTGAATGTATGGGTTTTAAAAATTGGAATTATGTCTACCTGGAAATGTCCTCCTTTTAATCATCAAAAGCACTCACATGAACACATGATTAGCACTAAGCATCTTGCAAAATTAAATGGCAAAGATCCAAATTATAAATGAAGAGTCTACATTGTAAAAAAAAGCAAAACAAAACAGAAGAGAAACCCCAGAGGCCTATATATATTCATGTTTTACCCTGTGCACAATTTAATATATTTTGCATGCTCCAGCCATATTATTTCATTCAAACAGTAAAAAATTAAGGTCATATTTCTACATTTCATATTTGTATTATTAAATTTGAAAAGATATACACCCCAATGTTCACATCAGCATTATTTGTAATAGTCAAGACATAAAAAAGCAACATAAGTGTCCAAAAACAGATGAGTGGATAAAGAAGATGCAATATGCACACACACACACACACACACACACACACACACACACACACACACACACTGGAATACTACTTAGCCATGAAAAAGAATGAAATTTTGCCATGTGCAACAACATGGATGGACACGGAGGATATTATACTAAGTGAAGTAAGTCAGACAGAGAAAGACAAACACTGTGTGATATCACTTATGTGTGGAATCTAAAAAGTACAACAAACTAGTGTATATAATAAAAAAGAAGCAAACTCACAGATATAGAGAACAAACTAGTGGTTACCAGTGAGGAGAGGGTAAGGGGGGCAAGATAGGGGGAGGGGATTAAGAGGTACAAACTATTATGTATAAAATAAATAAGCTATAAGGATATATTTAGACACATAACTAATTAATGGTCATTTAGTTAATAACAAAGGCCACACTGAACTATTTTGATTCTCATAACTGATTATTTAGAAATGTGCAAAGCAAACCATTTGTAATATAATTCTATATTGGTTCTTAAAGGTGAAAAAGTCCAAAAAAAAAAAAAAAGGGTGAAAACTTCACAATATAAAAAGAATGGAAGAAAAATTAAAACTGTATCAAAAGACATAGATGAACTTTACTTTCTACGCACATTATTATCACTGAAGCAATATCCTTTCAGAGACCTGAAGTGGTAATGAAAACTCTAGATTTCCAGTTTATATGATTCAGCTAATTAAATACTGCATATTATCTTTGAAAAAGTATGGATTTAGCACATTAAAAAAGCTAATGATGTGGCATGTCCTCTCCATCAGCTGTTTCTTTTTAACACAATATTCAGGAATTACATTGCTGATTAAATGTCTCAGCTTTTTCTTCTTCTTCTTCTTCTTTTATTTTAACAGACCAAAACTGAACTGTGAAAATACATACTGACTAAAACCCTTAGAGTGATGAAAAGTACTAAATTCTGGTTTATTTCCCTTGATATTCGTATAAAGTATTTAAACATACATAAAATGAAAAGCAAATAAAAATAAAAGAAAGCAAACTCTAGCAAAATCCAAACACCATGGACTAGAACACTTTAAATGTGACATAAGTAAATAGAGATGGTGAAAACACCAAAACACTGCTTTCTCAGGCTAGACAGAGATGATTATTGTATAAAAAACTCCCTTTGAAATTTTCTGCCAATTCCGTATGAAATGTCTACGTCTGGGGCGGCGGGGTGGGAAATGTATTCTACGTATTGGGTGGAATAAGCAGTGTCAAATAACCAGTCACAATAAAAATAGGGGGAAAATCCCACTTTAATAGCGTTTGCAAGGTAAACTGAAAGATGCTGAAAATTTATTTGACACTAAAAAAGGAAATTTACATATTCATGAATGAAATAACACTGAATACACTAACTTTTAGCAAACTGAAATTTATGACAAAAGCTTTTAGAGATTTAGCCAAATATTTTCAACTAAGACTTTATTTTTACATAATCTGATAATATCTTTTATTTTAAACCTGTAATCTGAATAGATTTGATACTTTTGTGAAATGAATATTTATATGCCTATATTTATTTATCTGTTTTGGTCATGTTTATGTATATAAGTTATTCACTGCCAAAGGAACATTGATAGGATATCAATACAATTTTAAAAGACCTAAAAAAAATTAACCTGGGGTGTAATTTATAATTCAATCGTTTTAAAATGAATTTTCCAGTACAATTTATGTTTGTCTATTTACCTACTCATTTCCGTAATTATTTAATGTGTGACTTTTGAGCTTTGGAACATGAGAGACTCTAGCTTTACTCCTGCCTGGCATTAACTAGAATTTCTAATTAGGCAAGTAAATAAATGTACACATGGATACATAACTGTTTATAGTTAACCTGTTTGGATAACCTAATATATGCCTTCTTTGAATGATCGACACTGAATCTACCTCTGTGTACAGGTAGGGTGGAACCTCAGAAAGTTCTGGCCCTTCTCTGACTACATGGTTTTGAAAATACTAAAGAAAGGGATGGTGATTCTAAACAAAATGTTTTCTGTCTTTTATCTTTCACCTCATTTTGTAAATAAAGATTGCAATGAAAGCTGGGTGATTTGTATAATGCCCAAGGGCTATCAACAGTTTACAGCAGAGGACGTTTTTCATGACACTTTCTTTCCCTAGATATATTATTTTTGTATTTCTGCACCTGTGCCACAAGATTTTGTGAAAATGAATGAAGTGTTTTCAAAACAAAAGGCATTTACATATGGTATTTTATCCTTTGCTGCTTTAGTGTCATGAAAAGTAACAAGTTAATTTTTTTCAGCATTGAAATTCCATAGAACGGAAAACATGCTTACCATAGATTATTAAAAATGGGTGCTAAGAATCCCAGTTTCTTCTATTTCCCAAAGTAATTGCACTTCTGAATTTTCACATACTATTTATATTTGTGAACTCCTTGATTCCTGACTCCAGATCATCTATTACAACTGATGAATGAAATAATGAATTACAGGAAAAAAATAGATAAGTAAAGAAAGATTTCTCCCTTTTTAAATGATTATAAACTTAAAAAAATTGACTAAAAACACATTTAAAATGCATTAGCAAGAAATATCCTAAGAATTTTCCATTTGTATTTCACAATTAAGATCTTTTTTTGAATAAGAATTAATTATTGATTATAGATGAGCAAATTATTTAATTTGGGGGTCTGAAATATCTTGGAAAAGGTTAACAATGGAGATCTGAAATGAAAGCAATAATTTACACGTACTTGTATTTTTTCTTTCTATAAAAGCTGTCATATTTTTCTCTTATTATAATACTTCTGTGACTTGGGGAAGAAGCTCTCTCAGCTTTATTTTTGGAAATGCTATTTGTGCAGAATAGTAACTTCAAAGGCTTATGTGTTCTTTCATCTAAACTGTTGGAAATGTATAGGAATCAATCATTCTCCTTGAATGATGAAAGTATCAAGGATATAGGTGTTTTAAGACACGAGCTTGACTTGTACCCTAACTTTTATCTCATTAAATCTTTGCTGTGTTTTTCACTCCTGACTCCTTTTAATATTTTAGACCAGAACTTAAGCCCCAAGTCAAAGCCGTGAGAAGGTGAATCTTTCCAGCCCTTGTGCGTATGTATTTTGGAGGTATCTTTGTTTCCAGACTTTTTACTTGAACATTACTTTAGGGGAAACAGTTTTACTTTTCTTTTCAATTACAGGAAATCATAATGTGTTCAGGATTCACAATTCAGTTTCTCATTTTGGGCGTGTAACGGTACCTTGTTACCAACCTGGGAACTCTCAGTACTCCATCTATATACCAGCCCTTTTGGGTGTCCAGAGAGCTCTTAGACAAAGCTTGGACAAAGGAATAGAAGGAAGTGTTCTTTCCACGCCACCCGCCCAGGAAGCATCTAAGAATATGGGTCCCTTTATTGACTAGGAAGATAGATAATTAATGTGGGAGAACAATGAGAACAATGGAATTTCTACCCAGAAAATCTCACCAGAGCCTTTGGGGTCTTTACATTTTTGTGATTTGTATTTCTGGCCCACATCCTGAAGACAGTCTATCATGGTTCTCTCCTCAGAAGCAAATTTCTAAGAGAGATTATGTGAATAAAATAGTTGCAGATTCTATAAATACTGTGTACTGTGATAACGGGCATACCTGTTTCTCTCTTGTTCTAGACACGCCTGCATCTCTCTCCCACCCACCAACTTGTATAGTCCTAGAAGCTAAGCAAAAACAGTTAAAGAAGGAGAACTTTGCAGGTGGCTTCCTACTGACTTAAACAGTCTGCTAATTGGCCAAGCACTTTAATGGAACTTTCAGGTATAATTATAACTCTGTAAGGAGGCCTTTTAAAAGAACATTTTACATCAGGGAAACATCAGTGAAACTATGTGAATTAGACGGATTCCATATTTGCTGAGGGCCATTCGTCAACTTGGGGAGTGTTCATATTTCATGTGGGTCTAGTTATACAAATGAACCAACGTTCGGATTGGAGATTCTGAGTCAGCTACTACTTATTTCTTTTCTTTATCTTCTAAAATATTACTTATCATCCCTGTTGCCACTGCCACTAATTACCTTTCTACCTGGACCAGAGTCATGTCTTCTTCATTTTAAAATTAACAAAATGTCTGGGAATCCTGAAACTTTCTCTTTCATGGTTCCAGGTTAATAAAACATGTCAAATATGATCATATTCTCAATTGTCCTCCAGGGAAAAGCTGTAGCATCTTGCAGCCTGGACAACTTGAAGCTGTGATATTTATCAGCTGATGGCCAGTTATCCTTAAAATGATTCTGTATTGCCAATTATATCTTAAATTCGTAATTTTCTTAAATTGATAGTTTCTCTCAATTTCACATGAGTTTTAAAATGCCACTTGACACAGCCGTTTTCTAAAATATTTTAACTGCTTTTGTTAATTCAGCTATTAGAATCCTTCACTAATAACAAAACAAAACAAAAAAAACTCTACTGGCCCATTACTCCTATCTTAAAATATAAACCTCCCTGAAGTTTCTAAACTTGGTATTTATTTTCAAGACACAAGGGAAACATTAAAAGGAAAAAAGTGATGCTATGTTTGCTTTCCTTCAAAAGAAAAACTGGGTTAAAATTCTGCATAATTGTGTAGTTTTCTAAAGGTTTTTTATATTTTAATACTATAACATTTACTATCTGTGCCATTAATTTGGCATGACTTGAATTATACTTTTGCAGTATGTGTATGCGTGTGTTGAGTGTTATGAATGTATCTGTGTGTGTTATGTGAAAATTAATTAGATGCACCATGTTTATCCACACATTTTCCCTTGTCCTGCACTGTGGGGCTGGGTCCTAACTCTTTATGATTAGTTTAAGAACTCCCTATTCCTAAATAAAAATAGTTAATATGCTGCCCTTCCCTTACAGCTACTCTGCCTCATAACAATAATATGTGCATTAACTTCAATTACACCTAACTTTTGATGAGTTATTGTTCTACAGTACTCTGTCATTGACACTCTATGTTGCTATTAACGTTTAGTAAATCTTTTGTGTATGTTTGTAAAAATAATTTGCCCTGTGTAATAAAATCCAGAGAATAAATTACAGCTACTAAAACTTGAAAGCAGTGCACTTCACCTTTTAAAAATGAAGCTTACAGAAAGTAAATCTAATAAGAATGTTTATCACCAAATGTGTTGGCTGAGGGACTCATGAAACGCAGACATTCATCAAGTCTTTTTGTCTACGTTGCTCCTTTTAGACTGATGCATTCATGAGTTATATGGTTATTCATTTTGATTTTGCCCCTGAATTCTCTTTCCTGGATCATTCCAGAATATTCATTTCTCTTGTGGAATGGTTAAGAGACTGAGTCACCTCCTCGTGCTGTGCTCAGGCCAGGCCCGTGCAGCACATTAAACAAGAGTTCTGTTCTTCGAACGTTGCTTGTGTGACCTCACTGCTTATTTTCCTCACTTGAAATATATTTTTATTAGCTGCTGATGATCTTGTGTCTTACTATTTAATATAGTTTAATATAGCCCTCTTTTTCAATGCTATTAAATATTTTACTTTGTATTATATTGAACCAGATAAATGATATTAGGGAAAACTTATGAAAACCATATACAGTTTTAAAAAAATTATGGTTTATCTTCTCTAGGCACATAATCATGTTTATTTACTTACCCCAAAACCTCAAATTACTTATTTCATCACTCAAATACTAATTTTGTTTAAAATCTTTAAGACGCAGTAGTGTAAAAAGCATAAAGAAATTACATGAATATAGACAATATTTACAGAGAGAGAAAATAGGAAGGAAAGTAGAGAGAATATAGGTCAGTTAGCATGTAGATATGGAGAAACACCAGGTTCAAAATGTTGCTGATGAAAACGGTCTTTGAAGCAGTTGTGTGTGTGTATCTCTCATCCATGGACAGTGCTTCACAGTAATTATTTTTCTTGGCTGCTGGCTACAATGAGAGTTGTCTTGCAGCTCTGAAGGGTGCTCTGTGGCACTGTGTCAGTAAAATACTCCTGTTCCGGTGTTGCAGGCAATCAGAAATGGCTGAGTTTCACTTTAATATCATAACCACTGAGCTGTGTTTCTGTTGGCCCTGACATTTAAAAGGCTGGCTAGAACTAATAACTCGCTGGCCATTTGCGACTTTTCTGCCTTCAGCTACCAAGGCAATATTGTGTTTTCTATTATTTTCTTTAAGTTCTTATTTTTGTTGATATTGAAGTTTCACAGATAATGATAAGTGAAGAATTAGCTTATTCAAATTCATTTTAAGCAGTGCTTATCTTTTTAAATTGAAGTATAGTTGATTTACAATGTTGTGTTAATTTCAACTGTGCAGCAAAGTGATTCAGTTTTATATATATACATTCTTTTTCATATTCTTTTTCATTATGGCTTATCACAGGACATTGAATATAGTTCCCTGTGCTCTACAGTAGGACCTTGTTGTTTATCCATCCTATACATAATAGTTTGCATCTACTAACCCCAACCTCCCAATCCATCCCTCCCCCACCTGCCCCTACCCCTTGACAACCAGAAGTCTGTTCTCTGTGTCTGTGAGTCTGTTTCTGTTTTGCAGATAAGTTCATTTGTGTCATATGTTAGATTCCACATATCAGTGATATCATATGGTATTTTTCTTTCTCTTTCTGACTTATCTATTTTACCCAATCCAGAAATGGGATATTGTTATAAGGTGATATGAATCTACTTAATGCTTGAAGGAGTTCATTTAACTAGGATTTTTAAAATAAACACAACAAATGTACTAGTTGAAAATAACCGTTATTTATTGACTATCTATGTACCAGAAATGATTGTAGATGCTAGAGAGTTATCAGTGGACAGAAAAAGGCAAAGTGATCCCTGCCCTTGACTCTGGGGAATACAGGAAAGAAACACATAAATGTGTAAAAAATATAATATATATTTTTTTGTTGTTGGATGGTGTTGGGTGCTATGAAAAAAATAATAATGAAGGAGGAAGGGAAGATAAAAATTTCCAAAGGGCCAGGGAGGGACAGTGCATTTTCATCTAGGGTGGTCCGGGAAAGATTAGCTGAGGAGGTGACATCTGTGCAAAAACGATGGGAGACAAGGCGGCCAGCTACATGGCGACTGCAAAATCCTCGAGGTAGGGTGTGCCTGACACATTCAGGGAAGAACAACAAGGCTGGGCTGTCTGGAGTGGAGTGATGGGGTGACCGTATGGAGATGTTTGCTCACACATCCCACTGTACTATAATCATTTGTGTATCTGCTGTCTCCCCTTCCAACTCTGAGTCCTGGGAAAATATGGTACAGTGTCTGCTGGGTGGAGGGTATTCTCTTGGCTTGAAATGAGACTTGGATCTGGAAAAGGCCAAATCCCAGCGCTCAGTGGAACAGCTAGAGGCAGAGTGATGCCTGACCCCGAGGACTCCGCCTTATGGGGTGGGCACACTGTATCAGTTTCCTGTAGCTGCTGTAACAAATTACCGCACGTTGGGTGGCTTAAAACAACCACAGTTTATGCTCTCACAGTTCTGGAGGGCAGAAGGCTGAAATCAAGGTCTTATTAGCAGGACAGCAGTCCATCTGAAGGCTCTACCATTCCTGGTTATTCTTCGATGCAAGTCCTTGCTTCTTCGGGCTTCCAGTTTGTTTCTCCGCCTGTGGACACGTCACTCCAGTCTCTGCTTCCAAGGTCACCTTGACACCTCTCCTTCCCTGTGCGTCTCTCTTCTGTGTGTCTCTATGTTCCAAACTCCCTTTGCCCATCTCTTGTAAGGATACAGGTGATGGCCTTTAGAGCCCATCTGGAGAATCCAGGATAATCTCCTCTCGAGATTTTAACTTAGTCACATCTTTTGCCACACAAGCCAGTTTTACTCTTTTACCACATAAGGTAATATTCACAGGTCCTGGTGATTAAGACACAGACATATCTTTCTTTTTTTTTGCAGGGGGCATCATTTAACCCACAGTAAGCATAAATGACAGGGGTCTTTAAGTAGGGTTCAATACTAAAATATGGATCTATCTTGAAAGAACGCCCTCCTGTGAAGTAGGGCCTGTGAAGAGATGGACAAGAGAATAGGGCCCTGGTCACCCTGGTTGGAGTGGATAAGGCCTTGATTCTCAGATAGGGACTGGCCTACCTTCGGGCAGTTAAAAGGGAAGCTTTGTCAGGCAGCCCGTGCAAACTAAAAGGCGTTAAGATCAGAAGCCGGTAGAGGTGCACAGCTTGTGTCAGTGGCCTTCACACACCACTCCCCAAACTCAGCAGCCTAACTCAGTAAGAACGTGCCCTTCCTCACTGAAGGTTAGTTTATTTTATTAGATTCCTCTTTCATGAACCAACTTTGAACTTTGTTGATTCCATTTTGTCTGTTTTATGTTTCATTAAGTTTACTTCTTATCATGCACAACTTTATACCAATACATTTGAAAGTTCATATGAAATAGACAAATCTTTAGAAGAACACAAGTTGCATGTTGACAAAGGAAGAACTATAAGTTCTAAATAACTCTATAATCGAATTAAATCAATAGTTAAAAATTTTCTTTGAAGAAAATTCTTAGTCACATGGCATCAGTAACAAATTTTAACTTCTAGGGGCACATAATTCTAAGCTTACACCAACCGTTCTGGAAAATAACGTATGTATACCAACAGTAGTTATACGATTCGCATAACCTTGAGATCAAAAACAAATAAGGATAGTACATGAAAATAAATTTACATACAAATTTTACCCATGAACATAGATGCAAAAATGCAAACTTAACTATTAACAAACCGAACTCAACAATGAATAAAAAAAGGTAATATAATCTATCTTGTTATGTTAATTTCATGGATTCAAGTTTATTTGAAATTGGTAAATCAGTTAAAATAATATACCATGTTAAATTTGAATGAAATAAAGCACATTAGCTCAATAGATGTAAACAAAAAATTGAAAAAAAAAAAAAAAGAATGTGTCCTTCCTCACTGTGCAGCCCAGAGCGTGAGCCTGAGGGTGCTGGCACTCTCCTCCACGCCACTTTTTAAGGACTGAGGCACAGAGACACTCTGCCACCTTCAAAGCATGATGCCCGAGATTGCCTTCGCCGTCAACATCCAGCTCCTAAATGGAGGCAGAGTCTGGCGGATTCCTCAAGAGATTCCTCAGGACTAGGTGCCTACGTTCCATGGACCACAACCCAATGGTTGTGGTTAGGAAAATAGGATCGACTAAACTCAAAGGCTGAACAATATGGAGCTGAAAGAGGAACCTGTCTGCTCCAATCAAAGGTAGATCCTCATCCAGGTCCTGCATGTTTGACCTGAACAATTGCTCCCCTGCCCGTGTTGGTTCACGTTTGGCCTGGTTGCTTCCAAGCAGCAGCTTTGATGTGCTTGCTTGCCTAGAGGTCTAAGTGCTCTGCAATCTTCCTCAAACTTTAGTTATTAAAATAAGATTTGGGGGAACTTCCCTGGTGATCCAATGGTTACGATTCTGTGCTTCCACTCCAGGGGGCACGAGTTCGATGCCTGGTTGGGGAACTAAGATGCCGCATGCCGCACAGCACAGCAAAAAAAAAAAAAAAAAAAGATTTTTCTGCTGATCATATGAGCTCACCAGCTGCGTGTGTAGTGGTCTGTTGATTTGTCCTTGAACTATAAGTATTGGTCTAGGGATTCCCTGGTGGTGCAGTGGTTAAGAATCCACCTGCCAATGCAGGGGACATGGGTTGGAGCCCTGGCCCGGGAAGATCCCACATGCTGCAGAGCAACTGAGCCTGTGTGCCGCAACTACTGAGCCTGTGCTCTAGAGCCCACGAGCCACAACTACTGAGCCTGCGTGCCACAACTACTGAAGCCTGCGCCCTAGAGCCCATGCTCCGCAACAAGAGAAGCCACCGCAATGAGAAGCCTGCACACCGCAACGAAGAGTAGCCCCCGCTCTCTGCAACTAGAGAAAGCCAGCGCGCAGCAACGAAGACCCAATGCAGCCAAAAATAAATAAATAAAATAAGTATTGGTCTAAGACTGCAGAAGACCTGTCTCTGTGATGCCCTGCAGGGGCCTTGGGCACCTGGCATTTCCCTGACCAAATAGAAAGACCAACTAAAATATGAAAAATGACGTTTGTAGAATCAATAAGACCACTTAGGAAGATAGTCCAGTGATACTGTGGGAGATGATGGTCTGAATTAGGACAGGGCAGTGGAAAGGGAGGAAGGGGACAGAGTAGAATAACCTTTAACCCTGAATCAAAGTGTGGAGATCCATCCCACTGAGAACCTAGGGCAAACCAGGTGTCTCAGGCTTCCCTCTTGCTTTCTGACTTGTACGTGGGGAGAATTGAAGAGACAGCCGAAGACTAGGAATACTTATTTTCATTTTGTTATGTTTTCTTTCTGCCAATGTATGTTACCATAGCTTTGTTTTAAGATTGTCTTCTCTGATTAAGGTTGGGCAAAATCCCTTTTGTAGCAACCTGCTTAATTTGCGGCTTCAGTCAACACGGAAGACATACGTTTAAAAAATCAGTGTGAAAGAAGCATCTTGCTTTTCTTTTCATTGATATAGATGACTAAGGGGAAAAATTCTTGGCTACTTTCACTTAAAAAGAAGTATCTCCTATAGAGAGGTGATCATAATGATTAGTTAGATGAAGAGCAGTATAAAAGTACTTTGGATATACCTCTTAAGAGATAGACTTCCAGTGTTTATGTACTCAGATGCTTTTTTAACATACACTTTAAAAATTTCTAATTATGAGGCATCTAAAATTTTACAAAGGTAACATCACTGACGCATATGTGCCCATAACTAAGATTAAACAGATGTTAACATTACGCTTTATTTACTTCCCATCATTCCTTCATTGAAAGAAATAAAACGTACTCCTGTCAACACCGTCATCCGTCTTCCATTGCTTGATCCCTAGAGGTAAATTTTATGTTAAAATTGCTGCATGCCACACCTAATTACTTTTATATTTTTATTAATCAGGCATTTATTTGATCACCATAATGACTAAATTTTGTTTTAAAATGATAAATAGTATGATATACTTGTTATTTTGTAATGTAATTTTTGTAATGCAAATTTACTTAATTATATATACATAATATGATTTCATGTTGTTTTAGAATGCCATTGTATGTATATTCCACATTTATTTATTCTTTAGCTACAGAAAACATTTTTTTCTACTAGTTTTCTAATATGTCTTTGTACATGTCTCATTGTGTACATGTGTTACAGTTTTTGGAGTTAAACTCCTAGTTATGGAATTTCTCATTCATGGGATATGCACATCTTCAATTTTTCTAGAAATGGGTAACATTTTATCTAAGCTCCATGAATATGAATGAGTTCCTCTCTCCTACCTCTTCACCAAGGCTTGTTATTATCAGACTTATAAAAAATTTACTATGTTATGGATATGAAACAGCATGTCATTATTGTTATAATTTATTTTTACCTGATGACTTATAAAAACAAACCTCTTGGTTTCTCGACCCTTTGGATTTTTAACTCTGTGAAACTCATGTCTGGATTCTTTGCTTATATTTCTGTTGAGATGTAAGGTTTTTCTTTCTGATTTTCAAGAGTTATTTTTATTTTCTGGACACTAAACCTTTGTTGGCCATAGGTTTTATACAATAGTTTCTCCTTTTTGTGTCTTTTCCTTTAATATTTTTATAATGTCTTTTTCCCCTTAAGAGTTTCCTTTATTGATGTTAAAATGTTTTACCAATATTCCTCCTGCAGGTTTAGTTTTGCTTTAACTAATACATAATTGTTTATTGTATTGAATGTTAGGGAGCCCTCTATTTTTTTTTTTTTTAATATCATAAGGAATAGCCAACAGTTTCAGAATCATTCATGGACTAATACAGACTTTCCCATGAAATAGAAAAGTACCTGGTATTCAAAGTACCTTGTTCCATTGAGTAAATACCATGCTATTTTAAGAATTACAAGTTTATAACAAGGAATTCAGATATGAGGCCTCCTTAAATGTTATACTACTATTTGAGATTTTCTTGGCTGTTGTTGGCTATTTATTCATTTTTTTGCTTAGAAGAAAAACGGCCTTCTAAGTTTTAAGGATAGTATTTGTGCATTTAAGTTGGAATTATTTTGAATTTGCAGAGAATTTTCCTTCCTCTACAAAATTGAGTTCATGAACAAGTATACTCTGTCTTCATGTCTTTCACTATCCTTTTACAATTGTCTGATGTATTCCGCATGTGTCCTAATTAGAGTACATATTTTGGGGCCACCCAGGACTCCTCTGTTCTCTCATGCCTTACGCTTCACCCTTGCTCACCTGTTCTATTAGACGGTGCCTCGTCTGGCCCTAACCTGCCCTCTGTTCTCACTTCCTACCACTCCCCCTCTCGCCCTCCAGCTCATTCTGCTCCAGCCTCACTGGTCTTCTTGCTGGGGGAATATGAAAATCGCATCCCTGACTCGGGGACTTCAAAATCTGTGACTCCCTCTGCTTGGAATGCTACCCCCTCCCTCATGGATCTTTGCCAAGTTGTCTGTCGCGTCCTTCAGGTTTCTGCCCAAATGCCACCATCATACATAGGTCTTTACTCACGCTCCTTGAGTACAGTAGATAAATTAGAACACCCTCCATCATTCCCTATCCTTTCATTACATGGTTTTGTATATTTCAGAGTAATACCACTCACTGATTGTTTTCAGTCTATGACAGTATTCCCAATATCTAGAACAGTGCCTGACTGAGTAGCCACTCAATTAATATTTTCTGAATAACTGAAAGACTAAGAACACCTAGAATACATAACCTAAAGAATATAACCTAAAGAATGAGGTGCTATAAAATTAATTATTTTAATCGGATTCTTTTCCAAGCTGTGTTCCCTAATTGTTATCGGAGAATGAAAACACAGTGATATCTACAAAATAATGAACATTTAATAAGTATTTAGTCTACACCAGGTGGTGTTCTACGTGATTTGCATATTTATTATCTCCTTGAATCCTTATAACAACCCTATAATGTGGTCACTGTTACTGTTATTTCCTGTTAAGAGATGGAAACGTTCAGGTCAGGAAGTTTAAAAAATGTGCCGCTGGTCATTTAACAAGCAAGAGTGGAGTCTCTGGGATGCAGTGGAATTGCTGTTGTTTGACTCTAGAGTTTTCAGGGCAGGACACAGAAAGAGGAGTCTTAACAACAGTGGCTGTTTTTCACTCTTGGAAATAACATTAGAAAACAGCTGGAAACGTTTAAGACAGGAAGGCTATCAAGAATAAGTGAATGCATGTCCATGTGCCTGTGTATGACAATTAGCTTTAACTTTCTCTTTTATATTTCATTTTATAAAAGAGTATGAAAATTGTATCTTTGAGAAAATACATCATTAGTGTACTTCACAATTCATAGTCCTCTATTTTTCTTACCTAAAGTTCACCATCAGAGGATACATCATTTGCCATTTTATTTTATACTTAAAATGTTAGATAATAGTTTTAAGTGTTACGATTTTCTCTGTTTGATATCAAAGTTATCTTAAGGAGCATAATAACTCTTATTCACTGTTTTCACTAGTCTCAACTCCACGGTTAATTACTTATATTTCTGCATATTTCAGTTGCACTGACTAATCTATAGTAACCAGACTGGTCATTTCTCTGTGACATCATTGTACTTCCCTTGCAGATCATTAAAACCCTCTCTTATTGGGGACCAACATTGCCTGACCTTGTTTCCATTTATTCCCCAAAGCTCATTTCTTCTCTGTATACAGTCCAGTCTACTTGCTGTTCCAGAAACACATCTTTCACATTTAACCTCTGTGCCTTCACTCAAATCCTATTACTTATATGTGGAATCTAAGGGAAAAAATGACACAAATGAACTTATTTATGAAACAGAAACAGACTCACAGACTTCGAAAACAAACTTGTGGTTACCAAAGGGGAAACATGGGGAGGGGGTGGATAAATTAGGAGTTTGGAATTAACATATACACACTACTGTATATAAAATAGGTAATCAACAAGGACCTACTGTATAGCACTGGGAACTCTACTCAATATTCTGTAATGACCCATTTGGGAAAAGAATCTGAAAAAGAAGAGATACATGTATATGTATAACTGAGTCACTTTGCTGTACAGCAGAAACTAACACAACATTGTAAATCAACTAGACTCCAGTGTAAAATTAAATTTAAAAAATCCCTTATTTCATCGGAATGGCTTTTGCCACTCTTCTTCCCTTGTAGTTACTCAAATCCTGTCAATTTAAAATAAGCAATTCACATTGCATATCTCTTCCATGAAGGCTCTGTTTACTCTGTCTATAAATGTGACACCACCAGTCGCAGAAGTATAGATGGAAGAAGGGACATGCATTTAACAAAATACCAGTAGTGTTCCAAGCAGGTTCCTTGACTTTGTCACTGATTACTTAATTACCTAATGGCTTTGTGTGCCCAGAACTCTCTATTTTCTATTATCACTCTTTGAATGAAACCCTTACAACATCACATTAGCCAAGAATCTTGAACGAAAGTGCTTTATTAGAGGGAGAAATCTTGGATAGATAAAATTGTCCAATAAGCAGTCTGTGGTTGCTCACTGTAGTTTTGGAATTTAGTCTTCAAATTGTATCTGTTAATTTAAATGGGGCCTTTTCCGTTAGCTTCCTTGGGCAGGGGAAATACATTGTTGCTTTGGTGATACTTCCCACTTCTGCTCACACATGTTAAGTTTGAGGTCCTTAAATTCAAGACTCTGGAGGAAGCTGTTTCTCTCACAAGAGATGTCTGTTTCATTTTAACATTTGGTCTCTTCCTCCTGTTATTTATACTAAATTACAGGCAAGTATCTCGCCTCTTGCATCACTATATTGAGTCAGTATAATATGGTGGAAGCAGATGATCAGAGTGTAAGTTACAGTCATGTGTTTTTAGGCTCCATTTCCTTACCTATAAATAATGCATGCCCTACATCCATATGAGCTGATTAGCGCCCCCAATGATGTAAATACATAAACATGCTCTATGGAATATGAAAAAGTTGAAATGTTAACCGATTTGAAATGTTAATCAGTCTGCCTTCTCTAGAAAAGTCTGTAGCACAAACTTCCCTGGCTTTGGTTCTTTCCCATTTATAAATAACTTTATGCATGTCGTTGACATATCCTGTGTATGGATAAGCTCCTTTTCACACGAAAAAGAGAGCCCCGCAGTCAATACAAAATTAGATGCAAAACTTTGCCTGATGCCAGCCTTTGCTTTGGTCAAGGGAAGGTTTCCCCTCAATGCTTGTCAATATTTTCTGTGGGGATGTTTTTGCTTGTGTCTTTAGTGGAAAAGTCTCTTGAGAAGCACACATCACAGAGGTGGGTCTGCTGACTTCTTTCTTCCCAGGATTCCTCAGCAATGCCATTGTGTCTACATTGCTAGTAGATTGTGTTCACAAAAAAAGTTCTTCAGGCATGTCTGCAGGTGGTTATTCAACTACATCTTGCAGTGTAACAGTGACTGGCCATCCTGCCAGCTTTTGTTCTTAATATAGGTCTAGCCCAGCAGAGTTTTAGTGAATATCCTTGATTGGATTCATGTAGGAAGGTATTCCAGGTCGTTCTTGCTGACACCCTACTCTGGGTTTACTGATAATTTGGATTTGCTGATAAAGTTATAGCTATCTCATGTGGTCATCACTCTCCAATTTCTATTCTTCTAATGCTGATTTTAAAAATATTTGAAAATAGCCAACTGTTAATGACTGAAATTTCAATTGCATAGCTTCGTATTAGGGTTAAGGCTTACGTTCATCATTGTCTTATGTGAAAAATAATTGTCAGAGATACTTTGATATTTTGTTTGTAGTCCCTCAAATGTGAATCTCAACTGGACATAATAAAATGATGGATGGGGGAGGATGAGGAGGAGAATTCGCTTTATCCATTCCTGGTTACCTGTCCCGCCGTGCATGATGATGTATTGTCACTCCCATCTGTTCAGTGCATCATAGGAACTAGTATTAAGAATAAGTATGCTCTTAGTGAATGAAGCTGAAAGAGTACACAGTCACTGGAACCAAAATATTCAATTCACATTTGTATGTTTTTTTAAAATTTTTATTTATTTATTTATTTATGACTGTGTTGGGTCTTTGTTTCAATTCACATTTGTATGTTTTTTTTTAATTTTTATTTATTTCACATTGTTTCAATTCACATTTGTATGTTTTTTAAAAATTTTTATTTATTTATTTATTTATGACTGTGTTGGGTCTTCGTTTCTGTGCGAGGGCTTCCTGTAGTTGCGGCGAGCGGGGGCCACTCTTCATCGCGGTGCGCGGACCTCTCACTGTCGCGGCCTCTCTTGTTGGGGAGCACAGGCTCCAGACGCGCAGGCTCAGTAGTTGTGGCTCACGGGCCCAGCTGCTCCGCGGCATGTGGGATCTTCCCAGACCAGGGCTCGAACCCATGTCCCCTGCATTGGCAGGCGGATTCTCAACCACTGCGCCACCAGGGAAGCCCATGTATGTTTTTTAGTTAATGAAATTTTGGGGCAAAAAGCTCCATTTTAGAAAAGCCTACTTGTGTTGTTATTCAGCTCTGTTATTATTCAGTGAAACACGATAGCTGGCAAAACTTTTTGTTCAGGGAATGCATTTGTTGCAAGACATCTTATTGCATCTCAAGAGAATTATTTTGTTAATTGTTTGCTCATAATAATATATCATAGAGCCTTATTTTTCACTTAGCAAGCTTGTAGCAGGAGAACATAACCTAGAAATAGTTCACGGAGGATACTTCAGTACGATTAAAGATGATTTGTGTGGATGACTTTAAATAATATTTAGGAAAAGTATGACTATGTGTGTGAAAACTGCTGCTGCTTCCTTGTCATATAAATCATATACATAAATACTAACATTATAGTGTCTTTAATGGCATTTATGTTCTATTCTTTCGAGTCGCCACTGTTTTCTCAAGGTGACTACGACAGTTTTGGAGCTTTGCAAATGAAGTTGTAATATGTAACAGGGCACGTGCCTCTTGGTCACCGTCAGCAGCCAAAAGGTGAATTGTGCTGGGTGGAAACCGGGTGTTGTAAAAAGGAGAGGGGGGGTGAGAGAGAGGGAAAGATTATTGCTTCTGTTCATTATCAACCTTGAACAGCTGCACAGGGAGGCTGGAACCTGGCAGGCCTGCTGTGCACCTCTCTGAGACTGAAGTCATTTGAAGCCAGGTTGCGAGCAGCTGGTGGCCGAGGTGTCTTGTCTCGACAGCAGGCATCTCTGCAGAGCTCTTCAAGGAATGAGCAAAGGACTTTATAGAGAGAAAGTCCTTCCGGAGTTCTTGGCACGATTTCATAGGCACATTTCTTTGGTGTATGTTGCTTTACAGATGAGTCAAGACAATTTAAGACAAAAGCAAATAACAGGGTGTTTGGAGAATGGAATAGAAAGCTATGCACATCTAAGGTGAGAACTGAAAGAAAGCTTGGTGACACCCCCTCCGCCCCTGTTTTATAGCAAAAGACACAGATGTCCAGACTAATGAATACACGACACCGGCTCACACAGTTACACTGTTACTGGCCAGGGTTCTTGGCCTCCTTAACCAATAGAAAATGACTAGAGGCCAGACAAGAAATTCAGGCAAGGCTTTATTGGGGCCCCTGCTGCAGTACGGGGGGAGCGAGAACAAGTAACAAGTTGCCTCGCTGGCTCCCTGGGGAGGGGAGAGCTGGGTCCTTATATGGTGTGCGGGTAGGGGTGTGTCCAGGGGTCGGGCCAGAGGGGTAGCTTAGGTGGTTTGCCCGCCCCTTTGATGGTGTTGAGTGCAGAGGGCATGCGCAGTGCCCTGCTTTTGCTCCCAGCTCTTCAGAAGTGGCAGTTGGGCTTCTTGGTCTTTTTTTGTATCTTGTTGTCCAGAATTTGCCCTGACTGCACATGCATGCGGTTAGTTTTAGTACCTTAGAGTTTTTTTGTATCTTGTTGCTTGAGGAGAGTTGTGTCCAGGTGCAAGCCCTGCAGCAAACGGTCCCAGGTCCCAGCCTGTCTCAAGACCACCAGAGATCTGCAGTTTGAATCCAGATTTCCAGTGTCCGTATTCAATCCCTTTTCCAGGTGTATTAAATCCTTGCTGCTCGAAATGTAGTCTGTACACCAGCAGCAGCAGCTTAACCTGTTAGTTTGCTAGAAATTCAGAATCTCAGACTCCTTCGCAGACCTATGAATTAGAACCTGCATTTTAGCAAGATTCCCCGTGAGGGGTATATGCTGTGTTAAATCATTAAGAAGAATATTCTTAAGAATGATAAATATGTTTATGAGTGACAAAGGTAGAAAATTGCATGGTAGGTAAAAAGGATAATATCCTTAGATCATCCATTCATTATAACATTCATCCCACTCTCTTGTTAAAGATATCTACTTGTTAGATTTTAAAAGAGCCTCGCTCTTAATATAGTAATTTGAACTTTCGGATACATAAGAATAGTTCTGTTCTTCAGGAAGTATAATTTTAACTTCGTAGGAAGCCCCTAGGTACTGTCACAACTTTTAGTTTCTGATCCCTAAAATAAACAGAGTTTAATTTTAATTATTAGCTTTCATAAGGGAAATATAAACAAATATTTATTTTTTTATGTTCTATTGTTTCTACTGCTGTAAGAAGATTGAAATTAGTCATGTCTATAAATAGGAAGTAGTTATAATCAAATTTATTGTTATTAACTCATTTAAAAATATTAATAGAACTTGTACAACATGTTAGGCACTTTGCTACATTCTCAGTTTATTAGGGTTTGATTGAGACTATTTTATTTTACACAAGATTCTCAAAATGATACAATTTGCATAGTATATTGGCGTACTCACCTAGGAGAGTTGACAAATGATTATAATTGGAGATAAAATGTGAATATTACCTTGATTATTTTACAGATAATATTTTCTCTAGTCATAAATATTGGCTCTGGGTCAGCCAACGGCAGCTACGTGCTTTATAAACATCAGATTTACTCTTTCATCTCTCTGTCCTGTTGCTTGGCAGAATTCATGATTTTAGAGACAGTTTTCACTAACTCGAGATTAGCTAGCCAATGATATTTGAAAGATTTAGTTGTATTCTTTTAGTCATGCAATTTTAAAACACCTCAAAGATTTTTTTGTAGACTGTGGTATTTTATCTCTTTAAAGTAGGGTTTTTCTATCCATCTCCCCTTCCCCACAAAGCACACACTTCGCCTGCACACCCAGCTTTTTATTATGTGGCTTGGGGATATTTCCTTTGTTATTTTCTACCACTGATGTCTGGAGTTTGGCGGGAAACTTGCCTTTGTTAGGAATAGAATAGAAAAGCAAAAACCAAAAAAGAAAAGAAAAGAAAAAGAAATCATTTGATGTGGGAAAATGTATAAAACACACTTCATTCTTTAAAATGTTAAATGTTCAAGTGAGGATAGCAATAAATAATGCTCTTTGTTTCACCCTAGAATTCAAACAATTAATAAAAATAACTAGCAGCCAGTAGTCAGTAATTGGTAAATAGGGAATTTTTGTGATGTTAGTGAATGAAAGTGTACATATATTTTAAATATAATTAATTTTAAAGAAAAAATAATAAAGTAGGGTTTTTCAAATTTTATAATCACCAGGGAGCTTGTTAAAATTCACATTCCTGGGCTACAGCTCAGATTAAAATCTGCTAAGTCTTCACTGGTTCCCAAGAATCTCTAACAATCTCTTTGGTTAATTTCTATATACTCTGAAGGTGGAGACCCACTGGGATATACACACTTGAACATCTCCTATCAAGAGATGATGTAATTCAGTTTCTTGAATACCTATTGGTGAAACAAGGTAGATGCTTTGATCTGTGGTTTATCATTGAAATGCCTAAAACTTTACGTAAATATTTAGAGGACATTGAGAAAGCAATCCTAAAGCAATTCTAAAGTAAACCAGAACAGTAAATGCACATTCACAAAAGAGTCAAAACTAATTAATGATACATTATCTTTTTTTGTGAACCCAGGAATGAGCTATGAGTAGAAAGACCTTTTTTCAGATTTTCACTAGTGAAATTGTTCATTTAGGAGCTCTTAGAGAGAAAAGGCTATGCTACCAGTTTCTGTGAATATTTTTTCTTCCTTTTGCCTACTCACAGTAATCAATTACTCTGTCAGTCTGCCTCGTGGCAACTAGGCAAAACTGTGACGCTGAAATTTGACTTGCTTTCCCCTTGTTTTCTCCACCTGACATTTCTTCCCTAAGAATGCCCGTCGTATCCTCATGCTTCCAAATCCTGGTGACACTCCTAAGCCTAGAAATACTATCTGGTGTCCCAGAGCTCGAGATAAATTTCTGTCACGTTCTCCCCTGCATGGGACAGAAGCCTCACGTCTCTTTCCTTCAGGTTATAGGTCCTGGTAGGAAATACAGTGAGTTATTTGATGAGGGAAGTGCTGAAGGGAAGGGTCCAGTTTCCATTTGAGACCCCAATTTTTTTTTTTTTTCAAATTCCTAGTGAGGCCAAACAAAGGAAGAGTAGATGTTTTGAAACACAGTCTTTTCAGAGTTATTTTCTCTCCTTAAACCATGTGAGTGGGTGTCCAGAGTTGGCCCTGTGTGGAGATCCAGCCAAGAGTCAGAGAAAACCCAGGGGCTACAGCACAACAGACTATTAGGGGCTGATCAATAGAGCCTGCAAGGTGATAACAAATGAAATCATCAGACTACACTCACAAGGGTGAATGATGAAACACACTGACTCTTTCTTTACTTTTGATGATATGGCATCTTAGGCATCAATATTGTGAAGAGAAATGTAAGACTTATGTTCTACTAGCTTAAAAATACCTGGGCAGGTGTGTAGATAAATTTTGTGATTAACAGTTTCACTGCTTTATTGTGTTGGTAAGTGGAAAGTCAGGACTTTTTGTACTAACACATAGTCAAAAGTAAAAAAATGATAATGTTCATGCCAAATGTGGGCTTCATATCACAGGGTAGATTAAGGGGTAATAATGACTGTCAGGAATGATTCTATCTGTGACTAGTCTATCAGTATTGCCTAGAAAAGTCAGACAGAACTTACTTCTGATCTCCAGGTTCAAATACCAGTTCCCTAGGTTAGGAAGGAACTTGATTTTTGATGAACATAGAGATGTGTATACTTATGTGGCTCACGGTGTTGGCATAATCTGATGCCCTTTTCGTTCAAAAGCTGTCATTTAATAGAAGTTGAAGACAAGCCAAGTACGATATAAATAGAGCAAGTAGGTACAAAAACCTGTTCAGTACTTGGAAAAAGTGTGGAACATCTGTTCGAAATGGAAAGCATTGGTTCACGGACTTAATTGGAGGTGTCCTGGATGCTGAATTTTGGGGTTTTTCTGCTTCAACAGTTGATTTATTTTTCCTCTCAGGTTGCTGTAATTAAAAAAATGCAAAATTTGTATGAACCAAACTTCTGTGAGGCAAAGAACATTTTTGTAAGATGTGGATCATTTCCTTTTATGCCAAAAGATAAAGAAAATCTATAGGGCTTTTAACACAAATCAATTAGTCTCAGGAAAATATTCTCGGCTATAGTAATAAATCACTATGTGAAACATTCATTTATGCCCGCGAGTTAACAATTTCATTCTTTCCAAAAAAAAGCTCTTATGAACTGAACTTGTTGGAAGCCCAGAACAATTATATAAAAATGACAGAAAATATTTAAAAATTTATGATATTGATGAAAAACCAAAAGATATCAAAGTGGGGCATATATGTAATGGATTCATCTGCAGAAACAGCTTAAATGATTTTGTGTTTTTTCACTGTTGACCTGGAGAAGAAAGCATGTCCAATGATGAATAAAAAGTAAATATTAAGGTTCTAATTTGCTAACACCACTGAGGAAAATAAGAGAAGCCTCTGTGGTAGCATCATAGAATAGATGTCACCCCAGGGCTGAGACCACATCTCTAGCAATGCCTGGTGACACCTTCCAGTTGACCTGCACAATTATACTTCACAATATAAGTACCTGATAAGACTATCAAACAACCAACAGCAACTTTTAGACTCGCTTTCTTAGCTATGAAGTGAAAATTCGACTTCACATCCTGCCAGGTGGGAGAATTTCCCCTTCACCAATATATTCCAAAGTCACGCTGGAGAAAGGCACTGGGAAACCTTACCTCAAAGAGCATTTGCTGAATTATTATAATTTCACTTTATTTCTGGGATAAGAATTTGGCTTTAGGGAAAGCAATTCACTGCTAAGAATGAGTATAACAAAATGATGTCGAATTTTTATAAGAATCACATTTGCTATTTTTCATAACATTTTAGAGTTAAACCTCAGAAATTTCTTGCTCACTTATTAGTCCAATTTAGTAAGTGTATATGACACAGCTTCTTATTTATTAAAATGTTTACTTAATTAGTAAATCAAAAGCTATCAGCAGGGACCTATTGATTTTTGCAAAATTATACAGCTTTCACCACAAAGGGCATGCAATTTCAAAAGTTTCATTTGTGTGGGTGTATACAATAATTATTCCATAATTTCTGATCAAAAAGTTTTCCAGGAAAATTTGGTCCAATAAAGAATAAATGTACACGCATATGAAAAGTAGCAAAGCAAATGGAGTTCTGCTTCTGTCCAAAGGCTAGTAGGAAGGGTCCCAATGTTTGTGTTTTATTTTATTTATTCCCTCATAAATAAACATAGGAAGATACTAAGTCTACTTTTTTAGTGATAAAAGGCTTAATAATGATTAAACAGCAGTATGTCTCAATCTATAAAATAGATGCATTTTCGTAGATAACTCGGGCAAGTTGCCTTTCATACCTGCCTTTTTCTGCCATGTGCCCTGTGCCCACAGGCCTAGTTATTATTTCCAGAACAGAGTTCACTTTTTACATGGTGACTTCAAAATGAATCACAGATGAGTAAAGGTTTTTTTGTTGTGGTGGTGGTTTCTGCCTCTTTGTTTACGTTTTTGAAGCTTGCACGTTTCCTTTCAGTAAGTACTGGGGGCCCTTGCTTTAGAAATGTACCACTGTCTGGGTCTCTTCCAGAGCCGGCTAGCCAGTCTTCAGCCCCCAGTCCAAGGCAATGTCCAGTGTGAAGTAGCTCAGGTTCCTCGCCTGTCACACCTCTGAATGCAGACTCCTGGGGTCTCTGCCTCACTCGATCCAGTTTTTCTCCTACACCTCAGTGCTACCCACCCCACCTGCTTGGCAGTTCCTGGCCTGGAATGTGCAGTGTCCACCACCCCTGAAATTATGGTATAATATTGCTTGACTGAAAAGTCAAGGAAGCATCTGTTCAGATTTTTATCCATTATGATACCATGAGGATATTGCTTTGGAATTTGCGGAAGGAATCTTCTGTGGAGGTGTGAATTAAAAGCAGTGTTGAATAAACACAACCTGTGCATTGCATTATAATTTGATTTCGAAAATGAGAACAGAATTTGTGACTAAGCTGAAGATAAGACACATTCTTTCTCTTAAGACCAGTGCTTAGATTGAAGAACTGGGAAATGGAAGGGCAATGAATAACATAAATATTATTAATGTCCATCACAGTGAAGGGGAGCGGTGGACTTCCCTGTTTGGGAAAGTTGGGCTATCATCCTTTGTAATGAAAGGGGAGGAAGAAATGAAAGACATAATACCTTTGAACACGCATGGCTTATGGATATATAGACTGCAGATTAGCAAATGAAGTGTGAGTTGGTGACATTTTAATTAAGGTTTCACAGCTTTATGTTCATAAAGAAAGTTGACTGATTTACAAATGTAAATAAATTATCCCACAGAAGACTGCTATTTCACAATAGTTTGGCGAGGGGTACCTTAATTTAACATTGACCTCAACCTCCTAGCCACACCCTCATATAATTGATGATAGATACAAACCCAATCAAGTGGATTGCAGCCAAATTTGATAATCTGTTAATTCAACCATAAACAATGAACTTTTTTTTCCTTTGTCCTCACTCAGGGAGTCAGATATTTAGAAAGGAAAGGATTAATAACAACTCAATCCAACCTCATAATTCCAAGTGAACCAAAGAAATTCTAGGCTGGGTAGTGGACTTGCTTGATGCAGAAAATTCACTCACAATCAAATGTAGATGTAAATGATGATTTGGTGTTATATTGGCATTAACTACTGATTCTTGCACTGATGATTTTACCAAGTGCTAATTAACGTATTGATTGTTTTAGATGAAACCATCAATAACTTTCTTTCCATAATAAGAAAAACATTCCATTAGAAAATGTACCTGCTAGTCTTGTATATTAGAGGAGTACCATCTCCAGTTTTATTATTCTTTACTATGTATACTAGTAAAATGTGTGAATTCATAGTGATTTTGATTGTGTATCTAAATATCATTGTATTTAGAAAATTGTTAGAATGCTGCTGAATGAATCCTGTGAAACGTATGCACAGAGTCTGCTTTCAATCTCATGAATTGATTAGAATACAGCTTTTCTGTTTGTAAGGCCCAACATCATGCAAACTGTATTTAATTACTTCACTGTGAAATATACAGATAAAAGAGGAAACTGGATGGATGACATACTGTATAGATTTAGAATTATTACTTTTTTTTTTTAAAGAAAGCTCTGCTTAATAAAAACATAAATATTTAATGGAACACATTGTTTATCAAGATCTAAGCAAGATTATATAGAGTACAGATAAGGAATTATTAGACACATGTCTTACCTACTAAGAATGTATAAATCTAAATGAGATTCAAATTTACATGCATTAAACAGTAAACAGATGTGAATGATATATTTACTAGTAACAAGACAAAGATGGTAGCACATAATAAAGTTCTAAGGAAAGATCTAACAAGGAAGCTGTGACCTTCAGAGTCATACAATCATACACATGTGTCCTGGAGTAGTTTTTTTCCTTTCTGTGTGTCTCAGACAAGTCACATTCTTGCCTAAATTGTTGTTGCTTTCTCTATAAAATAGAGCTGATACGTTTGTTATGAGAATAGATTGACAATTTTCATGAAAAGCACACTGCTAGTCGCATACAGCGTGCTTGAGAAACTTGACTCATTATTCACTATGAAGAAAACCTAGAGGAAATAGATCAAATTGTGTCCTCAGGGAAGGAAAAAGAAAAGGAAGGACATTTAAGGTAATTCTTAAAACTACTGACAGCCAAAAAGAGGGAGGCAGTGGGGAAGGGGTGAAAATAAAAGTCCTGCACTAAGAACAGTATCCTTGTCTGACCCACCTTTGGATTCTTGTGTTACCGCGTGGTAGATAGCATGGCTCTTGGATGGATACCTGTTATTAATACATGAATCAGGAAAACTGTAGGAAGTTACTTTGCCTATATAAATTTAATCTTCAGAGGCAAAGCGATATGGATATCAAAGAGTCTTAGAAGATCTATACAGGCAAAAGGAAAGGCACACTTTGACAGGCTTAGACAGAAGATAGCACAGCAGAGAGAAAACTAGTCTGAGAGCCACAGTGCAACTATACTAAACCAAAGCATTTATGCATTGAAAGAAAGTGTATAATCACTTAATTAGAATATCATCCTATAGAATATGAGGTGTGTTTTTTTTAAATAACCTAAAGAATCAAGAAACTTACTGATTGATGAGAGCAGAAAATGAAAAACATTTGGAGTCAATATCAGGACTCTTAGTAACGTACAGGCACTTCAGGATACATTGGAATCCATATTTATTTCATTGGGAATTAGTAACAGGTTTATGTGTACATAAACCAATAAACCTTTTATGCATTCAGCTAGAATTGCCATGGATGGTTAAGTGAAATTGGCTTGGAATCTATCTGGGTTGTAAATGAAGTATGGCTTTTCGTTGAAAGAGATCTTTGTAGAACTCTTGGCCAAACAGGTGCTGCATTTTGTTTCCCAACAAGTACTATTTGATCTTCATCCTGTCTGGAAAATTTAGCATATGTGATACAAGGAAACTTTAACCTTGCAACAAAGCCAATTCTCTCCAGACAGCCTTGCCTTGAAATATGATGCATTTTTCCCCTTTATGCCCAGTGAGTTTTAATTTTCTATGAGATGCCGGACTTATAGGAAGAAACATCCTTTTTGTGTCTTTGACAGTAGGGAAGCACTTTAAAGTCAATCGGCCTTTATATTTCCATTTTGGGTGAGTGCCAGCCGTACCATCTCCTCAGTCTGAGTCTCCGTGACAGCTTTGAGGAAGTTCTTTATTCCATTGATCCTTCAGATGGCTAGGCTACTTCTGTTGTAGCTTGGTGGGTTTTCCTATCTTTGAGAAAAAAATCCAATTCAACAGCCTTTCTACCTGCTTTTATGGCTCTTCACTCTCTAGAAAGAATTTATTGACATTCTTGCTTCAAGCTGGCAGAACTTTTTTCCACTGGCAAACATTCTAAGCCAAAATCCACAAAGAAGTGTGTATGATTTTATTTATGAGTTTTTAAGAAAGTCATTTAAAAATTCTGTATCTTTTACATATACAGTATTCAGTAAACATTTAGAAGGAAGGAGGCACTTAATCAGGGAAGAAAAGGAAGAAGATGGAAAGAGAGACATCTATTGAATTGAGTTAGAAAAATAAAATTATTGTAGATTTAAACTTACAGTTACCCAATATATAAGGCCTATATTCATATCTTTTGTAGTTATTAACTGTCATGCTCAAAACTATTGAGAGAATATTTGAACCCTTTAGTGTCATTTTATTTCTTGGTTTATGTTATAGCATTTAAAAAAAATTTTTGAAGTATAGTACATTATGTTAATTTATGCTGTACAGCAAAGTGATTCAGTTATTACATGTATATATACATATATGATTTTTCATATTCTTTTTCATTATGTGTTATCACAGGATATTGAATGGAGTTCCCTGTGCTATACAGTAGCACCTTGTTTATCCATCCTATATATAATAGTTTGCATCTGCTAACCCCAGACTCCCAATCCTTCCCTCCACTCACCCCACCTTGGCAACCACAGGTCTGTTCTCTATGTCTGTGTGTCTGTTTCTGTTTCATAGATATGTTCATTTGTGTCATATTTTAGATTCCACATATAAGTGATATCATATAATATTGTATTTGTCTTTCTCTTTCTGACTTACTTCACTTACTATGACAATCTCTAGGTCCAATCCATGTTGCTGCAAATGGCATTATTTCATTCTTTTTTATGGCTGAGTAATATTCTGATATATATATATATATATATATATATATATATATATATATATATATACACCACATCTTCTTTATCCATTCATCTGTTATGAGCATTTAGGTTGTTTCCATGGCTTGGCTATTGTAAATAGTGCTGCTGTGAACATAGGCGTGCATGTCTCTTTCTGAATTACAGTTTTGTCTGGTTATATGCCCAGGAGTGGGCTTGCTGGATCATATGGCAACTCTATTTCTAGGTTTTTGAGGAAATGTACCATAACAAATTTAACACACATATACCAGTGTAGTTGAACTTTTTAAATAACTTGTAAAACTGTTAAGACAAAAAGTGAGGGGAGGAGATATTATATATGCATAATAGCAAGTCTTGCTGTCAGAAATTTGAATGGCAAGCTGTATGCCATATGTGACGATATTTTTTATTTTTCCATTTTTGTCATTAACCTAATAATCCCTATTCTATCTTGGTCTTAAAAATACATTTCGGGCCTTCCCTGGTGGCGCAGTGGTTGAGAATCTGCCTGCCAATGCAGGGTACACCGGTTCGAGCCCTGGTCGGGGAAGATCCCACATGCCACGGAGCAACTAAGCCCGTGAGCCACAACTACTGAGCCTGCGCGTCTGGAGCCTGTGCTCCGCAACAAGAGAGGCCGCGACAGTGAGAGGCCCGCGCACCGCGATGAAGAGTGGCCCCCGCTTGCCACAACTAGAGAAAGCCCTCGCACAGAAACGAAGACCCAACACAGCCAAAAATAAATAAATAAATAAATAAATAAATAAATAAATAAATAAAATTTAAAAAAATACATTTCGCAGGATAGGTTTTGTTAGAATTATTATTACTGTATTTAATTCTGATGTGATAATAATGAAAAATAGAATTTGTAGGCTAGCATGCCTTGCTTGAAAAGCACACGGTATCCTCTCCAGAATCTTATTCCTAGGCCTGATCATCCAGCATCTACCAAATGGCTCTAAGTTAGCGGAATGAGGATAGGATTTTTTGTTTGTTTGCACCTAAAGGATATATTTTTTTTTTTCAAGAAATGGACTATATAGGCTGCATCTAAAAAACCTGTGTTCCAGCTATCTGAGACACTGAGGAAGTTTTCTGCATGCAGCCATCACAGAACTTATACCCCAGACAGGATATAGAATCTTATACTCGATGAAGAATGAATCAATGGCCACTAGGGTCCATTATGGTAGGTGTTTGGAAGAATGTGCCAGACATTTGGCCTTGACTTACTTCAAGATTCTGAGGGCAGAGTTAGTCATAGATCTGATGCTCAATCCATGAGATCGTCCGGCACTCAAAACCAATATCCATGTGTGACCAAAGAAATACTTAACGCTTAGGTTATGAAAGCAGAGACTTGTATACGGGTGTGCAGTATCCAAAAAAAAGAAATAATATAGTCAGTTGTCCATCATGTCATTTCTTCCACACTTGCTCTCAAGGAGGAAAGATGTAGCTTTATCATCTTGGTGCTCTTCTTCAGAAATATTCAAAAGGCAAACAAACAAAAACAAAAAAGCAGTGGCATTAACTTCAGTAAACGGTTGCTTGGTTTCTACAAGTCCCCTAATATAGCTTCTGATGCTAGAAAAATATAGTAGAATTATTCTCAAGAACAACAACAACAAATCCAGACATACATCAGGCATCAGCTCACATCTGCAAGGCTTGGTTCATGAGCTTCCCTTCCCTGACAGGTGAGCCTGGGGCTTTCTGGTAGGATTGCTGGACAGAAATGGAGGCTGACTTGATACGACTTTATTTACTTCTAAGATTCCCAAGTCAGAAATGGAGTTTCACTTATTTGAGGAAATCGTCGATAATGTTAATACAGCGAAGTTTAACAACGCTAGAAATTGAGAGCCTTACTACACTCAGCATTTTGTGATAAATAACTGTCTGTATCTGTTCCTTTCACTTAAAGTGTGTAAACTAAATATACACATATTAGAGCAACTAACTCTCAACTTCCTCTCCCCAAGGCAATGTAATTATAAAAGGACTTTTGGAAATCCTCTGGAATGACTGTCCTCTTGATTTCATCTGAATTCCCTGGTCGTCTTGCTCTCAATCTTTTATGTTCCTTCTGCATTCTCAGAAAAGGAACCCAAGTGCTGAAAGACAAGAGAATCACTTCTGAGTCAATGTTTTACTTGAAGTTCAAATCATGGATACAGTTTTTTTCCCCTAAGGATTTCTTTAGATTCCCTTTCTACAGGTAGACTCTTTTTAAGAGGCTATTTTTTGACAGCCTTACAGTTAAAAGACTAGGAACTGTTCATCAAAATAATGTTTCTATAACACATTTTTGTTTTCAAAATCACTAAATTGCAAAAGGTAGTACAATATTCTCTTCTTCATATGAACCTGTTAAATGAATCAGCTTTCTTCTCTAATTGCATAGTTGAACATGCTCTATCTAGAAATCATATAATTATATGTTATAACCCAAAAAGAATTATAAGAGGACTCAGCCTAGTAAAATGAAAATACTTTCTGGAGTCTATGTGTAATTTACAGGCAATGATACTGACAATCAAATGATAAGTAATAATAAGTATCTTATTTAACTATGAAAAATATTATATCCAAGCACAAAACAAAGCATCTCTTCAAGGATGTATAGTCTTTGGTTTATAATATGGACGATATCCACAGATATTTATGATTTATAATTATGTCTCATTGTTAATTTTAGCTTTCCAAATTTTTAGGGAAAACATTCAGATGCAATACTGTGTTAGAATTAGAAGAAAACTTATTCAACAAAAATTAGATGCCTGCTATACTTAGGATACTTTGCTAAACAACATGGTGAGTGAAAGAGCTTTGTCGGAGATTCAAAATTGAATCTCCAGAAATACACTTGGTATGCGTCTCTGTATCCTTCACAAAAAAATGAGAGTGTTGGACAAGGTGATTTTTAATGGTATTTTCAGAGAAAAATTTCTATTATTCTTTAATCCTATGTCTTGGTGAAAAGTTTGTGACCTTGAGCTGCTTTTAATTATATTTATTGATTCAATATAAGTCAGAAAATACATTTCTAATCTTTCTTAGACAGGTAGGAGACTTACATTTAAGTTTCCTATTGGGTGTGAGAAGGAAAATGAGTTATCATAGAGGTTTCTAACTATTCTTAATCCATTTTTCTACTCAGATCTAAGTTATCATCAGTTTTAACCTTCAAACAGAATTTATCAGTCCATTATAAAAAGATATTCAGAAAATTTTAATCTCACCTATGCCTAATAATTTGTCTTTTGCTGAAGCTAATTGATGAGAAAATGATTGTGGTTAAGTCCCTGGCTACACATTCCCTTAGAATGTTTTTCTTTTCCTTACAGCCTATTCAAAGTTCTCTTTCCATCAGAAGTACACAAGGAGTTAGAAAACATTAGAGGCAGGGCAGTATTTGCTGAATCAAAAGCAATACCTGGTTAAATGCCTCTTGAGAAACAGGCTGGCCCGAGAGCTCTCACTCAGACTGTTAACTTTCAGTCAGTAGCTGAACTCCTAAGTGTTGATTTGAACAGAATATTTAAAGAACATAAAAGTTCCCCTTTACAACCAACTCTCCAGATGCTTAGTGTGTTGATATTTAGATGATAAAATTTATATCAAAAAGCAGCATTGAAGCAGATGCTGGTAATATAATTGGCTAAGAATTTGCATTGACGATGACCCTTGGGTGTGTATTGGAGCATTCCTGCGTCCAATAAGAGTGGCTGGTGGGGATATTCTGATCTGTTTTGAATTCTTATTTTTTTTCTCAAAAGGTTCAAAGGTATAAGAGAAGAAGATTAACAGTTGCTAGGTGAAACTAAAAAGAGAAACAGTGGTGCAGGGAAGAATATTGTGAAATATACAAATTTGATATGACTCCCAAGTTGCAGATGAAATCACAGTTGAAAATCAATGTCTGTTGGTTCATGTATTCATTTTTATGCAGTCTCTATAAAGTATATAGATACTGATGTTAGCATTTTATTGGCATATACACCAGATACAGTTTCTTTCTGTCTTGAGACTTTCTCTGTTCTTAAAGAACTTACAATAGGAGGATGGCATACATAAAGTGATATTTGTTCCTAGATTTTGGGGAAAAGCTCATAATATAGAAATATACTGTCGTAAACAGAATGAAAGACACACTGGAAACAAAGAATAATCCACGTTTAATTATTGTTGAGTCTGACTTGTCATTTCTGGATCAGTTTGCTTCCAGATTTAAAGACATTATTTTGTTTTGCGAGGTATACATTTATAAAACTTTTGCTTTTTATTATAATCAAAAGTACTAAAGTACTTGGGATAAGCCTCGAGCCAGTAACGGGTGATTGGACCTTGTGCTGAAAATAAAGGCGTGTTAATAAATGTTGCATTATGCTTATAACAAGCTTATTGTGAAAAATGTGCAAATTTCTTTGTTGCATTAACATAATAGAGAGAGGTTATGTTATATCTAGGTAGCTTAAAAAATAGAATTAGCAAGTTGGGAAATGTCACTGCAAAATAGTGTTCAAATAGAATTTCAGAATGTTTCAAAGCTGACCCAATATCTGCTATTTGTGTCAATCATTAGAAATCAGAATCCCCACTATACCCAAACAGCGTCTGTTTATAAAATCAAAATGTTGTTGAGAGTTGCAAAGAGATATAGGTTATTTTCTTATTAAGAAAAGTTTAAGAAGTAAAACAAAAGTTAAATAACTAGGAAAATAACAAAAACAAGAAGGGCCCACAAACAAAAATGGCTGGGTGCCCTTGACAGCACTGTCTATCTGCTGCTTTTATAACCTCAGCTTCTTTTTTACGCTTAAGTACTTTATGGGTAGAGTTTTCTAACCCTCCTAACCCATCAGATGCACATGATGGGATACAGATATTTTGGTGTATCTTATTCATCTTTCTCTCCCTAACGCTAAGAATAATATGTTATACGGTAGGCATTCGGTAAGCCTCAGAGAGCTCATATTCTCATGGCGACAGACAGAAAGCTGGTGAACAAATGAGAGGAGAATACCATTACAGATTGTGGTACCTGCTGTGAAGGGACTAGACTGGGAGAGAAGGTGACCTCCTTGGATATGATGCTGGGAAGACGGCTTCAGTGTCAAGAGTGGGATGGGGTGCTGTGCAGAGGCAGGAGAAGGACTTTGAAGGCAGTGGGGGCACTGCATACAAGGTGCTGTCCTCCTCTTCCTGGAGGGCTTGGCGTGTCTGAGGGACATAGGAGGGGCGGGCGTGACAGTCTAGGGTGACCCTGAGTCTCAGGCAGGACCGGGAGGCTGGTGAGAAGTCAGGATGTTGTACTAAGCCCAGGGGAACGAATGAAGGCTCCCAGGCAAGGGGATGAAAAGGTCTTGTTTCTATTTAAAAACAGCCCTGGCTACTCTGTGGATAATGGGTTAGACGACGGGAGGTGGGAAAGATGGAAACAGGGAGAATAACTGGCCACTGCCCCACCCTCTGTTCCTCAGAATTGTTTTCATTGCTGAATATTTTATTATAATACACGTGCAGCCCACCCCCTTCTTTCCCCTGTAAATTCTATCCATTTCCTCTGGTTCCCTGAGTATCAAAATTGTGCTCCTTTCTTTGTTACCACCTCTGTCATTCACTGATTTGCCCCTCCCTCTTTTCTTTAACTTGATGGTGCTAATAATCATGTTGGAAAAACAAAAAAAACCCTCATCTTGACCTCAAATACCACTTGCTTGCACCTGACAGATTGAGACACTTGCTCTGGAGCGGAGCCTGTAGGTTGCAGGTTGTACTGAGCATGGTTAGTTCACGAGCTCAGGACCACGTGTCGGGCAGAGCGGGGGCAGCTACTGCTTCTCACACAGACGCCTCCAGCCCTTCTCTTCCAGGTACACTGGGTGAGCGACCTGAATGCTTCCACCCCTGGTATCCATATCAGAGGGCAGAGAGGTGTAGATTATCCACACACCTACACGCGAGCAGTGAACTGAATGTAGGGAGATACACAGCTGCTTCATTCACGGGCTAGTCCCTGAGTCCCAGCGACGGACGGATGAGCCTCTCCTGACCCCCAGGACTCGGCTTCAGCTCCGTCACGGTCTGGGGAGCAGAGATGGAGCTAGCAGACGTTGCACTGCTCAGTCACTCACCCTTCCTAGCATGTGCGCCAGAGCCTGTGTCACATAGGAGTCCTTGCGGAATGTAGACACCGCAGGACACTTGAGGAGCAGGAGACCAGAGAAAGTCCCACACATGTCCCTGGTTATGAGCTTCGTTGAACTGATTAATTCTGATTTTCTACATTCAGCTCTGTAAGCTTCTCACCACATTGGAGGGTTCTAATAACTGCCTCTTGGGATGTCTTCATTTCGTGTTCTTTATTTTTACACAGCACCCTTTTCTGCCCATTTCACTGAAGCTCTAGGCTTGATCTGTGTATTAATGAGACACAGCGGGGATAAAGTAATATCCTGTAGTGTATACACATCAGCAGCAAGGGCATAACGTTTCAGTTCCCTGTTTCATTTGTGAAGGGTTTGGAAAGAGAATCTTTAAAAGGAAATGCAAGTTCAGGGAAAAAAATGACAGTGAACAGCACAGTCTGTTTGTTTCTCTTGAAGCTGTCGAGTCAGAAAAGAGAACCACTCTGGGCCATATGAGCCCGTGGTCCTTGTCCTAAAGGAGCAAAGGCTTGATGCTGAAGTTTTGTTAGTTCTGACAAAATGGGAGCCGTCAACTCTGAACTGTAATAAGTAACATATGAAGTAACTTTCATGTGCTAATGGCTGTGGCCCAGGGTATAAATTCATACTGTGTGAGTGAATAAAGCTGGGATAAACTTGTCAGCGGTGCAACTTTTATACAGTCTTGGGCTTTTGTTAAATTATTTGAGGTTTTGGAATATGAGTTGTCTGTGTGGTTTTATTTTAGTTTTTTGTCATTTTTATTGAAATATAGTTGATTTACAATGTTGTGTTAGTTTCAGGTGCACAGTAAAGTGATTCACTTATACATGTACATATATCTATTCTTTTCCAGATTCTTTTCCCAGATAGGTTATTACAGAATATTGAGTAGAGTTCCCTGTGCTATACAATAGGTCCTTGTTGATTATCTATTTTATATATAGTAGTCAGTATATGTTAATCACAACCTCCTAATTTATCCCTCAGCCCCCCTCCCCTTTGTTAACCATAAGTTTGTTTTCTATGTCTTTGAGTCTATTTCTACTTTGTAAATCAGTTCATTTGCATCATTGTTTTAGATTCCACATGTAAGTGATATCATATTATATTTGTCTTTCTCTGTCTGGCTTCCTTCACTTAGTATGATTAATTTCTAGATCCATCCATGCTGCTGCAAATGGCATTATTTCATACATTTTTATGGATGAGTAGTAGTCCATTTTATATATATATATGATACATATATATGATACATATATATTTTATATATATATATATATATATATATATATATATATATATATATATATCACATCTTCTTTATCCATTCATCTGTTGATGGACACTTAGGTTGTTTCCATGTCTTGGCTATTGTAAATAGTGCTGCAATGAACATCGGGGTGCATGTATCTTTTCAAATTATGTTTTTCTCCAGATATATGCCCAGGAGTGGGATTGCTGGTCATATGGTAACTCTATTTTTAGTTTTTTGAGGAACCTCCATACTGTTTTCCATAGTGGCTGCACCAATTTACATTCCCACCAACAGTGTAGGAGGGTTCCCTTTTCTTCTGTGTGTGTGTTTTAACACTCTATAAATATACTCTGCCCCCTTTAGTTAGTAACATTTTATATATAATAAAACGTTTTATGTGTAATATATATAAATACATATACCTATAGAATATAAAATACATTAAATGATAATTTGCTCATCAATTTATGCTATTTAAGCTAATATGATATTAAGCTAATGGCATATTATACTTTCCTCTCTCACCTTCAAAATTCTAAGTATTTTCTCTTCCATGAGCAATTGTTTCCCTTTGGTTATTTTTGAACTAGTGATATAACATGTCAACACACTTTCTGGAAAATATGCAGTATCTCAGTACAGTTTACTTTAATAAATGATCTCCAGCAAATGCTCTCTTTACATTTGGCATATGCTGTGTTTGAAAAGAAATTCAATTTCAGAAGAATATGGGAAGTAATTTTTCCAAGAGTATGGCAAACGAGAAAAGCATTTATTTTAAAATAAATACAAATATTAAAGTACGTGTTGGTAGTATATGTCTTAGCTGGCAAGACAGTATTTAAAAACGTTTTCTTCAGAGTTTAAAAAGAAAGTGAGAGAGAGTTAAGTGTCCAGAAAAGTGACCCAGTGAACACAGACAGACGTGCAGTCTTCTGTGATCCCCAGTGAACTTTGGGAAAGCAGGAGGCAGTGGTGTACAAAGGCCAGGCTCTGTTTAACGTGGTTGGGGGACCCTACCTCCTAAGGGCTCCATCCCCAGTTCACCTTTGAGATAACTAAGAAACAACAAATCTTACAGAGATAACGTGCCTATTCTTTCCTTGGCTCTTGGTTCAAAAACACTCAGTTTAGAAATTTGTATTTTAGTGTTCTTGGTTTCCAGGACAGGGGAAGAAATAAAAACAAATTCTCTCTGAAGCAAAGCAATGTCAATTCAGACCTCAAAGATTTCCAACAGGTAAACTCCTTTGAATATGATTAACAATGAAAAATATCCTAAAATACATGAGAATGAAAAGCACAGTGCAGGAGAGGTGGAAGAGGGGCAGAAGTTAGAGTGAGACTGGAAAAACAAATCCCAGATACTGGAATGGCCAGATACAAATGATAAAATAAGTAGTTTAATACACTGATAGAATAAAAGAAGGTAAAATTTTTATAAAAAATTTTAATAAAAATGGCAGCAAAAAGTCTAATAATAAATGAATAACAATGAATGGGTTAAATAGCTGATGTGAGACAATAAAAGAGAGATGGAATAAAATGAAATAGAAATCTGAAGAAATTACATGAAGAAGTATAGAAAAATAAAGAAGAATACACAAAAGAGAGGCTAAGAGGTAAGGAAGAAAATCAAGGTGTAAGAAGGAAAAAAATGGGTCAGGGAGAGGCAAGAGTAAAAGATATAAGTGATAAAACACAGAAGTCCACAGATTCAGAATAAATTGCAAGTTGGAAAAATAAAATGAAATCCATTGGAACCATCGAAGTGACAGAGCAGAATAGCAAAAATCTGAAGAACAGCTGGAGAGAAAATACTTATTATTTGGAAAAAAAACCAATTACACTGAGAGCGGATTTCATTATTAAAAATGGGAAGCTCAGGATTTTTTAGAATACTATCTTCATCATAACTTCATTAATAACCATTAATTTAGAATTGTGTACTTATCAAAGTATCTGAAGTAAAAATTCAAGATTTGTACTTCGAATCAAGATTTGGAAATGACAGTCATTTTCAAAATAACAAAATCTCGGAGAAACAAGAAAACTTCACTGGTAAAATTTATGAAGACTGAACTTATGGAAATCAGAAAAGGAAGGTCTGAATCATAAGGAGAATTAGTGAGCAAAGAAATTGGTGAAAAAAAAAAATCAACTGTAGAAATCAACAATAGGATGTACTTGGTGGGATTAATAAAACTGAAATACAGAACACAAAGTAGTGGGTGATCAAAGTCAAATCATCCTAAGGAGAAGATAATATATTCATTATTTTTGACCTGCTGTGATGATTGTGTATGTTAATATTTCTAAGATATACATTAAATGATGGAAAGAGCATACATAATTCCAAACCTACAGAAGGAGCCAATGAGATTTTCCATCTCTTGAAGAAACATCCAAAAGACATCCTGAAAGAAGAAAAAGAGAGGAAACCTAGAAAAAGTATGATAAATGGAAAGCATAAAATAAAGTTATAGCAACTTATTCAAAAGTATCAGACTACCTCACAAGTGTAGTAGGTATCAATGCTCTGGGGTTGTATTTTTTTTTTTTGCTGTTATATTTTTTTATATAAATTTATTTATTTTATTAATTTATTTTTGGCTGCCTTGGGTCTTCGTTGCTGCGCGCAGGCTTCTTTTAGCTGCAGCGAGCTGGGGCCACTCCTCATTGCGCATGCTTCTCATTGTGGTGGCTTCTCCTGTTGCAGAGTACCAGCTCTAGGCGTGCGGGCTTCAGTAGTTGTGGCATGCAGGCTCAGTAGTTGTGGCTCACAGGCTCTAGAGCACAGGCTCAGTAGTTGTGGCACGTGGGCTTAGTTGCTCCACAGCATGTGGGATCTTCCCAGACCAGGGATCGAACCTGTGTCCCCTGCATTGGCAGGCGGATTCTTAACCACTGCACCACTAGGGAAGTCCCATAAATGCTCTATTTTTAGAGACAGATAGTCATCTTAGATTTAAACACATAACAATATATGCTGTTTAAGAGGGATGCCCTAAAACATAGGAAATAAAAGCTTGAAAGAAGAGGGAAGAAAAAGAGGTATTAAATAACAATGCAAAGAATGTTGCTGTAAATATTAATATTTGGTGAATAGACATTAGAATAAAAAACATTACTATAAATAAGTCTACTCCATAAGAATATATCTTTAAACTAGGTAGAACTATATATGCATTCTAATGTTATATCCCGTGAAACATACAATGTAGTAAGATGCTTCCAATTATGTTAAGTCAACGTTGACTTAGCTATAAGAATAAATTGATAAATCCAACCATTAGATGAGAGATTTAACAAATAACTCTCCAACTCAGAGATCAAAAAAATAAGCACTAATAAATATATGAAACACAAAAATTAAACACTGTGATATAGTAGACATAAATACAGACATACACTACAAAACCAGATAATGTGTAATATATCCAAGCACACATGAGCATTTAAAAAAACTGGTCTTGTACTAGGCTCTGAACACTGAACTCAAGTTTTCAAGAGAATAAAACAGAACATATTCAATAACGAAAGTGGAATAATGAAATTGGAAATAATGAAATAATTCCAATAATGAAATTGGAAATCTGTGGGAAAATTGTTGAAAAACTATTCTGAAAAATTTTAAGACACTTTTGAATTATTACAGGGTCGAATAAGGAATTGTGCTAAACATTAAACTTATGATGATAATAAGGAATTTTTAAAACATATCTAAACTTGAAGGATAACATGATAGTAATAATTGAGACTAGTTTGTAACCTTAAATGCTTCTAGAATTAGGACATTAATGGGAAATGTGCTCAAGAGCTTTGAACCCAAGAAATTAGGAAAAAACCTAAAATTTAAAAAGTAAAATGAAAGAATTTGGAGAAAAGTAATAAATATAAGATTGGCAATCCATGAAATAGAAAATCATAATGGACAGCAGCAAAATAACCTGTTCTTTGAACTAAACCAAATATTTTTTAAAGTTTTGTGAAATTCATCAAGGAATTTGGGGAGAAGACTTGGGCTGGTACAGATGGTGCAGAATTATTAATGCAGGTAAAATAATATTTGAATACACAAATGCTGATAAATTTAAAGACAGTTAACCAGGACAGATTTGTGTAAATGTATCACTGCTTAAAATGGACTAAATAGAGGTTGAAAATAGGAATTGTCCCAGAGTCACAAAATAAATGGAACTGTAAGCCCAATATTTTCCACAAATATTGTTTTACAAATTCCACTATTCAAGCAACACGTTTCCCTTCTTATTCAAATTTTTCTAAATACAAGAAGAAAAGGGAAACATTCTCCAAATTTTTCTAGCTAACATTCTCCAAATTATTTAACAATGTTACCAGTACATATAGCCTTATACTAATATGAGATAGGTGAAATATGCAAAAAGAAAAGTAAAAACCAATCTCAGTCACAAAAGTAAATGCAAAAATAAAACCATATTTGTTGATGTTTCTGAATCCAGCAATGTGTAAAAAATGTAGTACCTAACAACCACAGTCACTGTATCCAGAGATGCTAAATTCATTTAACATTTGAAAGTGAATTAATAAATTCGGATTGAAGCAGTGAAACTACATTATCATTTCAATGAGCAACAACCAAAAAAATCACTTAATAAATTCCAAAGCCCGTTGTGATAATAGCATTTTAGCAAACTAAATGTATAAGCCAACTTTCTTGATCTGATAGAGGATAGCTAAACTAAATCTACAGGGAATATCTTATTTAATGTCTAAATATACAAATGATCCATTTTATAATCACAATGTATGATATAGCCACTGGTTTTCAAAATTCTCTACTTTTAGGTCATAGCTGTCTAACTTTAACAATGAATAAATAGATAAATCTCGAAAAGGGAAAGGAAACCTACTGTCATTATTCATCAGTGATATAATTGTGCAAAAGAAAACAAAATCTATACATGAAATATAAGAATTAATAAGATGTTTAGTAAGTTAGCTGTATTTAAATCACAGTACTAAACAGTTAGAATCTTTTTTTGGAAATTTACCATTTACAACGAAAATAAAACATAAGATAACAAGGAGCCAGATTGTTCAAAGATGTACAAGGCCATTACGTTGGAAACTATAATACTTTAAGGAAAGATAATGAAAAAAAAAAGGTAATGAAAGAGCTGAAGTAAATTCATTGATAGGAAGACTCAGAATGATCAGCTCCTCAAAATTAATAATCTATAAACTTAATATAATTCTAATCAAAATTCCAACTGTGTGTGTGCGTGCGTGTGTGTGTGTGTGTGTGTGTAAGAACAAAGGGCCAAGAAGAGCCAAGACACAGAAAAAGGGAAACTAGTAGGAGTGGAATGGTTTGACTGACAGATATTGACTTATTATGAAAATATAACCTTTCTGCCCACATGCTATTGGCTTAGGAATAGAAAAACAGATCAAAGGAACAAAATAATCAACTACGAAACACACTCTCTTATGTGTTGAAAATTCAGTTACCCGAGTTAGCACTGCAAATAGATTGGAAAAAGGATGAACCATTAAATAAACCATCCTGGGTTTTTGGTTAATATGGAAATTTATCTTTTCCTCACAGCATATATTAAAATCCTTTCAAGCAAATTACTGGCCTAAAGATGAAATGTTCAATCTCTAGAAGAAATTTACCTTGGCTTTGGAACGAGTTTATTACAAATGAAATGTGCAGTCATCTATTAAAATTAAGTATCACATCAAAAAGTGCCACATATGAAGGGAAAACAGGCCAACAACTCTGAGAATGTATTTACACCACACAGAACTAATAAAGAATTCATGTCAAGAGTATATATACTATTTGAAAAGTTCTACAGTTCATTGAGAAATAGACAACACAAAAGATAATAGAGTGAAAGGCATGGGGAGTTATTTCTAAGAAAAAGAAACAAATGCAAAATAAACATAAGAAGATACTCAACCTTATGACAGATTGTGAGGAAAAACAGAAATACCTTTAACAACCATTAAGTTGAAAAAATTGCAGTCTTTAAGATATCAGCAGTTTCTGGTGTCTATGCAAATTGGTGTAACAATATCCAAGAAAATGGCCACTGCCTGATAGATAATGAACAAAACCTTATGAACCAGGAAATCCACTCAGAAATATAAAGTGAGTAGTAGTTTTCAAACTTTATCAGACTGAGATACATACATTTAAAAAAGTGAACAGTTAATGAAAAAATATGTACCCTAACTCCATGAAAGGCAATCTGTCATTTTCTATTCTACTCAATTATACTTAAAAAATTCTCTTCGTGACTCACTGAATTAATTCTGTGCCAGTAAAGAGTTGTGATCTTCAGGTTGCACGTCCCTAGAGCAACTTCTGCACAATAGAATAGGAAAGTGCACAAGAAATTTCATAGAAGCACTTTTATAATACATAAGAAGGAATGGTCCTGGTGCCTATTTATAAGAAAATAGGTCATAAATTGTGGTGTACAGTCTTACAATGGACTGTTCTGTAGCAATAAAAATAAATGAACTTTAGGTCACTAAAGTCAGGTGGAGCGAATACTACAAACTACATAAGAATTAAAAAAGAGGTTTTCATTTCTACAAAGTCTTAAAATATGCTAAATTAAGCAATAACAGAGGGAGAGGGAGAGAGTGATGGTTAAGTACTGATGGGTATGTGGAAGAATGTTTAGAAGCAAGTGAATGGATAACACAGAAGTCACAATAATTGTGTCCTCAGGGAGACTGAAGGAATGAGAGTGGGATGGCGAAGGACAAACAGGGTCTTCATAATTATCCTTCCACAATGTTTAATCCCTAAACTGAGGCTCGGTATGGATTTGTTTTCTTTTATTTCTATTTATTATATCTTCCATAGGCAGTCTTTTGAACGTAAATGATTATTTAAGAATTTTTAAATGGGCTGGAAACAATTCTCATCATTTTTCAGTCTTTATTGAAATATACAGAACATACAGAAAAGTGTCCATATTTTAACTGTACAGATACTGAATTTTCACAATCTAAAGAACATCCAGATCAGGAAACACACCATCCTCAATACCCAATGGCCTTGACTTATCACTATTCTTCCAGGCAACACCTCCCCTTCGAAGGGTAACCACTTCCTTCTAACAGCATAGATTAATTTATATGATTTTAAACTTGATAGATTTCACAGTATTACATGTACTGATATATATTATTGAAAATGGTGTGTGTATATATGTACATATATACACATATATATACACATATGTATACACATATATATTTCAAATTTAATTTTACTGTTTTAAATAATTTTTGTACATTGACCTTATATCCTTTGACCTCAGTAAATTCACTCATTTATTCTAATATTATATATCTTATTTTGTTTTGTTTTTCATAAGCAGTTACATTGTCTACAATTACGATAGTTTTATTTCTTGCTTTTCAATTCTTTGGTCTTTTCTTTCCTTGCCTTATTGCATTGGTGTGAACCTTTGGTACAAAGTTGAGTAGAAGTGGTGATAGTGGGAATGCTAATAATCTCATTACTAATTTTAAGAGGGATTAAAATTTTTTTAAATTGTTTTTGCTTTAAGTTTTTCGTAAATAGTCTTTAGAACATTGAGAAAAAGTCCTTCTATCCTTAATTCTTATTCCTAATTTTATTCTGTTAGTAGTTTTTTCATCCTTAATGCATGTTCTATTTTGTCAAATAATTTTTGGCATCTAACAATATGATCATGTTTTTCTCCTTTTTTATGTTAAGGTGGTTAATATATTGCTTAATTTTTGAATGATAAATCAACTTTGCCTTCCTGTGATAAATACTATTGGTCATTAAATATTCCTTGATTTGTACATCCATAAATTTGATTTGGTATTATTTTGGTGGGATTTATGCCTTTATGTTCATGATAGCGATTGATGTGTACTTTCTTTTTTAATGCGTTTGTCAAGGTTTAGTATTGAAGTTATCATGGCTTCTTAAAATCTTGTAGCATGCTCCCTTTTATCCTATTCTCTGAAAGACTAAGATATTTTTTTCTTAAATATTTGGCAGAATTAACCACAAAAATATTTGGGCTTGAAGGGACTGTGTGTGTGTGTGTGTGTGTGTGTGTGTGTGTGTGTGTAAATGCATGAAATAGTAGATTATATATTTTAACAGGTACAAAATTATTCAGGTTTCTAACACTTCTGCTCTGTTTGGTTAAGTGATTTTTTTTTACTGATTTTTCTACCTAATCCCTATGTTTGTCAAACTTATTGGCATGTGTAGCATCCTCCTAATATCTTTCAAAGTTTGAACGTTCTTTATGTGGATATAGAAGCTTAGTTGGCAGTTTTCTCTCAACATTAAATGCCATTCCATCACCTTCTGATGCCCATCATTTTTATGAGACATCAACTCTTAGGTGTACTGCTGCACCAATAAAGGCAGTATTTCTTTTTTTATCTTCTTGCATAAGGATTTTCCCTTTGTCTCCAATTTTCAGAAATGTTACCATCATAGTTGATGACGTCATTGTTTAATCCACAAGACCATCTCTGCCGATATTGGCCACGGCAGGGTTTTTTTGGTAGCAGTGGGTGCCCTTCTGCATTTTCACAACTTTCAGTGTTCGAGAAGTGTTTCTCTTTGGTGGGAAGTAAGTTCTTTCTCTGAATTTGACAGAAGCAGACATTCACTTCCGTAGCCTCCCTTGCAGCTAAATTGTGGGCACACAATTCAGTCTTGGACCCAAACTGAGTTTTCTAATAAAGAGCTGGACAAGGAGGCCTCGGAATTGATGGCTGTTGGAGCAGCACACGTGTCCACAAGCAGCTGGTGGTGTGTTGCTGTGACCACGTTCTGAGTCCAACACTGATCATTCTCCAGGACAACAGTTCTGGTTTGGGATGCTATTTTTAGCAGGGTAATGCCTGAGCTGTGTTCCTCAGATCTCTCACTGATTCTGTTAGCTTCCCATATCATTTATATTACATTTTCTGCTTAAATTAGCTGGATTAGGTTTCTGTTGCAACTAAAAACTATCATCATCTCTGACATCTCCTCTCACATCCTTCACGACAAGTCAGTCATCAAATTCTATCTCAGGTACATCTTTCAAATAAATCTTTTTTTTATAAATTTATGTATTTTATTTATTTATTTTTGGCTGTGTTGGGTCTTCATTGATGTGCACGGGCTTTCTCTAGTTGCGATGAGCGGGGGCTACTGTTCGTTGCGGTGCATGGGCTTCTCATTGCAGCGGCTTCTCTTGTTGCGGAGCACAGGCTCTAGGTACGTGAGCTTCAGTAGTTGTGGCACGTGGGCTCAGTAGTTGTGGCTCACGGGCTCTAGAGCTCAGGCTCAGTAGTTGTGGCGTACGGACATGTGGGATCTTCCCGGACCAGGGCTCGAACCTGTGTCCTCTGCATTTGGGCAGGCAGATTCTTAACCACTGCACCACCAGGGAAGCCTCAAATAAATCTTATATCATTTCCCATGTCTCCTTGTAAATCAGTTCTAATCCTGTACATGGACTGTTGCAGGAACCCTTCTTGATAGCCTGCAATCCATTTACATGCAGCACCATCAATTATTTCGGTTTAGATCTCACGCTTAAAACCGTCTAATACTTTTACATTGACATTAGGATAAAATCCCCAACCATTGTCGTGACTTTAAGAGCTCCTAGGATGTAGAACTTACGGACTCTGAGGCTTCACCCCTCGCCTCTCTTGTCAGCACTAACTCTGCTTTCTTTATTTCAAAGATACATTGTGGTTTTATATTCTATTCAGTGTTTGAAAGAAAATCCATTATCTTGAACATGTTAATAACTGGACAATATGCTAACTTAATGAAATACTAACAAATATTTTATATAAAGATTTTTTGTTTGCTTTTTCATTAGGAAAACCTGTAACCTGTTATTTCATCCATAGCTTCCAAAATAAATTTGGAAGAATGAATATTGTAAAATATGCTTAGCCTAGGAAATATACAACAATTAGAATGTATATGAGATTCTTTTTCAACTTAGTAAATACAAAATATTGTATGTGGAGTAAAGAAGAATTTCAAGATCAAACTTTATAATTAATGGCATATTAAGTATAACCAATTGGGCAGGGTCTCACATTTTACCATCTTTCACAAACTATGCAATTCTAAGAAAATTGGAGTATGATATGCAAGAACTTTTTTGACAAAATTATAGTGCTGTTGGGAAATCGTTGCCTTATGTGAATACAAACATTTGAGTGAATTAATCATTAGGCAATGTTCCCATAGGTAAGATACTAAGCCTGGACCATGGAGTTTAAAAGATTTCATCATCTTAGAGATTGATCAGCAATTAGAGCTATTTTAAAGTAGCTCTAGAGCTATTTTAAAATAGAGTTCTTTAAGATCATTTTAGTTTTTTTGTGTTGTTTAGTTTTCCATTAGAATTATACCACTTTAATGGATATAGCTTCTCAGAATTAATATTTTATGTGAACTGGTGGTGTCCTTTTTTATAACTTTTTCTTTAAATTTCTCTTTACAATAATGAATGAATCCCACAGAGCAATAGACAGTGTGAGGTCAAAATATTGTCCTGCAAAAAACAGATGCCGCATGTGATGATGCCAGCATTCAAGTGGCAGTGGACCACCTGTTGTCCTGAAGTAAAATTTTAAAAAGAAAAAAACACCCCCCTTTAAAAATAGTAAACCATCAACATAAAAGGAAAAACAAAGGTCATTTTTGAAGACATTCCTATTTCATCTTTTCCTTAGTCGGAGTTTAAAGACAAGAGAAAGCAAATTAAGCAATATGCTTATCTTCTTCCTTCTCCTTTTACTTCTTACCCTCCTTACTTTCGACTAAGAACGTGGGCGTTTATTACTTCATATGTAAAGGAGACCTGTAGCACCAGATTTTATGTAGGTGTCTTTCTTCAGTTAGCATGGCCTTCTGATCTACACCGTCTATTTTTGAATTTGGTAACTCGTTACAACAGTGCCTGTAACAGCAAGGAAACCAAATTAGAATCAAGTTTTGCAAGTTTTTTTAAAAGGGGAGACTACAGGAAGAAATAAATAGCTTTACAATGGGCAAATTTTAGGGAACTGCTTCTGTTTAAAAACAAAACATACACTAGAAATTGAAAACTCAGAGAAATGACTGCTTTTTCTTATTCTAAAATGGAAAAAGGCAATGTTGCATAACAGCAGGAGTTTTAGAACCTCACTCAGAAGGTAAATAACAGATCATCTCAGAAAAAAGGGACCGGACCGGTGGAGTTGAAGTATTTCCAGTGATGGGCACACCCCAAGTATAGATACATTAAAGTGGCAGTGTTAATCTAGTGACTTTTGTCTCTTCTGTTTTCAATAGAGAAATCATTAAGAGGAAAAAAATTGGGAAATACAATCAAGGGTGTGTATCACTTTTAATTCATAGGACCATAGTGTATTAAATTTGGGAAAGATAATAGATATGAAAGAGACTAGAATTCTCATTTTATCATGAGATGAGTGTCTGGTATGTCCAAAAGCAATAGTAAATGATGTAGCTGGGAATAAATCCAGGTCATAGGGCTTTCTGTTCTGTATTTTTTCAATACACTGGTAATTTACATCATCCGTATGTTTATACTGAGATTATGGAAAAGGTCTGAACCTTTCTCATTTCCCCTTACAGAGCTTAAAGAAAAGTTTATGTAGTGATTTAAATAGTGACAATTTGCTTAATCCCAAAAGGAAAATAGGCTGAAGAAAAAAAAAAAAAAAAGATGTGAATGGGGTAAACTGTTTATGTATACACACGGTTAACTTCATAGTGTAGACATTTTTAAACCAATTTTTTTGCTTGTCTATAGAAAGTATAAAGATATCATTTCAGTTAATCCTAAGGAGTAGTGCCAGCCTAACTGTAAATAACTAAATCTTCTCTTACTGGGACAGAATCTATTTCCATCTCGGTGAGCCAACTTCAGCACCAATGACACTTAATAATCCATATTGACAGAAGGACATAAAAACCTGCATCCAACAGTGTTTCTGTTGGGAGGAAATTCTCCAAGGATTTCTTGTATTTCTGCACATCTTGAGGGCAGAGGAATCGCATGCCCTTGTTCTGGACATCTTTACAAAGATGTTTTATAGCAAATGGCCTCAGAAGATAGAGATACTGTGGATACCTTGTTCCAGTGTTACAAAGATAATGTCTCCCTCCAAGGTGAAGCAGGCAGGCTTCTGCCCATTATAGAAAGGTCAGGTTTCCTAGGCTTACGTGTCCTCGCTTGTCATGTAAGTCACTGAATGTTCTGGCATCACCTGGCCCTCTTCTCAGCACTCATTGGGAATTGGGGCTGAGGGAACGGGCATCAGTAATACTGGCTATTGCAATTTCTGTGAACAAGAGAGTTATTTTTTTCTGAGACCCAAGAGTCTCGTGTCTTCTGCCCATGTCTGAGAAGCTGACGGACTAACTAGTAAGCTTGCAAGTGGAGTAAAACCTCCGACCCTTCACAGTTCTTGACATTATCGTCTTTCCATTCCTGCAGTTCATTCTGCATGCTTCTATCAGACTCACATTTATCAGGCCCCTGTCCCATTTTATCATATTTCTATCAAAAATCTCCAGTGTTTTCCAATGATTAGGATTCTCTCCGAGGAATGTAAAACCTGCGATTATATGGTTCCAACTTTCCTTTGTGTCCCATTCAGTAGAGATTCTCACCAAGAAATGAAAAGCTTTTCATCGTGTGTCTCCAACCCACCTTTTTAATTTTACTTCTTGTGCCCTGAACAAATCCCATTTTCCCACCCCTGTGGCCTTCATCTGTTATTGCCTACCATCTGACCATATTGTCTTTTCCCTCATTTCTGTTGTTTTTCAAGAACACTCTAACTTATTACAGGAAGGTGAGCAGTTATTGTAGTGGCAGCTGCGTGGTACCACCCAGACCCCTCTTCAGGAAGGAGAGATTTAAACCCTCACAGCTGCTGGAGGTGGTGTCAGCGGGCATCCTCAGGGTGTTTCTGTCTGACAGTTTCCCTGGGGCCCTCAGAGCTTCCTTGGTCAAGGTCGGACCTCCTTCCCAGAGGCAGCCCATGTCAAATGACCAATGAAGAGGTACTAAGACTCAACTCAAATTGGCAGTGGAGTCTTAGTACCATTCCAGCTGCGCACTTCCCTGCTGGTTTGGGTGATGTTTTGTGGTGACTACATCACAATCCTGCTATTTTTCCTCTTTCTTGTTAATAAGCTTCCTGCGCACAAATCTCTGTGTCGGACTCTGCTTCCCGGGGAACCCCGCCTGCAGCAGTTAACAACCATATAGAATGTAATCTTCTTGAGAAAAGGCCGGCCTCTGCCTTGTTTTCTTGTAGCCATTCAGGCACCTCTAATAAAAGCTCTTCAGTAAGTGTTTGTTGAATGAAATTGAACTGAATGGAGAAGCTAACTTTGCATTTTTTCATTAGCATCCAAAATAAATACAGAACATGGTACGAGGCGATATCTTCCCAACCTAGTAGTGGATATAAAGTGAGAAATATATTTTAGAATCCAGAATCAGGGAAAAAGACCCTGCTACTCAAAAGAAGGGTCAAAGAGACAGTGTAATTTGAATTGTATCTAGTCTTTCCTATCTAAAAATAACTATGATTGTATTTGTCGGAAATAAATTAAGGGAAGATATTGCAGAAATAAATTCAGAGAAAGGAAGGGAAAATATTCATTCACCATCACTTTTATGAATGAGTCTAACAGTTTAAACAGCAGCAGTGAGTGGGAGAATTTATATGTATAAAGCCAAATAAGAATGGTTCTAATGTTTCTCATTGGCCAGGGCTACTCTAAGCTTTCTGTCAGAAAGCAACCTTGAAAAATTACTCTTGAAATTCTTAAGAAATTTTAAAGCAATATCCTAGCCTAAGATATTTTAAATAGCTCCAAGAAAATAGATGTTACAGCAATAACTTGCTAGTAGAAGTTGAAAAAAAAAAAGCTAAGAATATGAGAAACAACCAATCGTACCAAAAGCTCTAAGTATATTTCAACAATAACCAGCATCTACCCACTTACATTTTCTCATTACTCTTTCAAGCACTGGAAAGCTTTAGAGAACTGATTCCATATTGTAAAATGTGTTTTCCGTTTGATAAAAAGCTACTAGGTTATAAACAAGTGTGTGCTCTTGGGCATATTGAATGTTTGTTCAATGTCAACAGGTATACTTGTTCCTTGTTTGGGCTTTGCAGTAAATGATGGGTCATGGCCTTCCATTAAAAAGAATCTTTAATCTTTCAGTTTATATATCATCTATTTTCCCAGCTGAGTCTTTTAGTCATTGGCCCTTAACACCCAGAATAACAGCTTTGTGATTCTGCTTGCAGTTTTTTCCCCTTAGTGTTTTTTTTCCCCCCAGATACATTTCTTCTACTTGAAATGTCATCCCTTGAGAAAATGTGTTGAAAAAAAGGTCATCATTATTTGAAATGGTTATTGTCTAATTATTATCCTGTTCCCTTCACGTCTAATTTATTATTTGTTAGACACTAATTTATTACTATTTGGCAATACCTGTACGACTCTATTCACATTTTCATTGCATTTCTTTCATAACATTTAAATATTAAAAATAATATTTAACATGAAAAAGATTCTCTTCTTCTGTGATACTTCTTTCTTGTGGCATCTAAAATTTGGATTTTTTTTTCGAATTAAAAGTAGCAAAAGCATAACCTAAAAGCATGATGCCAAGTGCTAAATGAGACCCTTAAGTATTCTAAACCAATATACAGTATTTGACTCTGCTCCCCCCCCCCCCCCACGGTTTCTCCTGGTAGGTGCTGTTGGGATTATAGGTGGGATTATTAATTGTACAGAATCGCTCAACACATTGGAGGCCATTAGCATGCAGAGCCCTAGGGGGTAAATGTCCAGCGCAGCCCCTAATCGTTATGACAACCACAAGTGTCTGCACACATTTCCAGGTTCCTCCCGGGGAAATCGCGCTGCCCCATTTTCTTACGCCGCTTCTGATGCTAATCTTTATTACTGGTTAGTGTAGCAATTTCTTCTACTTACTGTGTTCTCCTCAACTTCCCACTCTCACCATTCTAACCAGACCAATACGTTTAATGACAGACCTCTCCTGCTCAAAATATTGCAGTGGTATCCGTATTCATTTTCAAGGCTGCAGTAACAAAGTATCACAGACTTGGTGACTTAAAGCAACAGTAATTAATTCTCTCAGAGTTCTGGATGCCAAAAATCCAAAATGTAGGATGTGGCAGGTCCAGTTCCTGCTGGAGGCTGTAAGGGAGAAGCCGCCCTCTGCCTTCTCCTAGTTTCCGGTGACGTCGGCCGTCCTTGGTGGTCCCTGGCTTGTAGACACACCCCTCCCGTCTCTACCTCCATCTTTACACTGCCTTCTCGTCTGTGCTTCTTTGTATTCTTCTCTCTCTTATGATGACACTCTCACTAGATTTAGGGTCCCCCTGGTCCACTGTGCTCTCACAACTTGATTACATCTGCAAAGATCCTATTTCCATATAGGGTCATGTTCAGAGGACATGAATTTTGTCTTTTTGTATCTGGTTGTCCATCATTTGCCCCACCTTTTCATGCATGCAGTTATTTTTAGTCCCTTAGAGTTTCTTTGTATTTTATTGCCTGAAGTTTGTCCAGGTGCAAGCACTGCAGCAAAGGGTCCCAGGTCCCAGGCCCCTGCCTGTCTCACTTAGAGCAGCTCTCCCCTATTGCACTTCTGGGGTGCATACCCCATAGCCTGTCACTGCTGGACACTATGTCACACACCAGGTTGTAATAGCAAAGGAACTGGGTTTGATTCCACAGGGCTCCAGGCAAGAATTATATCACCATGTGTCCATAGACCATTACACGTGTCCTGTGCTAGTTAGTTAATTATCTAATTAATGCCAGTAGCTTTAGTTGTCCTTCATAAATGGCATGGGAGGTATCTTACCAATTTATTTGTATGGGATTATCGAAGAGCAAATGCTATAGTACTTCTATGCTGAAATATTTGTTTTGTGTCTTCACTCTTGATTTGGTGTGCTTTTTTTTTGAAAACATTTTATTTATATAAAAATAGCACTGTATTTTCAAGAATCGCCCTTTTGGGTAACAAACTCCTTCAAAAGCCACATGGCTGGGACCTCAGCTGGAGGACCTTTCTCCACATGATCCTGCATTCTGTAGGGGGCCACCCGGCTCGTTTGCCAGGTGGTGGTGGGGTTCTCAGAAGCAAAATCTGTGGTGTGAGCACTTTGCAAGCCTCTGTTTGTGTCACCTTTGCTAATGTCTCATTGTCCAAAACTATTCCTATGGCCAAACCCAGTTCCAAAAGGGCTCGGTGGCCTGTAGTCTCAAGCTATTCACATGCCAAGCAGAAATCAATTCCACCTCTACCACGTGGTTTTGTGGCATACACATGTATAAAATCAATATTTAAAATTACTAATATATTTTACACTGCTCTCTTCTGAGGATATAACAATTTAATATACAGTAGCTATATGATTAGATCTTGTTATTAAATCATTCCCTTAACTTGTTAGTACTGCTATTGATCCTTTTAACTAAGCACTATGTTCGTTACTCTGTGTTGAGTTATCTTTTAGACAATTAGATTTGTTGTTTGCTTGTTTGGTCAGGGAAAAGATCCGGAGGCACGTTTGATGTACAGTTGACCCTTGAACAATGCAGGGGTTGGGGTGCTGACCCCCTACAGAGTCAAAAATCTGCATATAACTTTTGACTCCCCCAAAACTTAACTGCTAATAGCTTACTGTGACTGGAAGCCTTATTGATAACATAAGCAGTCGATTAACACATATTTTGTCTGTTATATGTATTACTGTGTCTTAGAATAAAGTAAGCTAGAGAAAAGAAAATGTTACTTAAAAAATCATGAGGAAGAGAAAATTCATTTATACTACTGTACTGTATTTATTGATACTCTAAGTTTACATCCCCTGTTTATAACATGAATCATCTGTCAGTAAGTACATCAATATTGTCTTATATGATACAAAACACTGTAGATGTGATGCATATTACTAACACCAGATATCAAAAATAAAAAGATAATGTGAAAATTTTCATATTTATTTACAGCTTTAACGATTTATGCATTGAGAAAAATGAAGCAGCAGTGTGGTTGCTTTATGGCTGCCTAGTGTAATCAGTACAATTGCCTCACGGTAGCCTAGCCTGTACACTACTGAATGATTCGTTAACAAAATTTTTATGACATACAGTATTACGGTTATGTTCATAATATGATATTGGTAACATTGCTACATCAAAAAAAAACAAAAAACACTTCCCTGTGATGATAGGCTGATATGCAGTTTCTCCGGTTACAAGAGTGAGAGGCATACTGTACAGGAATGTAATTCTTTGAAAGCAAAGTTATAAAATAGTAAGAAAACAAACACATTATTAAATTTTTTAATTAAATATCACTCACCTATGCCTATGTAAGGATAGGTTATCCACTTCAATACAAGTCTTGCACACAATGTTCTACATGTATATTTTTGTAAATTTATTTTTAAAAAATCCATGTATAAGTGGACCTGCGCAGTTCAAACCCATGTGGTTCAAAGATCAACTGTATGTGAAATTGTATGATTACAATTTATACCTAGTTATATAAACATAAGGTTTTACTAAATTAAAAACTTTTTATTTCAAACCAAATTTTAACAAGCAACACAGTACATGGAAAATATTTTAGTGGTTTCAATTTGGGTCTACTTGGATTTGAACTTGCTTTCAGTACACATTCATACAATTAACTTCTCATAAATGCAAAATTATTATCTATAAAATTAGGAATGTTTGGCTGGATATTATTATAAACTGTACTAGAAACACTCCAAATCATGTAATTCTAGACCTTCATTTTTTCATAGAGGGATTATCCACTCTGTTTTGGTGAAGTATGTTCTACAAGGGCTTTCTGTAGGCTAGAACTTCTCTGAATGACAAAATAGAAAAATAGCATTATTGAACCTTCCTCTTTAAAGGGAACTGTTACCAAAATAATGAAACATACTATACATTAATGGAATATAATACTATAATCTAACAAAAATATAAAGATATTTATAGAAACATTAAACAATATTCTGTTTTCACCAGATGTTATTCTGAATTCAGCTTCTTATCCCCCGCACCACCTCCACACACAGATGAGGCTAGCCCACTTCACATTTTCAGCAGGAGAAAGGAAGTTGTATGTGGGAGGAGTATAGGATTTAGGGTTTCTAAGTTTGCAGTTTTATACTGCTTTTTTATACTGCTTTGTCTTGGGTCTCAAGTATTTCCTGACCTGTCTTCCTTTGGGGGAAAGAAGTGGAGGAAGTGTCTTAGTCTCCTAGGGCTGCCATAACAAAGTACCATGAAGCAGAAGGCTGAAAACGTCGGAAATTGATTCTCTCAGAGTTCTGGAAGCTAGGAGCCTAAAATCAAAATGTTGGCTGAGCCAAACCTCTAGGGGAAGATCCCTCCTGTGGCTTCCACCTTCTGATTCCTTGGTTTGTGGGAGTAAATCTCCAGTTTCTGCTCCATCTTTACACGGCCGTCGTCCCGTGTCTGTGTGCAGATTTTCCTCCTCTTACAAGGACACCAGTCACATTGGATTAAGGCCCCCTGTAATCCAGAATGACGTCATCGTAACCTAATTCTATCTGCAAAGGCCCTGTTTCCAAATAAGGTCTCATTCATAGGCACCGGGGCTTAGAACATCAACATATTATTTAAGGAGGGGACACAATTAAACGCATAACAGAACCTAAGGGGGAACAGTGCTAACATTTTCTAGTGCCCTTGCTTTGATTAGTTATTATAGATCCTCAATAAATGATAAAAATTATTTATAATATAAATTATATATCATTACATTATAAATTATTATTATTATAGAAAACATGTATATAGAACTTATGATATACCAGGTTCTATTTTAAATGCTTTACAAATATTAACTCATTTATTGAACTGAAATGAGAATCCAGGTGTCTTACCGTGAATTGATAATACATTGATCAGCAAATTCTATTTTACTCTTTTTTCAAATTCTGTTTTAGAATTTAGAAAGGCATTCTTGAAATTGGACAGTTTGTTTTTGTAATCTTGTCCTTTCTGTTTTAATTACGCCGTGCATCGTAAAAGTCTTCAACATCTGTGAAGTTTTGACTTGCAAAACATACGGATAGGGGGCTTCCCTGGTGGCGCAGTGGTTGAGAATCTGCCTGCCAATGCAGGGGACACGGGTTCGAGCCCTGGTCTGGGAGGATCCCACATGCCACGGAGCAGCTGGGCCCGTGAGCCACAATTACTGAGCCTGCGCGTTTGGAGCCTGTGCTCCGCAACAAGAGAGGCCGCGATGGTGAGAGGCCCGCGCACCGCGATGAAGAGTGGTCCCCACTTGCCGCAACTGGAGAAAGCCCTCGCACAGAAACGAAGACTCAACACAGTCATAAATAAAAATAAATAAATAAATAAAAAGAACGTGAATTCCTAAAAAAAAAAAAAAATTTAAAAAAAAAAAAAAAAAAAAAAACATACGGATAGTCTGCAAATTTCTCAGTCGGTTTATTTTAAACTTTTTTGTTTGTTCATTATTAGGGATTGAGCCAGTCCCATTGAGCCAGATACTATTACCAATGAAAGCAGGCCTGCCACACAGCTGAAGGCCACCATTTATTATATACACTATGTTTCAGACCCTTATTCATGCTGATATCTGTTCAAGTCGTAATTACCGCATTTCCACAACTGGTCTCTTTTCACAATCCCCCTAATTCACTGCAGCATAAACACAGAAGTGAAAAATACATTGCCAGGTAATCCTAAGGTTGTTTATAAATAAGATACATATAAAGAATAATTTGTCCCCTCTCGGACACATGCTGGTTATTTCTGAAAACTTTGACAAAAAGTTTTTAAAACAGTAAATTATAAACAAGTCTTTAGGTTTTACTCATAAAAGTGTCATTAATACTCAGTTATAGGACATACTGATTTAATTATATATTTAAGTAATATAATTAATAAAATATTTTCTGTATTCGGCATCTTAGAGAGAAATGAATTTTGTCATGTCCTAAGGAAAGAAACATGATATAATTTTTGCAACCATCTCGCACTCATCCATTTTAGTAGCAACACGATTCTATAAAACATTAGGGTGTTCATATTGACTTCCTAAATGATGCTTCCTTAATAACACTTGAAAAATTTTGCTCATAGCCTCTTATCACAAGGTTGCTATGTGTCTTGTTTTGTAGGCTTTGCAATATCACACAAGTCCATTATTCCCACTGACATTTTCTTAGTGACCAGTTAGCTCGTTTATATTCTACGGAAATGGAACAATGAGTGGGGAATGCCAATAGCAACCACTAATCCTCCCTGTAACAATCCAACCTTGGATTGTAAACACTGCGCTAGGCATTGTGCTCACATTATTCCATTTATTATTCTCAATAAGCCTGTATTATAGGCTCTATTAGTATCTCCTTGGGGACACTGAGGCCCAGTGAACAATTTTCTCCAAGTAATACTAGTAGTAGATGGTGGGGCTGGGATTAACACCCAGGGCTTATGACTCTAGAACGTGTTCTCTTAAAAATTATGCTATACTACGCATCTCATAATGGCTCTGCCTCCACATAATTATTATGTGGCTACTATATACTCATCTCTGAGCCTATTAGTGAATGGCCAAAAAAAAGAAGTAAAGTTTGTGGCCTTTCCTTTAGAGAAGAGAACATGCATAAATGAAACTATTAAAATTAATTATACAAGAAAATAAGCTGATTTTTTGTCCTGAGAATGTGTTAAAGAGACTAGGCTGAACTGGGGTGAGGTTTTCATTGAATTAGAACTTGAAAGACATACTAGAGAAAAGAAAAAGCTAAAGAAGGGCATCTGGGTGGACAAAAGGGCAAAGGTCAGTCTGAAGAGAATGAAGACAATTACCTGAACATTTCAGTGAATGAAAGATACCCTTTTAAAGGCGATTTACTCAACTTTAGGTAACTCTGATTTTGTCACTCTTCAATTTTGGAATATGGGAAGTTCAGCAATAGAAAACAAGTAATAGTAACTATAATTATGATGCCTCAGGTATTTTTGGAACACAATTCAAATTATCAAAATTTTGAGTTCTTTGGAGAAGAAAGAACTCAGATAAGCTGTCAATTAACTCCAAAATTTACTTGGAGTTTATACACAAATCAAATTTTTAGCAAACACCTATAAAATGGACTTAATAGGAAATTGGTATCATTATACAGTTCTCATTTATGGGCTACCCATAGAAGATGTAAAAATGGAGGCCAGAGCATATGTGGTGAAGTCAAATTTTATAAACCCATGTATTTTCCTAAGTGTATATGTATTGATGAGGTAAGGCTAGATTTTGCTGGAGTCAAAACTTCAGTTTCTTTGTAAATAAAGACTAGTTTCTCCTTCGCACAAAATCACTTCCAAACGAGGACTCAGAGGTCCAGGGTGTTTCTTTCTTGTGACCCCACCGTTTCTACACATCACTCCATGATGTCTAAGAAGGGAAGAGGAAGGTTTGTACGTTCAATATTAAGTGACTTTGCTCAGAGGCGACTCACATGACATCTGTTCAGAGCCATTTCACCAAAACTAGTCACCTAACTAGTAACTAAGCTGGCCCTACCTAATTACAAGGGAGCTGATAGGTTGAAGAATACAGGGATTTTCAGGGATTGATAACCATCTTTGCTACAGCGTAGAGTGGTACTTGCACAGGACATCAGTAAAAGATGAGCGTATAATGGTTCCCATGCAAAAATACATCTGGGATGGGCTTTAAGAATTAAATACATATGGTGGGTCTACTTAACACTTTTAATATGCTAACAAACATGGGGAATATTTACAAGAAGAGTACTTAACACGTGCATTTCTCAAACTTCCCATACTGCAGGCAATGGTTACTGTGTCTAGATAGGTCTGCCCTCTCAGGGTTTTTCAGGGGCGAGAAATGTGTGGATGTTTTCTATGAAGTGGATGTGGGTCATTTAGGAAAGACTTCAACAGCACAAGTCCACATGATTTGGACCATACATGAGTCAAGGGCTTAGGAAATGGAATGCTTCACCCATAACATGAATGTTGCAAGTGAAAGGTCCCCAGAAACAAAAATCTCTAAAGAACACAAAAAATTCTTATAGAGAAAGATCACTTTTAACCATCTCCCAAAGAACATGAAATCATCTACCCAACCAAGTCGGAAGTACTCTGTCACCTTATCACCCTTTTGTCCCATCTTCTCAAAATGTTCAAAACCACAGCTAGAAACTAAGGAAACAGGTGAGATGTAAGAGAGCAGAGGCCAGTTGTATTTTTTCCCTGATTAAGACATGTGCCAGTCATGGCTCTGGGCATTCAGAAAGGGGGAGGGGAAGTCTTTACTTCAAATGGCAGTTGAAGCAGGTTGATTAACATGTTGGATTTGTTATTTAATCCAGACTTTGTGTTGTGACTTAAAGTGATTGTAGAACAATTTATGACTCAGGAATGAACAGAAAAGTTAATTATGTGCCCAAATTTTCATGGAATTATTACCCTGAACGTATAAATATTAAAGAAGGAAGGGTATTGTACTCGTTTGCTCGGGATGCCATAACAAAGCACTACAGACTGGGTGGCTTAAACAACAGAAATTTGCTTATTCACAATTCTGGAGGTTAGAAGTTCAAGATCAAGGTGTCGGCAGGGTTGGTTTCTTCTGAGGTCTCTCCTCTTAACTTATAGGTGGCCATATTCTCCCTGTATCCTCACATGGTCTTCCCTCTGTGTGTGTCTGTGTCCTAATTTCTTTTTCATATAAGGACACCAGCCACAGTGGATTAGGGCCCACCCTAATAAGCTCAGTTTAACTTAATCTACCTCTTTAAAGACCCTATCTCCCAACACAGTCACATTCTAAGATACTGGCTTTCGGACCCCAGCACATGAATTCTGAGGACACACAACACAGTTGTAACAGTGCAGTTTCATCATGAATCATATTCAATGCATCTGTTGCCTCTTGTTAAATTTTCTGGTATTAAACTATCAATTTCCTGGAATAAATTCAGCTTGGTCATTGAATATAGCACTTACGATACATTCCTGGATTCTAATACAGTTTTTTAAAAATCTATATTCACAAGACACATGAACCTATTGCTTTATGTTTCGCATATATTTATTAGGGTTTGTAATCTATATTATGGGGGCAAATCTGTCACAACAGATTAAGCAACCTCCAGGAAATGGATGATTTTCATAGCACAATATGCATTAAGACTTAAGTAGGGGCTTCCCTGGTGGTGCAGTGGTTAAGAATCTGCCTGCCAACACAGGGGATATGGGTTCAAGCCCTGGTCCAGGAAGATCCCACATGCTGCAGAGCAACTAAGCCCATGTGCCACAACTGCTGAGCCTGTGCTCTAGAGCCCGCAAGCCACAACTACTGAGCCCACGTGCCACAACTACTGAAGCCCGTGCGCCTAGAGCCCGTGCTCCGCAACAAGAGAAGCCACCACAATGAGAAGCCTGCACACCACAACCAAGAGTAGCCCCCGCTCACCACAACTAGAGAAAGCCCATGCACAGCAATGAAAATCCAATGCAGCCAAAAATAAATAAATATATAAATAAATTTATTTAAAAAAAGGCAAGTAGCTAATTAGCAAAAAACATTGAAAACTAATGTACATATTTACCATTTTTAAAGGTTCTAGGTATATAATTAGTCATATATGCTAAGTATTAATATTTGCTGCTACCGCATCCCTAAAAATCTCAGTGATTAAAAAGTTGACTTCTAGCTAAGTAAATTCAGCGACGTTCTGGGGGGAGTGTGTCTCTTTTGTGGCTTCTCTCCAATAACTTGCTCAGAGATTCCAGTGCCATTCAGTCTGTGGCTTAGATGTCATCAAGCAATCAGGGGTAGGAAGAGAGAGTGGGTGGGCGGGTACATCAATGTTAAACTGTCTCCGTTGTAACCCGTCTGCTCAGCTCACGTTCCAAGTATGTCACAGGATCACATCTCCCGTAAGAGGCCGATGATAGTAGTTGAGCTGTGCATCCAACATGGGGAAACGCGTTTCATGAGCATTTTGTTAGCCTCTGTCACAGAGGTGTTCACTGTGAAGTTTTCGCCAAACTCTAAAAACTTAATTCAATGTTTTCTAAGTCCTTTCAAGCCAGGAAGCCAAAACAAACAAAATGAAAACAACTTTGAAGTCTCCAAAGTCAATCTGACAATGAAGGATAAATTTAATTGGAACTTGATTTTAATAATCATGACTTCTGAAGTGCAGATAGACATTTAAAGAAAAGACATAAAACTAAAAGTATTTCCCAGCTACTTCATGTTGCAAAATAGTGGGTGTTTCTCGGCTCATTAAAAAACATCTGGAATACATATGAAATCAAAATAAAAGAACCTTTCATTGAAATATACATATAAAATATATCTTTTAAGTTTTACTTAACACTTAGGGAGGTGGTATCAGATAATATAAAATGTGTAAGTTTTAGAATTAAGTAAATTTTCAAACTTCTGCTCAGTTACTTTCCAGTTTTTGATATCAGGAAGGTCACTTAAGCTTACTTTGCCTAGGTTTCCTCAACTATGAAATGGAGAGAACTATAAGAAGAACACAACGTTTATATAGGATTCAAATAGCAGAATATCTGAATTGTACCCAGGTCAGTAGTACCATACCATGGCCACCCACATAAATGGTGGTGGTTTTTTCAAACCATCATTAATATCTTTAACATTATATCAAATAATTTACTTTTATTTCCACTTTGTAATCTTCAAGGCTTTGGTAGAGAAAGTATTGTAAATTCATACTTTGAGGTTAATTACTTCATGCCCCCTAACCCTTTCGAATACATCATAATGATAGACAAAGTATAAAAGACACAGCCCAGCCAAAAATAAAAAAGACATCTCTGAAGACCAGAAATTGGATAAAAATACAACTCAACAAATAGAGTTGAAAGTGTGAGCCCCCTGGGTTCTGGGAAAAAGAAAGTTTTAGGCACCTAGAAATCAGCATTCAAGGTTAACAGCATCTGGAAGTAATCCCTGTCAAGTTGGGGACAGAAAACTACCCTTATTGTCTAATGTGCTTAATTCAACCTTGGATCTTATATCATACAAGTGCAGTAAAAAGTAAATAAAATTAAAAACTTAGCTCAACTATGAACATGGGTGCAAAAAATCTAGGTAAAAGGGTGCAATGTAATCATCGTGCACACTAAAGAATCAAGAAGTATAGTTTGTAGAGGTAACAGATAAAAAGAGAAACAATATATACTTTATAAAGTATTCAGTGTTACACAAACTTGAGAAATTAAGAGAAGACAATTCTCTAAACCTGACCAATGACAGCTACTGAACATGTTAAAGCAAATATTACAGTAAATGGTAACATATGCACATCAATTCAGTACGCACTGTGTGACTTTTCCTATGCAATACGAGCAGAAAGAAATGATATATAAGGATTAGAAAGGAAGCATCACAATTTTTAATTTTTATTTGCTGACCTCATGATCATATAGAAAACAAAAAAACGCATTTGCCCTCATAGAACTAAGAGACTTCAGCAATGTTGCTACTTATAAGAGCCATATGCAAAAAGTAATACACTCCCTAAAGGGCAGCACAAATGGATTAACATATGTAGTAGAAAGAAAGATTTCTTTCATCATAAAGTAATGAATACATTAGGTCCTTGAAGACATTTAAGAAAAGATGTGTAAGAACTGTGTGGGTTACTGAAGATTTTAAAAGAAGACCCAAATAAAGGTGAGGTATGAATGGGAAGATATTGAACCAAAGATGTTAATTTTCTGAAGTTTCTTCCCTAAATTATTTCCCAGAATATCCCCAAATCCCCTTGTTCAATACAGTGCCAATTAAAATCTTACTAGGATTTTTTTTTGGTGGTATTTTCAGTTTGATTTTAAATGTCATGAGTAAGTACTCAAAAACTGTTAAGAGAAATCCAGGAAACAGTAAAAGAAATAACTCAAACTAACAAATATCAAGACTTGTATTTATAAAGCTACCCTAATTAAGAGAGTATGGTATTGGTATAAAAAGAAGCTCTTATGCCAGTAGATCTCAATTTAAAAGCCAAGATGGGGACCAAAGAAGAGATGAGGGATTAGTATGTGAAGGGATTAGGTATCAGTACCTAGTTGTCTGTAATCTACTTCTGGACTGCAAGGTAGATTTGATCTTTTATTTTTTTTTCATTGATATTCCACATTTGAGCAAAACTTTCTACTATAGTTTATATTTTAGTGAATATTTGAGGGAGCAAGGAATAAAAAAACAAGAAAATAGTAGTACAATCTTACCTCAATAAATAACTATGTAATTGACAAAGACAAAACTATCTATAAAAATAAACATTTCTTATCAACTGGTAGAGGGCTACGTCTTCAGTAGTTGAGGAAGTGTGAATTAAACAATTATGACAAAGGACTTCTCTTTTATGGACAAGAATTATGCTTTTCCCATGATAGCATTTTAGATCAGATACTACTGGCTCTGAAACAAATTTAATTCTCATTACAATTCATGACTTGTATATCTGTCTAATGGAGAGCACTGAATTGGCTGCCAATTAAATTTATGCTATTTCAATCTGCATGCATGTCCCTGAAATAATCCTAAAAGGCTTCAATTCAACTTGCTAACAAAAGAACCTGATCCATCGTGTTGGCTTTTCTTTTTTTCTTTTTTTTTTATCCTAAATTGTGTTCCCTAATCCCGAGTAGATTTTTTGACTTGGCATAAATTGAGATTGATTCAGCCCCAAATTATAGAAGCTCTTCAGTTAATTATCTTCATGTTATCCACATAATGTACACTTAGATAAATGAAAGTCACTTCACTTTAAAGTTCCAACTCAATCAACTTCTTAGGGGACCAGTGCAAAACAGGTAATAGCAAATATATTTGAATACGTAGGGTCTTTTTAGAAGAACCTCTTAGTATCCCCGGAACTGGTACAATTCCCAGTGGTTAAAGGAAGAAGTAGAATTCTGACTCTACTTGTAATGCAGATTTGTGCTCTGACAAAAAGCTACTAAAATGATGTTTATAAAGACAACTATTTTTTTCCAAACAAAATCTTGCAGAAAATAACATTTTCCTAAGGGAGTTTACCATATGTTTCTGAGAAAATTATTTATTGTTTTAGAAACTAGACAGTAAATCATTTAGGAGCCTAAGGCTTCACTGAGCACGAGTTGAAATTAATTTATTAAATGTGAGTGACCATTCCTGATAGAGCGTGTTGTTGAGTATCTGTCTTTTCAAGAGCATGTTGTCTTAAGAAAATGACAGGTGACAAATAGCCCCATACTGCTCCTTTAGACTCTCATTTGGTTTAATTTTCCGCAGCTTTCTGACATGCCATTGTCTTTCCAAGTCTGTGCTGAGTTTCTTACAGCCACTTTTTTGCTATTTTGTATTGTTCTGACCCTTTGCAGTTTATATTCTCCATCTCTTCTAAGTTCTCCTTAAAGGAATAACAGTGTGTTTTCTTGTCTCCACTCCTTCCCCGAATCACAGAATATTGAATTGTCACTTGAGGAGACATAGTTAACCCTAGCCTAAGAGGGCCCTTTCTTCTTTCCCTGCGTTACAGATTTGTGCTGTGGGTTGGTTAGTCGTGCAAGTCCAGTGCACCAACTTTTGGTTCTATGCCAGGATTAAACCCATAGTATTTCACTCTTTGTACATGGACCCCGATAAGCATTTTTAGGAGATGACTGCCCTGTGAGCCACACTTGGCTGAGTTTTCCTATGAGGTTTCCTACCATCCTCGTGACTGTGGCATCATAACCAGAGCTGTTCAGGAGACTCTTCTGCTTGAATCTAAAAGCAAGTGTGTCTCAGGAAACTCCAACCACATAGCTGAAATCCTGCCACCCTCTTTTAAATGACATTGAAGAGAGAGAATGAAACCAGCAATGCTACCTACCAAAGAGGAAATAAAAGTAGAAATACACATTCAAATGTGACACAGGAGTTGTTGAGGCCAGGGGAGAATCTGAACGTTACATTGTCTTGTGTGTCAAATGATGCACATTTACTGCCAGAGAAGAAATTGGCTTGTTCACCCCTAAATTCAGAAGCAATCTCTGCAGTGACTGCAGAGGAATGTGTAAACATATATGAGCCCATGAGAGTCGAAAGAGGTCTATCTTCTATCTGTCATCCATCTATCTATCTCTCTATCCATCTATCATCTATCAGGAGAATAGCTGTGTAGGGGTCACTCACAGTGTGGAAAGCAAGGAGCTTCTCCCCAGTGTCTAAAGATTTATCATGTGATAAAAGGATTAACCTTTTCTGTGAACCAAAGAGAGAATGAGACTATGTTGGCAATGCTGGGAGCACAAATTTTGGTTCAACTGTATAGAGAACTTCCATCCAGAACTGTCAGGCAATGGAATGAGTGAATTAATGCACAGGGATCATGAGATGCTAATGAGTCACTTAGAGTGTGAGATGTATCCTGTTCTCTGTGGGCAAGAAAAAATGACTTCCTCTCTGCCCTTCTAGGTTCTTGGCTGAGACCCTGCTCTAATAAAAAAAAGCCAGATGGATAGGAGAAAAACAAAGTTTTTAAGTTTAATAACATGTATATCCCCTGTGTGCATGGGAGATATCCAGGGAAACTGAAACTGAGTAACTCCTTCTGAAGTGGTCCAAGCCATCACCTTAAATGCCGTCTACACTAAAGACAAAAGGGAGGTGAGGGGTCTGGGGAGCAGTTATGGGAGGTTTTCAGACAAAGCGCAGTAGACAAGATTATGCTTGTCATGCAGATTTAGGTCAGTGCCTTCTCATTTGATAATTTCTAGAGATTTAGAGTCAACTCCTCTTCCTAGTACAGAGAGGGAGACAGTCTTCCCAACGGGGATGTCCATTATACATGTAAATGTCTCTTACAAAAGGGTAATTTCTGGGTTTGCAGAGCTTCTCCTGTGTCTGCTGTTTCTTAAAAATAATCGGCTCAAAATAAGTTTTATGCCGAAGAGGCATATTTTGGGGCGTGGCATATCCTGCCCCTCTTCATATCAATAGGCAGCTAAGAAGCAGGGGAGTAACTTGATAATAATAGATTAATCCTATCCATGCAGGGTTTGTCTTATTTAGCCATATGGTTAATTGAGCATTCATTTAGCATTGATAGATCAATGAATGTAGGGTAAAGTCTGGAAAAATAAGAAAGATTATTTGGGCTAGAGATATATATATGAGTATCATCTACATCAGGGGGATAGTTAAAATTATGAAAGAAAAAACTACATGGACTCTCACAAAACAAAAGAAGGCATAAAAGGAAGCAATAAGAGAATAGAAAACTTGGAGAAATATATCTATATCTATATTGATCTCTCTCTCTGTGTATATATATATATATATATATGAAAAGAGAGACAATGGGGAAAAGAGACTAAAAGACATGGCATTAAATAAACTAAAACATTGTTATAGTAGATGAGAGAATGGTATAGTTCAAGCCTCATGAAATCTTGGTAGTGGGGTTGGGAGTTGCTACTTCTTTGAACTCTCCTGTGGATTGCATAGAAGATGAACAGTATATTGTTCCTTACTTTTTCCCAGTAGATTTAAAGATGTACGATGATTGGAATGGCCCGTATCAATCAGGATAGGCTGGGGTATCCTAGGCTAACGTACAGTGGGGCCACATGAGGGGTTTGCACCACGCCCTGAGTGAAGGAGTGATCACGGCTCAGTCCTGGCTAGGTGCGGAGCAGAGAGCTCTTGGCGGTCTTCATGTGCAAGTAGGTGAGGCAGACTGGAAAGGACACAAATCAAGTTAAGACCACTGAAAATTCACTGGCCGGATAAATATTTAGACAGATGTTTATCCCTGAGCAGTGAGGGTGTCCTGTCCATTCACTGGCTAGATTAGGGCTGCACGTGGGCAGTCCACAAGTCTATTTAAAAAGGTGGGGTTTTTTTGTTGTGTTGTTACTATTGCAATCAAAAATAGGAAAAGGAGTCAAGAATATCCAAGCCAGGAATGAAAATGATTCATTTTCAACCAAAGAATTCAGGGGTAAAGGGAGAGGCAAGATAAATAGATGGGAGCCATTGCATTAGAATTAAAATAAAACAGAATTGGAGTGAACAAAATTGCAATGGGGAAAAATAACACCAGCCATGCAACTGAAAACGTATGTCAAAAAAAAATTCCAAAATAACAATCAAGTATAAAAAGTGACAAGCTAAACAATCATTTAAGTAAGAATTATAAATGGCCCAAAAAAGACAAAAATAAATCCACTCTGCAGAAAACCCAGAGATTTTTAAAAAATAGAAGGCTAAATAGTATCTTTTTCCAAACTAGTAAAATTTTAGAAAATGATAATCCCCATTTTTGTCACGGGTATGACAAAATACTCATTCTTATACGTGCTGATAGATACGTCATCAGGAAAACTTGTTTTCAAGGCATCATGTTTCTAGAGACAAAAATGATTATAATGAGAGGCCATGTAACAGAAATACAAAGGAGAAGAGGGGGAGAGAGCCTGCCTGGATTTGAGGTCAGATTTTGACATTTACCACTTCTGGATGGAATTTTTGCAATGTAAAAGTTTAAGTATTAATTTATTTTGATCTGGCATTTCTACTCCTAAGAATTAAAAACATGTCTACCAGTGAGTAAAAGATAATGCCTAATTAGATTCAATGCAGCATTCTTTATTTTACCAAAAACTGAAGAAAACCTAAAATAGGTTATTCTGTAGAGAATGTCACATGAGCCATGGATGCATTCCTGCCACGTAATAATAATAATGTGCAATATATTTTTAAGTGTCCTGACATAGAAAGATATCTAGTATATACCAGCAGAAGTCAGTGGAAGAAGAAAATGTGCAAGTCTCTCCCATTTTCAGAAAGAATGTATAAATATATGAGTGGAGAAATAGAGGAATATAAAATTTTAGAGCAGTTTCCTGTGAGAGATATAATTATAAAGGAATTTCAATTTATTATTTATTTTATATGTTTGAATATTGAATAACATTTTATTACTCCTATAATCAGAAAAAAAATGAAGCTATAACAATGGCACTCATTTCAAGTAGTAAGAGACCAGTTTAGAAAAGTTATATATCGTGTACTACACATTATATATTTTGAAAAAATTCTTTTAGGGCTTCCCTGGTGACGCAGTGGTTGAGAATCCGCCTGCCAATGCAGGGGACACGGGTTCGAGCCCTGGTCTGGGAAGATCCCACATGCCGCGGAGCAACTAGGCCCGTGAGCCACAACTACTGAGCCTGTGCGTCTGGAGCCTGTGCTCCGCAACAAGAGAGGCCGCGATGGTGAGAGGCCCGCGCACCGTGATGAAGAGTGGCCTCCGCTTGCCACAACTAGAGAAAGCCCTCGCACAGTAAACGAAGACCCAACACAGCGAAAAATAAATAAATAAATTAATTAATTAATTAATTTTTTAAAAAAAAGAAATAGGGAATGTAAAAAATAAAAAAAATTCTTTTAATAATGTGGAAAAGAACTGATAATATAGCACTTATGATCCTTGTACAGAGAAAAAGCTCAGGCAGCCGTGCAAGTGGGCATGAAATTTTCATTTTCTATTAAGATTCATTTTATCTGGGTCCCTTAAATGCCTCCAACAAACTACTTCCTGCTGTCCCCTGCCCAGCTTGCTCACATAAACAGAAAATTAACAGCCCAAAGACTTGAATCAGTACTTTTCACATTAGGTGGGTGCTTCTCTGCAATAGTGATATGCATCTTTATTAGGAGGAATAAAAATGTTTATCATTTCATGTTATGCTTTATTTGGCATATGGAAAATTCTGTAAAGTGGAAGCAGTTTCTAAATACATAAGTTATTATCTAATGTGCATTTCCAAATCAGTCGATCCATTTTCAGAGCTCTAAACGTGAGCCAAACAATCGTAATTGCCCTTGATCTACTTTGCTTTGTATTGATGTGATGTTTCATGGACCATTATTTTGTAAGCCAGATTCCTAGTGTATTTGGGGCCTAAGTTATGTTAGGGCCTTAACTACTGCTCAGTTTTCTTAATATTTGCAATATGTTTCTAATAATTTCCTAGTTGGGGTCCTAAAATTATAATTAAACACAAGACTCTAGGTGTGAGTGCAAGAAAAGAATATTGAGATACTATTGTTGCTGTTAGTATTATTGATAATGTTATTGGGACTTGCCTGGTGGTGCAGTGGTTGAGAATCTGCCCGCCAATGCAGGGGACACAGGTTTGAGCCCTGGTCCAGGAAGATCCCACATGCTGCGGAGCAACTAAGCCCGCGAGCCACAACTACTGAGCCCACGCACCACAACTACTGAAGCCCACCCGCCTAGAGCCCGTGCTCTGCAACAAAGAGAAGCTACCACAGTAGAAGCCCGTGCACCGCAATGAAGAGTAGCCCCCGCTCGCCACAACTAGAGACAGCCCGCGTGCAACAACGAAGACCCAACGCAGCCAAAAATAAATAAATAAAATTTAAAAAAACAATGTTATTGTTTTATTATTATTATATTTGTCACAATGTAATAGTATTGTATGTAATGAGCACCTGCACTTGTTCCTCTCAAATCATTACTAGTGTGGTTTATAGACATACGACTCGATTTAGAAAAGTGTCTCTGGCTAGACAGAAGCATTGCAAGCATCCCTCCTTGCTGGCAGGAGATAACTGTAGTTCTTTGGCTGCCCAAGGGTGGAGGTGGGGAAAGGCAACAGACAGGAGTTGTATTTGTCTGCAGATTATACTTGATTATCTCTGCAAATACAAGAGACTCTGAATGGCTCTCCTCTTATTCATTTAAGTGTGTCCTTTGGAAAGCATATCGGAACATGTGTACAAATGGTTTTCATAGAATCTGCAGCCCCGCAGAGCGAACCATGCTTTGTGGACCTGTGTCAGGAGACCCTGAAGAGGAAGCAGCCTGCCATCGCCAAGCTTCTGTGCTTACACCCTTGCACGGAGTCTAATCTGCACAAGTGGTTTAACACAGCAACTACACACCCACTAAAGTTATTTTAGGAAGAGGAATAGATTTCCTCTCATGAGGAATGAAAATATTAGCCCAAATCAACATCTTAAGGAAGGAGCATAGGAGAGAGAGACAGAGACAGAGACAGAAATAGATTCGGTCCATTTCTCTGGGCTCTGACACTTTATCACAGGACAGACCTGTAGTGAGAAAAAGCTAGGACACTGCTTCCATCCTGACACTTCCTCCCTCAGGAATGTGAAGCAAGATCAGTGGCCCTTAGGGTTTTTATGTGATGTTTGAATTATGTGACTATATCATCAAGACAGTTTCCTGCAGGAGAACCTAGACAGGCTGCCCACATCTTGCCGTAACATGGGTCCTGGTTCTGAGGCTCTTCTACCTCATGAGAGAGATTGAATGGGTGTCTTTTCACGTGCTGTCGGTGAATGATTGACTGGAGAACAAAAACAAAGGGATCATTAAAATATTAGATATCCGTGGTTACTGGTCATGTTTATAACTTCAACTGCTGCTCAGATACATGAGAAATAAGTGTCATTTAGTCTGTGTAACCAACAGGATGTATGTATATGTACGTGTGAATTGATCATTTGATCGAAATGATGGTAGGTAGATGGAGAGATAGAAAGAGAGAGATCAATCAATCCACATGATGATGATGGTGTTGATGATAGATAGATGATAGATAGATCTATCGATAGATAGATAGTTGATAGATTTAGAGAGAAGGAGAGAGATTTATGTTAAGGAATTGGCTCACACAATGTGGACACTTGCTAAGTCCAAGATCAAGGCGCTGGCAAGGTTGGATTCCTCTGCAGTCTCTCGCCCTGACTTACAGATGTGCACCCTCCTGCTGCCTCTTGACATGGTCATCCCTCTACGCACACACGCCCCTGTGTCTCTGTGTGTCCTAATTTCCTTTTCTTCTAAAGACACCAATCAAGATTGTATTCAGGTCGACACTAAAGGCCTTATTTTAACTCACCCCATTAAAAGTCCTGTCTCCAAATACAGTCACATTCTGCGGGATTGAGGGTTAGCACTACAACATATGAATTTGGGGAGGGTGGGGGGAGATCACAGTTCAGCCCCTAACAGTCTAGTTGTAAAATTATGCTTCTCTACTTTAAGTTACTTATTATTGAAATATCATTTTATTAATGAATTTTTGGAGGTTATACCGAAGCATGCAATCAAAACTTCTATATCTGCCAAGATACTTTTAAGCTCAAGTTAGAAAAATTAAACAGAGAAACAAACAAAAACAGAAGTCTTACAGACTTTTTTAAAGCAAAACATATACCGATTCATAAAACTGAAGGTGGAAGTTGAGAAGGTTTTAGGGTTGGCTTGATCCAATGGCCGTGGCTCTGATTCCCAGATTGGCACTCCACAACATGCAGTTTTTGTCCTACGGCTGGTTCCTAGAGCAAAGCCACATACCTTCAAGTGATAATGTCCAGAGAGGAAAGAAATTGTACTTCCCTAAGGATTTCTCTTAAACGTGAGGGAATTTATCCCAAAAACCCTTAGGAAACTTCCAGGGATTTTATTTCTGACTTAGGTCATATTCCCATTCCTGAAGCAACCCTTATGCCTATCAATAAACTTAAGTAGGTTCTTGCATTGTTCACTGAGAAAAGAAATGAGGTACTCATGAGTGATCATCTTTAAGGTTCAAACATGGTCAACCCCCCAAATTTGTAGAAGCACAGAGGTGGATGGCAGAATAGATTTGGAAGATAACACCATGATGACCTCTATAATTGCCTGTGGAAAGGAAATGCAACTCACACTTTAAATATGAGCACAAGCGACTTAAATGAAGAATATTTTGCACAGAGAATAGCAAACAATTTTCTGCAAATGTGTGCTGTTTCTAGAGAGGTTGAAGAGACTGGCATTGAAGACTCATATTTGTTTTGTTGTCTATATTAGATTATGGTCCAGTGACTATAATGTCTTTAAACCATAAGAAAATAAGTTTGTTTAATATTGGCTCCCTGGACGTGGAGTGTTTGTTTATTGGGTATAATGTGGCATTTTAACTGAGAGCAATGATTGTTTAATTTCATTTCCAGTGTCTTGAAATAATCTAAAACGTTCATCTTCCTGCTACTGTTATAAATCAAGAAGCATTGACTTCCATTTCTAACGACATTTATATTAGTTTTATTTTCACTTTACAGGATCTTGCATGTTTGATAAAAACATGACAGATTCTCAGAAAAACCGAAAATTGTTTAAAAACAATGTTCAGGTTCTTTTATTGTGCTATAAGCTGTTTATTATTTGGCAGATGTTTTTGTAGCTTGAAGCAAAAGTTGTAGCTCCTAATTTTGCGTTTGAATATATCTTCAAAAGGCTCCAATTAGTACTATACCCTAACATTGAAATTCTTAATATGTAATAGATTTATATTTTCATAATAAGATCTGCTTGTTTACAGAATATAGTGAGAAAGAAAAAAAAGCTTTCTTTTGGGGAATCATTTGTATCGTGATGGTCCTGCACTTATGCATCAGCATGCAAAGTGTGAATGGTTACAGCCCTGAGTGTTTATCATCTTGAGAAGAAAACAGAAACCAGGAAAATATTCCAGTATTCAGTGATTTAACCTGAACTCCTAAGAGTCTTCAGTATATTCCTTGCAGAGCCATAGAATGGAAAAACAATTTTTTGAGCTCTGAATCATACGTGTGTGTGTGTGTGTGTGTGTGTGTGTGTGTGTGTGTGTGTGTGTGTGTGTGTATAGTTAAATCTTATTTAACAATTATGGCTAAATAGGTCTGGCAATAGAGAAAATGAGTTCTTGATCGGAAACTTCCTATTCACCGATAAACTGAATTTGCCCAAAGAATGGTCATTGATTACACAAAGAAAAAGTCTCACCAAAAACCTCCCATTACATCTGGTTAAAAAAAAAAAAAAAAAACATGCCCTGCTTCTGCCCACCCCGTCACTGTGGCGTCTGGCTCCCCTGGAGGTCTTGCCCTGCTGCTGCAGCTGCCCGGCAGGAGAATCTTGGCTGATGACCTTCAACTCTCCTGCACCTCCTCCTACCCCTGCTGACCCAGAAAAATACTTAGGTAGAGCTGTAGGATCAGCAGTGCTTTTTTTGTTTTTGTTTTTGTTCTTGTTCTTGTTTGTAATTGCAAGTGTGTGGCATCCTTGAAGTCATTCTTAGGACTGTACCTCTGTGTCTCCTTTCTGTTTAGTCGTGTTCAACATCCAATATCCAAACCTTTCCAAGCTTCGTCTTCTCTTGTGGCACCCGGCCACCCACCTGTCTCCGCCTTCCTGAACCCTTCTATTTTGTCTTCTGAAACTTGAATTCCATGACTAACAAATTCTATTATACTCTCAGCCGCTTCACTACACACCCACATACAGTCTTGCTTTCACCAAATTTAGCAGATCCCTGAAGGTATGATTCCCTAGACCTTCTTTTACGTATAGATGGCTCATTTTCTGTCACCCTGCTGCTGCCCTGGGTTATGCAAATCCTGCCATTGGATGTGACCTCATAGATAAGCAATATGCTTCCCTCTCTTGTCATCTTATCTGGACTTCAGGATTCCAGCACCAGTATCCCCTTTGACCTTCCTATAAGGCTTAAATGCTCTTGGCTCAAAAGAATATTAATTTTTCCAATTCACTGGGGGCACTTACACTTGTTCAATGTATGTGAACACATCATAGACCTGTGAGTGAATATGGGATCTCTTTACGTCCATGGTTTCAGTTCTCAAACAATCCCTCACAGAGATTTCCATCTATTATATCCATATGGTTGTACAGTGTCTTTAAACTTCTAATACAATTAATACATTAAATTCCCACTAAGGAAAGTGTTCCTCTTCACAAAAGTGGGTAATATATATTAATAGACATACTATATTAATAAATTAATATAAAGGAAGCAGAAGTGGTATTAAAATTGAACTCTCAATCAGGAATTGCATGAGACAGACCTAATATTTTTGAGTGCCAACATTGTCCCTGTTAATCCAAGTGGTTCTTAGTTTGGGTTCTCTCAAGAGAAAGCCTTGATATAAGGATTTCTTACAAATAGATTATTTAGGATGTGATTCCCAGGAAGCATGGTGAGGGAGCAGGGAATTAAGACAGGAGAGAAAGGGAAGCCGCCGATGTTGGCGTGGCCGGTATCGCTGTGGAAAATTGGGGTCAGTCCTGGGGAGACCCTCGCAGGACTGTAGAACCTGTCTCGGATCTTCCCCCCAAAGAGTGAGGATCAGGGGTGGTGACCCATCAGCTTTCATTCCTTGCAAGACAGAGAGTTAACTGTGGCGCATTCATTCCCCTGAACGTGCGGTGTGGACTGAGCACCACCGCGTCCAACTCCTTGCAGCCTCAGAACACGCGAAAGCGAAGTGGGAAGCTGCCTGTATACAGAGAAACTGTCTGCACATGAACTCCAGGCTACAACGGGAGGGTGTGGAAAGAGCCTTGACAGTTTCCTTTACTGTAACCTAGACTATGTTAGGGGAAGGAAAATATCCACAAATAGCCAGTGGCATTTTTCCAAACATAGCTAAACTAGGTTGAAAGGGACTCTGCGTTGCACAGTCAATAAGGGCTTCTGATTGATGGAGAAGTCGCCACCTCGTGGCTGCATTTCCTAGAACCCATGGTTTCCTCTCTTGCGTGGCATGGCCAGAGAGGCTGGAAAAGTGAGTAGGAGAGTTTCACTACCTCATCGTGAAAGTGGCACGCCTCACCACAGCTAAGAACTAACCAGAACTAGTTACATATCCCTGTTTTGCTTGCAGAAAGCTGGGGCTGGTGGGGAAGCAAAGAGTATACCTAGCAAGCATGACTGTCTGCTATATTCCATCATTGTGATCATGAATAGAAATGATCGTAGTTGTACTAATAGTAGCCATAGCTATAATAGTATATGGTTGTAAGCGTAGTCCTTGTAATTTTTTGATGCTATAGGAAATCTGCACAGCAAAAGGAAATTGAGAGATCTGAAATCTTACCAAAAAAGGTGTCTTTTTTTTATACATATAGTTGTTTTACATTAAGGAGGAAAAAAGTTAGTGATCACCCAAACAATATCTAATTGGGATGCCTTTGAGTGTTAAATGGAGGAAATTGCATCTCAAAATAATTTAAGCCCGGAGGTGGGGAGGGGGATAAATTAGGGGTTTGGGATTAACATAGACACACTACTATATACAAAATATTGAGAGATAAACAACAAGGACCTACTGTAGAGCACAGGGAACTCTACTCAGTATCTTGGAATAACCTATAATGGAAAAGAGTGTAAAACAAGAATATATATATTTATATATATGTATAACTGAATCACTTTGCCATAGTAGTACAACAGTTTGCTGAAATAAACACAACATTGTAAATCAACTCTATTTCAAAAAAAATTTTTTGTAAGTAAAATAAAAAAATATAAATAAAATTATGTAAGCCCTACGCCCAGTACCCAGTACTGAACAATTCAGGTTAAATATCAGGAGAGCTGAGGCAGGATTACAAATACTGTCCTTACCACCTAGTGTTTGGTCCTGTCACCTGGGCGGCCTCCTTCTCAGATAATCAGGTTCTTTCCATGATGGAATGAAGCGGGGTGGGTTCAAAACAGAAATGTGACAGAGGTAAGAGGACACAAAATTCAGTCTTGACATGACTGGGACTGTTTCAAGGTAATGCTTGCTTTCTGGGCCTTTGACTCTTTCTCTGGTGGACAATCTTTTTTTTTTTTTTTTTTTAAATAACTGTTTTTAGATGGCTATTTTAATTAATTAATTTATTTATTTTTGGCTGTGTTGGGTCTTCGTTTCTGTGCGAGGGCTTTGTCTAGTTGTGGCAAGCGGGGCCCACTCTTCATCGCGGTGCGCGGGCCTCTCACTATCGCGGCCTCTCTTGTTGCGGAGCACAGGCTCCAGACGCGCAGGCTCAGTAATTGTGGCTCACGGGCCTAGTTGCTCCGCGGCATGTGGGATCTTCCCAGACCAGGGCTCGAACACGTGCCCCCTGCATTGGCAGGCAGGCCCTCAACCACTGCGCCACCAGGGAAGCCCAGGTGGACAATCTTCACTCTTTTTCTGGGGCTTCTGGGATGGTGTCCTGTTTGCAGAACTATACAAAGAAAATCCCATCCATAAATCATCCTGCAAAACTTAACAAAGAGGCCTGTCAAGAGGGTGGGCAGGAGGTAAGAGTGGGTAGTGATTTGGGATGTATATTGTGTTTGAGTTTTATTAAGTTTTATATTTCATTAATCAATTTTACCATTGGGTCTCACACAAAACTGCCATTTTAAGAGCACCCACCTGTTGGGTTCAAGTACAGTCAGAAAACGTGAGAATTCTTTCCCCTGATGGAGTCATCGCCCACCCCTGAAACGGTCTCTGAGGAAATACCATGCTTTGATGGACGTCAGGTCTGATCTGGGAGATAGAGATTCCACAGAGCACGTGACAGGAGACAGGGAGAGTGGGTCATTCTCCAGTGGAGAGTCTGGTGGCAAAACTCACAGGTTCCATCTCATAAACTATAAACTAGGACACGAGGGAGGCAATTGAAGGTCTGGTTAGACTAGAGGCAACAGAATTAAAGGCATCTTGAAATCTGTCCCACGTTGGCTACTCCATCAATTATTTTCTTGGGCAAGAGAAATAGAAAAAGGGCAAGAAGAAGTCAGGGTGACAACAGGGCAGTTTCTCTCCTCTGTCTTCTCAGGTTCCCTTGTGGCTTGTTCCACAGTTTTTGGCTTCCTGGTGACTTGTAGCAACTTTCACCTCGTTACTAGGACTTGTGCATCATTGCTTGAGTAACGAATACACACAATTGTATACTTTTCCATATCTGTTTGAAAGCTCTCTTGGCTAATACTTATATTTGAAATTATTAGCATAATTGAATCTTTACTTATATCCATAAAGTTTTTATTTCTTCAGGACATTCTGTATCTAGATTTCTATGATCTTTTAAAAAATAGGAACATTTCACAATTATTTTAAATAAACTTCAAAGTAGAGTTATAATAGAATGATGCTTTTGATTCTTCCATAAATTGTATCATGTAATTTTGTCCATTTCAGGTGTTGCTCTAAGTCATCATGCCATCCCTCACATCTTCCTCTTAACTATATCCTCTCATAGTAGTATTCGTACATTTTTAATATTCTCTAAGTTTCATTCAAGGGCAGTTTTATTTCTTAAGCCTTCATACAGTCAAAAGCTATCAGTGTCACCAAAATAATAGTCACGCAATCTTTAATCCAATTTTCTATGTCAGATAATTCTTTATGATTTTACAGTTGGTTGCTTCTATTTTCTCTCCCCTTTGAGAGATGAATTCAGTTCTAAAATGGTTACATGTGTCCTCAGTTTACATCCTCGATCATACGCCTTCAGCTGCCTCTCCATTTCTGGACTATCTTTGGCAAATATCTGGCCTCTGAGTGTAATTACAACAAGTGAGCAGAGGATATGAACCAAGTCTTAATGAACTGTTATCTCTTATAGCTTGCTAGAGCTAACAGGATAAAACTAATTGCATGCCTAGTTACTTATAAGAGTCATAAGTAGACAGATTCCAAGCTCCGATTTTAAATGTGATCATCATCTGACTTACAATTATTTATTCTTTTGTTAAGAATACAATTATTTATTCTCTTGTTCCAAATTACAGAGTGTTAATAAGATTAATAATTTGCCGTCATAGATTATTTTTGATAAAGTTATCTATTGGTTTCTTCTTCTGATGGATGATAGATAGTAAAGGAAGAAATTTACAGGGAACCCTTCAGAAGAAAGAGGGACGATGCATCAATTACAGAAATAAAAATCAATAACCACACTTTGGATTTGGTTCAGGTAGATATTATTACAATGATGGGAATTCTAAGAATCTGTGAGTCTTTGACTTTTAAACTTCTCTGTTTCTACCTTCCTGGATCTTCTCAAATTCTCCCTCCTACCTCACCCACCTTGGATTCATTGGCTGAAACACTTTCAGTTGCATTACTTGCTCTGCTCAATTGTCCTAATTACTTATGTTAATGAAACAAGAAAATGTTGGAAATATTGTTAATAAAATTCAGCACACATAAGAACATGAGTGGGAAAATTCAAACAGGGGAAACAGATGCATTCAGATTAACCTATACAATATGCTCTAATTTTATGTCCTAAAGGGACATTTGAGTAAAAATATCTAGTTAAAACTTCCGAAGTAATGAAATATTGCCAAGCATTTGTGGAGATAGGAATTGAAATTCTATTGTCTGACAGGAAATTACTAAAAAATTGTTTAGTAATTGTTTAGTAAAGCAGACGTTGTCTTTTTTAGAAATCACTTTCTTCTTCAAGGATTTTTTTTTTAAAGTTAAACTTCTTTATCAAATTCATTTAATATTTGCTTGGACAAAACGACAAAAAGGAAAAAAAGAAAAGTTTAGAACCCTGGATTTAATTTATTTCTAGGTAGCTAATTTAAATTTGTAATCAGATGCATTTCTTGCATTTTCTCATATTTTTTTTCATAGAACAATGTACCTAGTTACATGATACTTCTGCTTTGGGTATAGATTGCAGTAAGAGGAGTATTTCAAAGTTGAAACGAATTGTGTTAGGCATTTAGCCGTGGAAGTAACTAAAGAAGACATAAATGTAGATTGTCAGGAAGAGGAGAAATGATCGCCTTTAAGGTGGAATTTGGAAAGAAACTGGGGTTTGATGAAGCAGAGATTCTTGAAGCCTGCTGCAGATGATACAATCTGAGAAAATCATTTAATAAAGAAAGTTAGTGAAGAAGAAAAGAGATGTCTTCTCATAAGATATAGACATTTGGGGCTTCCCTGGTGGCGCAGTGGTTGAGAATCTGCCTGCTAATGCAGGAGACACGGGTTCGAGCCCTGGTCTGGGAAGATCCCACATGCCACGGAGCGGCTGGGCCCGTGAGCCACAGCTGCTGAGCCTGCGCGTCTGGAGCCTGTGCCCCGCAACGGGAGGGGCCGCGATAGTGAAAGGCCCGCGCACCGCGATGAAGAGCGGTCCCCGCACCGCGATGAAGAGTGGCCCCCACTTGCCGCAACTAGAGAAAGCCCTCGCACGAACCGAAGACCCAGCACAGCCATAAATAAATAAATAAATAAATAAATAAATAAAAATTAAAAAAAAAAAAAAAAAAGATATAGACATTTGTCTTAAAATTAATCGATGTGTTATAAAATAATTATGTCAACCATAAATTGTGCTTTTAACTTAGTGTTTCAGATGGATATCTTTCTTTAAGAAGTACTTTAAGAAACAGTCTTTCTTAAAATTCTTCTAGGGACACTTTTAACTAGAAATATTAAAAGGAGGAAATGAATAAGGTGAGATCAGCTAAACCCTACAGTACAGAATGAATGAGGTAGCATTTACTAATACGTGATACAAACACACGCTCACTCATAATACACTCCCTCATACATCAAATACACTATGAGATAGACACCCACATATCTGATAGCATTTTAAAATTCTAAAACAGAGAACATGAGACCCCACAATATAGTAAAAATCGATACAATTTGTACTCTTCCAGGAAATGTGAGCTGTGGGATTATTGTATATGATTTCTATAGAGGAGGGATGAATAATAACGAACAGAAATAACGTAACTCTCTAGTGTCTTATTTGAATTCCTCTTTCCTGGGAAATTAGTGAATAGCTTTGCTCAAATGGCTGTTGAAGTGTCATCAGTGATCTGGTCAGCACTTTTCTTTCACTATCCCGGTTCTATCTGTCATAGGACTCGCATCTCTGAAATACTCTGAGTTTCTTTCACAAACACTATTAACTCTCTAGTATCAGATCTTAGATCTTAGTATCAGGCCGCAGTTCCTGAAAGATGCAGAAGCTTTCTGCAACAATTCGAATTCAACATCGCCAGGTCTGTTAGCCATGCTGTATCTCTCCTGATTTCTCTAATCCATGAAGTATGAGAGCTTTTATAAAGGATGCTCTACCAGAATGCAAACCTGCCTGAGTATTTCTTACAACTCTTGCTCTGGCCTGGACTTTGTAAGCCTTCACTACTTTAGGGTGGATAAGAAATGTTTTTCCTATGTGTAAACGCACATTCCTCTAATGTGTTTTGGGTTTTAATGCCCCCAGACAATCAAAACTGGCCACAACAATTGAATTAACAACTAAAGCCCATGAGGAAAATGTCTGACTCTCCAGTTCTTTAACCATGGTGTAGCCACTGTTCATAAGTGTATGGCTAAATTCAGCATAGCATAAACAATTTAAGACTTTCTGCTTTATGGCTAAATTCATCATAGCATAAACAATTTAAGACTTTCTAGCCTGTTATGTCCTTTAATTGCAAGAGGATAAAATAATTTGTATTCACTTTGACCCTCAGTCATCAAGAAAAGTTTAAATTACATTCAGTTTCCGTGGTTAAAAAGGCAAAAAAAAGTAGATGAAACATGTTATTTACATATCCATAAAACCAGTTATAAACTTTAAAGTTAGTATTTAAAGGCATAAAATTCAGGTTTCCAGAAAAGCCTTCTATGTGCAAAAAACTTTATTAAGGAAAACTTCTTGTTTTCCATTGATGGAGGATAAATGGTCACTGTAGTTAGTTTCACTAACTTAAACACAATCATATTTTGTGTCTGTTTGGCTGAAGATAAGAGTATCCCATAGAGAAACCCTGAGAACATGTAATTAACTCATTGATATTAACTATTATGAACTGCATTACACTATCCCCATAATATTCACGCAGGTTCTATTTTTCTTTGCTAATAAGAATAATCAAAAATATTTCATGTGTTTGTGAAATTTGTTAAATTAGCTATTAGAAACTATTCGGGTATCAGGAAGATAATCAAGTGAAACTGACACGTGGAAAAACGTATTAAGTTCAGATGAAGCAACTCTTAATCAGGATCAACAACACTGAGTCATGTAGTATTATAACAACTACCAGCAGTCATGACAGTAAATAGGAAAACAGAGCAAAACGACATGAACTTCAATATAGGGAACCTAATCAGAGCAGGAACTAACATCCACTGCAATTGACTGTACTATAATCAATTATTCAAACAAAATTTAAGAGAAAATCAGTTAACAATCTAATTAAAAATCATCCAATGCCCTCAGTTATTCTGTTTAAGTAAGATCATTTTAGTTCCTCATTTAGAATTTAGACTAATTATTCAATTAAAATTTCAGGGTAACATTGACCTTATAAAACCTCTATTCCTGGCATTTAAATGTAGACTGTTAAATATTCTGAATGAACATTTGGCCCATCTGGCAAAATCGTTGGCATTTTTTGGATCATTTCAGGATATCTCGCCTTTTCTGTCCTTAAATTAAATACCACTCCCCTTTCCAGGTGGTTTAGAGACAGTAATAAAATAGGTCAAATTTTAAACTCTGTGATCTTTTTATTGTCGACTTTTCAAATGCTTGGCGCACTGGAGTCCTGTCATTTTTTTTATACCTGAACTGAGATTTCTTTTATTCTGCTGTGCCTAGACCTTTTGTAATCACATTTTCCCATGTGGTCATGAAATTAGGCTTTATAAAACAGAATAATTAAATTTTCTGACCAGTTGTCAGCTGTTTTTACTAAAAAGTATCAAGGTGTATTTTGAATTGGTAATTTCAAATGCTCTCTAGACAGAGGGGATCAAGATGGCAGGGTCAGACGACCCTGAGCTCACCTCCTACCATGGGTTTTTATCTGAAGAAAACAGAAACACTTTGGATTTGAAAAGATACATGCATCCTTATGTTCATTGCAGCATTACTTACAATAGTCTAGATAGTAAAGCCACCTAACTGTCTATTGTTAGATGAATGGAGAAAGAAGAGTGGTATGTATATCTATCTATCTATCTATCTATCTATCTATCTGTATATATATGTATGTACATATACATACATATATATATACATAGATATAAATATATATATATAAACACACACAGAATGGGATATTAGCCACAAAAACCAATAAAATTTTGCCATTAATGACAACATGAATGCATCTAGAGAGTATTCTGCTATGTGAAATAAGTCACATAGAGAAAGACAAATACCGTATGATCTCACTTATATGTGGAAATCTAAAAAAGCAAAGCAAAGCAAATGAACAAACAAAATAAAATGCAAACAGCCTCATGGATACAAAGAACAACGAGGTGGTTGCCAGAGGGGAGGGGAGGGGAGGGGGGGCTGGGAAAAGTAGGTAAAGGGAATTAAGATGTACAAACTTTCAGTCATAAAATGAATATACAGCATAAGGAATAACGTCAATGATACTGTAATAACTTTGTATGTGGACATATGTTTACTAGACTTATGGTGGTGATTATTTTGTAACGTATTTAAATGTCAAATCACTATGTTGTACACTTGAAGCTAACATAATGTCGTATGTCAACTCTACCTCATTAAGAAATAAATTATTTAATTTAAAAAGTATACTCCTAATAAGTATAGTCCAATGTCTTTCACACAAGTGCATACACACACACACACCCCCCACACGAATTACAGACAAAAATGGTGTCAGTTTTCTAGTGGAATCCAAACCATTTAAAATGTCAGTGAAGTGAGAGAGCGGCATGGACATATATACACTACCAAATGTCAACTAGATAGCTAGTGGGAAGAAGCCACATAGCACAGGGAGATCAGCTCGGTGCTTTGTGACCACCTAGAAGGGTGGGATAGGGAGGATGGGAGGGAGACGCAAGAGGGAGGGGATGTGGGGGTATATGTATACGAATAGCTGATTCACTTTGTTATACAGCAGAAACTAACACACCATTGTAAACCAGTTATACTCCAATGAAGATGTTTAAAAAAAATGCCAGCGAGAAAAATAAAATGTTAGCTGAAACACCATCACATGTCTTGAACAATTTTAAACAAGTTCCATGATTAAAAATTATCTGTGTCTGTTTGCACAGGAATGTGCTGTAGCTCCTAGGGGCTGATCTGATCTCTTTCTACTGTATCTTTAAAACACTGGGGCTGTAAATGTTTCACTGTTTGTAAAGAGAAAACTGTCCCAGTGTGTGGTCTTCAGGTCTCCGTCCCCATTAGATCTCTACTGATTAGTTGGATTTGTTTCCACATCCACTTTTTTGTTTAACTTAAGGACTTATTTTTGACTTACCTCAACTCAGCACGTCTTTTCATTTTCACAAACTTACCACTCACCCCCAAAATATTAGTGAGCTGTGTAGATTTTCATATATAATTCAGAAGGGAAGTGGGGGAGGATTTTAAGTCAAACCACCAAGAGCAAATTAATAACCATAATCAAAATTGTGTTTTTGTTTTTGTTTTCCAGAGACTCTTCTTCCTGGAAAGCCCATGCTGGGATCTTTTCCAGCCCCCTTTCCTCTCATCGTCTTGTTTCTCAGGCTCTAGAGTCACCCTAGTGTTTCTGTCCATCTCTTCACCAGTCTTGGGATGCTTTCTATATCCTTAGGCAGAGCAATTTAGCCAGTCCCAGCTTCTGCTCCAACCTTGCAAATCTACATCCATCCTCTAGTGGTCATTGTGTGGTAAAGGGGGGAAGGGGGTGAATTTAAACAACGAACAAAAAGTAACAAAGATTAATAATAGGCTTTAACTATCTACCAGGAAAGAAAGAAGGAAGGGAGGGGAAAAGTAACCAACTATTTAAAGTTCTTTTTAAGTGCCAAAAATACATATGGATGTCAGAAAACCTTGAAGTCAGTCCAAATGTGATGTATCTCTCCCACATGTTTTGTGGAAATTGACACTTTGACATATGTGAAGGCTCACCTTCTGTCTGTTAAACACCTGAATCCTTCTTACTTAGCAAACCCCTTTCTCAAAGGGAGTCCAAAGAAACTGTCCTTTAAGTCCCATTTAAATGACCATGAATCCCAAATAGATGATGACCGAACACATGTGGTTTTGTGCCCTGTTAGATTGTTTTACATTCCTTCTTTCATTAAAATTACTACTGATTCGTTTTGCTTCATCATGATTTATCTTAAGCCCGGTGTGGGTAAATCTGTGGTTTATTTCCCCAGTCTTGGTGAGTCTTTTTTCGTACATGTTGTCCAGACGTCTAATAGGGATTTAAGTAACGATAGCCTTCACTCCGGTGTTTCCCAGTTCAGGACCTTCTGCAGCCTCGGCCATTTCACAAGCCAGTGTGGATATTACTTGCGTACGTGGCAAAGGACCACAGGCGTCTTGCCGTGTTGAGGAGGAGAGCTGGGGGTGAATCACTTCCGATTCTGGATGGTACACAGAACCATCGAACGATTAGAGAGACCATACAGTCATGCTGGTGTCTTAGGAGACTCTGAGGACCAAATCAACACTGATTCTCTCCCTTCCTACATGGCGAATTTTACTAAGTAGAAAGGATAGAGTTTACCAAATGGCACTTTTATTGCACCCTTTGCCTAGGAAGAGAGCTGTGGGATCTTCAGCTTCTTTGTTCCAAAAGCAGTCAGATAGTTTACACGGTAATAAAAGCAGCAGCTGCCATTTGAGACAGCTAGCACGAGGCAGTGAGTGCTATGAGTGCGTTGTTGTATTTTCTAAGAAAAGTGCTCATGAAAGCACCGTTTTTTCCTAACCCCAAACACTAATGGGAGTGTAACTAGCTGTAGACACTCTCCCTTCAGCAGGTTAGAGGAAAGCCGCGTTAGGTCGGACCTCTGAATACCTGCACTGTACGATGAATACAGACGGAGTAGGGGAGCCAGGATAGAGGAAAAGGTACGGATGAGGACCGTACCTTTACATCCAGCAGGAGCTCCGTACATTCTTATTTTTTAATCTTTTAATTTTATTGGAGTATAGTTGGTTTACAATGTTGTATTAGCTTCAGGTGTAGCAATGTGATTCAGTTATACATATACATAAATGCATTCTTTTTTAGATTCTTTTCTCATATAGGTTATCACAGAATATTGAGTAGAGTTCCCTGTGCTATACAGTAGGTCCTTATTGGTTATCTATCATATATAGTAGTGTGCATGTGTTCATCCCAAGCTCCTGATTTATCCCTCCCCGCCATATTTCCCCTGAGTTTGTTTTCGCTATCTATAAGTCTGCTTCTGTTTTGTAAATAAATTCATTTGTATCTTAATTCACGTGTCCAAATTCTGTTATATTTCCAACTAATGCATAAGACAAAGAGAGCCAGGTAGAGATAATAACATTTCTAAAATACTAAAAAAAAAAGCCACCTTTTCTTTCAGGAAGTTCTCCCAAATTAACTGCTCTGTTTATCAACAAGCCCTTAACTAGCACCTACTACCTAAGAGCGTGGGATACAGAGAAAGGGAAGCAGTGGCACTGCCTTTCACTCGTCAATATCGTAGTTGAGGAGATGAGTTCACGTGTGTGAAAGGGTGGTTGGCAACGCCAGACAAATGCTGAATGGGAACTGTTGACACAACACCTTGTAGGGGTTCAGAGGCAATTTGACAAGGATTATAAGGGTCATTTAATCCAGAGAGGAAGTAGGATCTGAGATGGTTCTAAGTTGGAGATAATTATTTTCCATGTTGTGAACAAAATTATGGAAACTTTGATAATAGAGAAATTGCAACCCAGAGCCTGACACCTGGCCAGAACTCAAATATCTGTTGAAGAAATACCACAGTACCCACCGCCCCCCTTTATCCACGGTTTCACTTCCTATGATTTCAGTTACCATGGTCAACTGCAGTCCGAAAATAATTAATGGAACATTCCAGAAACAAATGATTTATGTTTTACATTGGGCACCATTCTGAGCAGTGTGGTGAAATCTCTCACCATCTCCCTCCATCCCACTGGGAACTCGGACCTGAGTCATCCCTTTGTCCAACATGTCCAGCCCGTTAGTCACTTAGTAGCATCTGGGGTATTGGATTGACTGTCTCAGTATTACTGTCTCCATATTGTGTTCAAGTGGCCCTTATTTTACTTTAAAATGGCCCCAAAGCTCAAGAGTAGTGATGCTGGCAATTCAGATATGCCAAAGAGAAGCCATAAAGAGCTTCCTTTAAGTGAAAGGTGAAAGGTCTCAACTTAAGAAAAAGAATCTTATCCTAAGGTTGCTAAATTCATTGCTGAAAGAATGAATCTTCTATCCGTGAAACTGTGAAGAAGAAAAAAAATTGTGCTACTTTTGCTGTCACACCTCAAACTGCAAAAGTTAACAGCCACTGGTGCTTAGTTAAGATAGAAAAGGCATTAAATTTGTGAAATATGTTATTTTGAGAGAGAGAAAGAGAAAGAGACATCACATTCACATAACTTTTATTTCAATATATCATTATAATTGTTCCACTTTTTTATTAGTTACCGTTGTTAGTCTCTTACTGTGCCTAATTTATTGATTAAACTTTATCACAGGTATGTATGTACAGGAAAAAACAGTATATATAGGGTCTAGTACTATCCACAGTTTCATGCATCCACTGGGGATCTTGGAACATATCCCCTGTATAAGGGGGGGGTGACTGTATTTTAATACACACAATAAATACAGTAAGTCCCCTGAACATGAACAAGTTCCATTCCGAGAGCGTGTTCATAAGTCCAATTTGTTCGTAAGTCCAGCAAAGTTAGCCTAGGTACCCAACTAACACAACCGGCTATATAGTACTGTACTGTAATAGGTTTATAGTACTTTTCACACAAATGATATAAAAAACAAACACAAAAAATAAAACATTTTAAATCTTACAGTACAGTACCTTGAAAAGTACAGTAGTCCAGTACAACAGCTGGCATACAGGGGCTGGCATCGAGTGAACAGGCAAGCAGAGTTACTGACTGGAGTGGGGAGGGGAGGTGGGAGACGGTAGAGCTGAAGGATTGTCAGCAACAGGAGATGGAGGGCGAGCTGCATTCCACTCACCTGACCTTGATGGCACAGGTTCTGGTTCCTTGCTGTATTGAATTCTGTCTACCCTCTTGAAAAAATGATCCAGTGATATCTGGGTAGTAGCTCTTTTTTTCTCGTCATAGATGACATGGTAGCACTGGATTTCATTCTGAACGGCTGCTGCAACCTTTTTGTACCATTCTACGTTCGGGTCCTGTACCTCAAAAACTAACAGTGCCTCATTAAATAAAGAAAATCCCCTTGCCATTTCCTGCGTCGTGAATCTCTTAGGTTCTTCAGTTACGTCTTGCTTTTGTCTCTCTTTGTCCTTTCTCTGGGCCTCCAATGCCTAGTGCTTCTTAGCAGTACCAGCTACATCACCGCTGCTTTTACGCTTGCTTCTGGACACCCTGGGCTTGAAATAAAGACACTGTACTACTGTACTCTATATAGTACAGTACTGTACAGTAATGTACAAAAGCACAGCCACTTGTAGAGGATGCATACACGTGACAATGTATGCCAGACATGTGAACTAACTTATGTGATAGGACATACGAACTCGCGTTCGCATCTTTGAAAGTTGGCAACTTGAAGGTTTGTATATAGGGGACTTACTGTATATGGGACACCTTACTGTTAGTATCTCCAGTCTGCAGATAAGAGAGTTGGAAATAGAAAGATTCTTTTTGACCTTGACAAGGTCACGCATGCAGGTACTGAGTATTCAAGACTCTGCAGCAGAACTTTCTGACTTCAAACTATCGCACGGATGGATGTGCTCCCTGGAAAGGAAACCCCAAGGGTCAGTCTGGAAACTGAGGTTTGTGGAGGAAGCAAGGGTTTCTGGTGCAGGTTTTGGCGCTCTTTCAAGGCTAACTTGAGAGATTCAAGGTTTAGTAACAGAGAGCAGGTAGCCAGGGGTTCTGAAAGCCTATAATTTTCTTATTTAAATGTTTTCTATTTCTTTCAAATGCAAGAACCATTAAAGAGACTAACTTGTTTCTTACTTCAGTAATCTTTGGGAATATGCATTATATTGAACAGAGAACCAATTTGACAACTCAGACCTACTATCCTGTATTGGACATAGATTATAGGGCACTTTGATTTTCAAATTTGATTTTCAAATTACACCACTCTTGATATCTGGGACACCTGTCATGTGATAAAATCATTTCCATATATATGAATATATATATATATAAAAACTAAAATCCCTAAAACTACTAGTCACAAAAATCAATGGTATATCCTATAATTCATGGTGTCTTTATTAGAATTTAGGATGTAAGGTCATCATAAGGAATAAAAGTCTACAATAGAAGTATAAGAAAACCATTCTAAAAATATAAGAAAAAGACAAAATATTAATCTTACTTTGGGAACAGAGAAAGGCTCAAGGAGAGAGATAAATTTATGTTGGACTTTAAAGAATAAATGAATTTTCTGCAGTGCAGTAGAGGAGGAGAGATGATACATGTTCAGTTACCTGTGACTCGAGGCCTTGCTAAGTAACTTAAAAAAATTCAAAGGGCTTTGTATCTTCAGCCTGTGTTTACTGACATGTCATGGCAGGTGGGTGATAAAGGTAAAAAGTGCATCATCTGTAGCTTTGTTACTTTCATCAAGTTCCATCAACTGTATCGTTAGTTCTCAGGTCCCTAAACTGTAAAGCTGGCCATGACTGTAAAGCTGGCCACTTTAGGGCCATAAAGGGCACTGCCCTCTGATACCCACCATGGCCCACCATGGGGCTTTGCCTGTCTTCTGCTTAAGACACAAGATATAAGGACAGCACTTTTGCTGTCACCTACAGATCTTCACCAGAGGACACAAGTCACATTCCACTGCCTGCCACCACCGGGGAGCTCTCTCTTTACTCTGGCTGAATTCTGAGCGGCTCCTGAACACCCCATCTTCCAGGATCTGCTGTCCAGACCACCGTGGCCCACACCACTCTCTTTCTAGGATGAACTCTCCTCTCTTCTTTGGACATTTCACACTTTTAATTTTCTGTCTTAACACCATCTACTAGTACTCTTAGGAATTCCTAGTCTGTGATAAATTAACACTTTTTTCTTAATTATTTTATTGAAGTATAGTTGATTTTCAAAGTTGTGTTAGTTTCAGGTGTACAGCAAAGTAATTAAGTTTTATATATATATATATATTTTTTTCAGATTCTTTTCCCTTATAGATTATTACAAAATATTGAGTATAGTTCCCTATGCTATACAGTAGGTCCTTGTTGGTTATCTATTTTATATATAGTAGTGTGTATATGTCAATCCCAAACTCCTAATTTATCCCTCCCACCCCCTTTCCCCTTTGGTAACCATAGGTTTGTTTTCTATATCTGTGGGTCTATTTCTGTTTTGTATATAAGTACATTTGTATCTTTTTTTTTTTAGATTCCACATCTAAGTGATATCATATGATATTTGTGTTTCTTTGTCTGGCTTACTCCACTTAGTATGACAATCTCTAGGTCCAATCCATGTTGCTGCAAATGGCGTTATTTCATTCTTTTTTATGGCTGAGTAATATTCCATTGTATATACATACCACATCTTCTTTATCCATTCATCTGGCGATGGACATTTAGGTTGCTTCCATGTCTTGGCTATTGTAAATAGTGGTGCAGTGAACGTTGAGGTGCATGTATCTTTTTGAAGATCTAAATAGACATTTCTCCAAAGAAGACATACAGATGGCCAAAAGGCACATGAAAGGATGCTCAACATCGCTAATTATTAGAGAAATGCAAATCAAAACTACAAGAGGTGTCACCTCACACCGGTCAGAATGGCCATCATCAAAAAGTCTACAAACAGTAAATGCTGGAGAGGGAGTGGAGAAAAGGGAACCCTCCTGCACTGTTGGCGGGAATGTAAATTCGTGCAGCCACCATGGAAAAGAACATGGAGGTTCCTTAAAAAACTAACACTAGAGCTGCCATATGATCCATCAACCCCCATCCTGGGCATATATCCAGAGAAAACCATAATTCAAAAAGATACATGACCCCAATGTGATAAACAAACACTTCTAACCTCTCAATTTCTTCACTGAAATTTCCCAAGACATGTGGGAAGCAACTGAAAACCAGCTCTTCCTGAGGTTTGCACGTGCCCTCTGGAGGCCGCTTACCCTCCAATACTGAGCCTTTGCCACAGGCCGGTTCAGGTCTGTGTCTTCCTAACTCCACACTGCTGTGATTGGATCCTACTCCTCTAAGCTCCTTTACTTGCCTCTTTTTTGTTTTTGTTTTTAAACTAAAGAGATTCTTTCCATTCGAATGTGATGCCATTTATCTCGCTTCTCTATGGCCATCTCTGATAGCATTTCAAGTCAGTTCCCCACAGTAACTGACTATTGTAACGTAGAGACTAGAGCCTTTCTCTCCACTGGCCTTTTCAACAAATTGCATTACATCAAGATATTTGAATTCTCCATTTCCAGTGAATGTTATTCCCCATCACATCAGACAAACGCTTAGATGACCGTACCCTGTCTTCTCCCCAAACAAGTCACTGGAAATCACAGATGTGGTCGGTCCACTTTCTGATCCAGCCATCCATGTGTCTGTTTCAGTGACAACATCCCATTAATTCTTTGTCTTCTTTGACATCTGGTCCCTCCTCGGTTTCTGCATTTCCCTACCATTGATCTCTGCTGTCTTCTGTTCACCCCTATTCATCTTAGATTTCATGGCTCGTCATATATTCTGATATTTTGCCAATATCTTACACTGCCTGGTCTGTCTTTCTAAAGCCCTTTCTGGTGGAAAAAAAAAAAAAAAGCCCTCCATTCCTTGGCAAATCCAGGAGTCTGCCCCCACTCATGCATAGTCACAGGCTGCTAAGTTCTGCTGGAAAAACCAGACAGCCTGACGCTACTGTAAATGCATTACCAGAAACCTCAATTAGGTTTATTAGCAATGGCCAGCAATCCAATGAGCCACTGCATTGACCCATTTTCCATCATTCTATTCTAAATCTACTCTAAACTATTCTAATTATTGATTTCCCTCGAGGTTCCACTCCCTGATTTTAGATAACTTTTTACTGTATAGAGAAAAAAGTAATCCCAAACACAAGAACCTACACTCTTTTCAACCTTCCTTTCTTCCCACTACCTGCCTCTTCTACTTCAATTGAAGAGATGTCCCTTATTTTATTTAAGGATAATTGTTCTCATTTAGCTCTGGATCACTCACAATACATTCTCAAAGACCAAAAGAGAAATTAAACTCAGTTAATTCTCCTCCAACTTAAAAGCCAACCAAATAACCAACAAGCTAACCAATAAATCAGAAAACAAGCCAATTTTCCTAGACCTGGTATAGCTATTTTCTCTTTTACTGCCATATTTTCATTATACTTCCTTGTCACTGGCTTTTAAAACTTTTCTAATATTTTTTCTGCTTCCAAAGTTCTACTGAAACTGCTGTTTCCACTGTCCTTAATGTATCTAGTTACAATGGGTATTTCAGTTTTTAATTTGCTTAATCTCTTGACAATCTCTTGACATTTGGCAATAGTAACCACTCTCTTCCTAAGGGAAAAATTTCTTCTCTTGTTTTCTATAAAATTGTACTTCCTTGTTTTAATCCTATCATTTTCTGCCCATCTATTCTTTTTCCTCTACCCGTCTCTCAAATGTAGATGTTCCAAACAAGGACAATATTTTGAGCTCTCTCCACTACTCTGCCTACACACTTTCCTTAGAAATTTTTATCTAACCCATTGGCTGCAATAACCATCTAAATTATGACAACTATAAATTTTTATTTCCTGCCTCGTTCTCTCTGGAGCACCAGACTCCTATATATAATTGGCTTGTGAAAACTCTATGATAAATTTTCATTGTCACAACTAACTCACCATACATGAAACAAACTCATTATCTCCCATCTTCTCACCGAAGCCTCAAACCTAGTTCTTGGTCATTCGTTCACATCCCAGTATATATTGTCAATACACAACTAGTTTTTCAAACCAAAAACCTGGGTACCACGCTTTACTCCTTTTTTTCACTTCCTACATCTCATCAGTAAAAAATAATTATCTTATTTTGGAGTCACAGCCACTCAATTCACTCTAATTCCACTGCCAACATCCTATGACAATCTTATTTTTTTGGTAGTTTATTCCATAACCCCTAAACGTGTCTCTCATCTTTCATTCTTGGCCTCACTCAATTAATTTCCACACTGTACCTGGAGTCAACATTTAAAATGATGTTCAAAGTCTTTGTCAATGTCAAGAACCTTTGAAATGGCAGAGATGACATCCAGGATTTTCCCATCATGCCTCTTTAGCCTCAGTCTCCACCAGGCTTTCTCATGAATTCTATAGTCCAGGCCCCGTGGGCTTGTTCCCCCTCTTCTCCAGGTTTGGAGGCTGTGTCCTAACCTGTTTGCCTCTGTACTCAGATTCCCTTTCCCTCCTTTGCTTCTTATGTCCCTTTGCCAAACTTATGTCTACTCATCTGTCACGTCTCAGTTTAAATATTTCTTCCTTCAGGATTCGTGGACCCTGGTCCAGGTTAGGACTCTGCTCCTGTAGTTCATACTTGAGATATGGTTCATACTTTATTATAATTACTTATATTATTTCTATTTTCTCTACTAGAATGTGAGCTTCATGAAATAAGGACTGTATCTAGCCTGCTCATTTTTCTCCTAAAAGTACTTAATGTAATGCTCATACAAAAAAATAATGCAAATGATAAGATTAAAAAAAAATGTTTGAATCTCATGGATTTGCTACAAATAGTTTATAGTTCAAACAAAATTATATATGTAAAATGCAACATATAATAAATACTTGATAAATAGTAGTTTACCTTTCATCTCTCTAACCTTGTACATTAGCATAGAGTGGATGTACAGTAAATGTGGGGAATAAAAAAAGAGAGAGAAAGAGAGAAAATGCTTTCACGGCTATTCATGCCTTCTGGTACATTATACTAAATGCATATTAGTGTTTTTTGGTTGATGATTGTTAACTGTTTTTTATAGGCTAACATAAGAAAATGCTTCTACTATACATAGCTCAAAACTCTTTTTACCAATACTCGTATTTACTTTCTCCATAATTACTATGCAATTCAATTATCAAGGATAAAAAAGGAAAAAAGAAATAAGCATTTTTCACATACTGGCTATCTTTTTTTAAAGCCAAACAAAAAGAATGAAAAAGTCCAAACTAGTTTCCCTAACTTTGAAAGATATTTAAGTTTCTTATTGTAAACGTAAAATAAATGATTAATTACCTTTCCTATTTCAGTTCTTCTTATTATTCTTTAGATGTCTCACTCATTCAGTGTATTTTTCTTTTCCTTACTACAGTCTTGCTACAGGTTTTTAAAATCCACCCCAGCAATCAAAATTTTTGGCAGGCAAAATTGTACTCATACATGTCCTTGATATGAATAGTGTTGAGTCTATGAGACATATGATGTAGCAAATACAGGTTTTAAAGATAGTTTTGGCAATTCTTTACATTTTGGTAAGTTACATAGTACTACCCTATCTCCTTTGGAGAAATATATAAATCCATGGAATGTTGATATTATAATGCAAATATTCTTACAGCACTCTCTGCCCAAAATGTTAGGTGGCTTCCAATTGCCTAAAATAAAAAGATCAAATCCCTTAGAATGGTGGTTAAAATTCCAAAGTATTTGTTTTCCTAAGAAACTCTTTTAGCCCTTTACTAGTATAATGCACCCATAAATATTATAACAAAAGTACTGATCTAAACACAATCCCTAATATGGCTATCACTTTCCCACTATTCTAAATATCCTACTCCAGTCTGCTTAGATTTCTGTGCCAATAGTAAATACCAACCTGAGCATGAATTCTTCTTTATTTCATTAGACCATGGTTTTTGTGCTGTTTTCCCTCCGTGCTTCTGCTTAATCTTTCTTGTAATTTATTGTAGCACTGACAAGATACTTTCTTATCCTATCACTTTTTACGTATACACATACCAAACTTGTATTTTCCTTGAAGGCAAGAGCCATACTTTTTTCACCTTTCTCATGCTTGGATTGTTCAGTGCACACACACATTTCTATTGGATTAAAGTAATGACTACTATATTAAAAGGATTGTCTCTAGGCTTAATTTAACTAGTAAATTTTTCAATTGTATTTAAGTAATGCTTTATGGAATAATAGTAGTTTGACAGAGGTAGAAGGAAGATGACATGATGGAGAAACTGACAAATTTTGCCTATTAAAGGAGATACTGTCAGTTAAAGTGGAATTAGATACACAGAGAAAACACCTCTCAAATTTCAGTATATGACAATAGAAAAATTATTTGGCTTACATAACTTTTAAAGAAAATTCTGTTTGCATTAAGTGAATTTAAATCAAATTCTGTGTAATTAGTATCAGTTACTTTTCTGTTACGTTATTTAGGTTACCTTTTTAACCACAAAATTATGTAGCGAGCTGTGGTTATTTGAAATGATAATATAGTGTTGAAATATTTGGAAGTACATCAGAAGCAGAGAGTACCAAATATATGGAGAGGAAACATCAGTATGCATACCGTGATGAAAGCCACAGAGGTGCTGGCCGTCTTCTTCCCTCTGTTTCCTTCCTCCCTTTCTCCTTCCCTCCTTTTCTCCCTTCCTTCTTTCATTCCTCCTTTTCTGTCTAAATTAAGAGATTTTAGCTTTGGTGAATTTCCCCCTGCTGCCCACCCCTCCCTCCCCTCCCCGTCCTGTGGTATCCATCAGATCGCTGCTAAGTGAGTAAAGTCTAAAAACAAAATATTCTTCATCCAAGACAAATTGTTCCAATACATGTGATGCATTAAACTGGAATGGTAACTAAAGCATTCAATTCCGGTGACGCTCAGTGCTTTACAGCTTGATTTTTATTAGCACATCAGATACCAATAGCTTATCATTTAGATAGGTTAAGAGACTTCTGACTTGGGCAGATTATGTTAGCAAAGGAAATGATGTTTTCCATAATAAGAAGCTCCTAAAGAATATCTGTCTTATTTTCCTTGGTCATAAAAAGCTTTCCAATGCCATTCCCAGTTGAATAGGTTGTCAAATATTTAGAGGGAACATTACTTTGCATGTCTTTTCATTAACATGGGCTGTCATAAAACAACAAGTACGGCATCACTCATAAAGTCAGGTCATTTTTATGAATATTTAACTTATTTTGAACTTTTCAGAAGGAAATAGTGACCTTGAAAACTTCTAGTAGCTGTACATTGTAACACAAAGGCCACTGCTTCTGCCATTAATCATGGCAGATGAGTGCCTAGAGCTATTGTTGGCTTTTCCAAGGGAAATATTAAAAGGTAGAGGAATGTGAAAATACTTATTATAAGCTATTTTATCATAAAAAAACATAGGAATGATTGAGACCCAAGAGCACTTGAGGGTTTTTTAAGACTTACTTTTAACATGAAGTTTATAATTTTGTGTTTTCATTTCCTGTCAGCTAGAAATCAGTATACTAGTCAAGCAGTAACAATTTAATAGCCCAGCTGGTAAATATTGGCTCAGTATATTACCTTTTTATTGAGCTATGGAACCTTGATTTATGCAGAATCACAGCAGAATTATCCTACATAAGTGAGCAGACTTTTCTTGTGTTTTAATTTTTTAGACTGTTTATAGAAGTTTCAGGAAGACATTTAAAATTCTCAGGAGAAAATCAGTAAGATAAGGAAACAAATATTTAGCCTCCTGTTAACTAAATCCTTTCTTCCAGAGCAGAATATTGACCAGGAACTATCATCCATCTAGGCCAAGAGCAAAACTTTCAGAATCAAACAGAAGGAGTGAGAACATTGTTAGATTTAAATTTAGCTAAGATTAAAATAGAGAGTAGAAAACTCAATTTCTTAGCCCTCAGTAAGGCAAATATTCAAAATTATGAGACATTGCATAATGCTTTTTCTAAATTATGTCTTTAAATGAAGTGTCCATGAGACGTTATTTGCTCACTCATTCAATAGAATCCCGTATCAAGCTTATCTATTGAGGACAAGACTGCACTTCCCACAATTAAGCCCCTCATACTGGGTTTCATAAATTCAGGAATTTGTGATTTTTAAGTTCATCTCTTCTCATACCTTCAAAAGAACAAATATTCTATATAACTGCCTTTGAAAATGTTAAGTCTGCCTTCCCCCAGTCTCTTACTTTAATACCACCGATAATATCTAGATCTTCTATTGATAGATATTAAGCAAAATATTGTGAAAAAGTCACTGGTATGGAAGTCAAATATCTATATCTGTACTGTTTATTACAATAACCAATAGCCAATTAGCCACTGAAACTAATTGAACAGTTAAAATGTGTTTAGTTCAGCTGAGGACATTTTAAGTTAAATTTAAATTTAAAAACAGAAGATGTATATAGCATTTTATTATTTTGGTAAGACTGCATTTCAACTATCATTTTGAAACGTGATAACAGCATTGGAAACATGATAACATATTGCAGTCACATTGTAGTACACATATTGGGCCCATGCTTCAGTTCTAGTATTGCATAAATACACAGCACTGATCTATTTGGTGTCAATGGATTGACTCAATTTGAATGACTTTTTATAGACCCGTGTAGCATTGTAGTGTTTATTTGAATACTTTATGTAAACAGCACAGGTTACTGATATCTACATAAATCATAATTAGTAAATAAGCTGAAATATTGTTATTTAAATTATAGCATATTTAAATTGTTTTTCTAGTTTGAAAAAGTAAGTATGGACTTTTTAAAATTTAAAGTATATGCTTACTACTGATGCAGAGTAGAGCAACGACACAGAAGCGACCATATAGTAAAGATGAAAAGAGATTGCAAGTACTTATGTCACAGAATTCATGATGAATAGCAATGTACTTTGGCAGCATGAAATGTGAATCTGTTGTGTAAAAAATTTTTAAGATAATAAAACGGACAATATTAAGAACGATCTTCAGCAAATACATAGTAAATTTGTTAAGTTTCCTCTCAGCAGTCAAAGAAGAATTGATAAAATTGGTTGGTTGAAATTAGGTAAATTTTAGAAAATGCAACTCTTGCACTATCCTACACCGATCAAATTTAGAAAAAGTGCAATAGCTGTGGTTTGAAAAATAAATACAATATTTCTTTAGGTAAGTGTTTGCCCTTGATGTAATCAAGCAACCAGGGGCCATGTGAGGGTACCTAACATCTTTCTAGCTGGAGTTAAAGAAGTACTGTAAGGAAGTTAAAAACACGGAGAAGAAAAATATACATATGTGTGTGTATGTGTATATGTACATGCATGTCTTTATATATGCACTTTTATACTGCCTGGAAATAAAGCTTACAAAAATAAGTTTAAGTAAAATAAGCACTGACAGTCTGAAAGTGTCCTGCTGATGGCAAGCAGACTATCACTTTGTGAAGACAATGTTTGTGAGAAGACCCACCAGGGCTATCTCAGATTTATCCCCATCTCTTGCCAAGCCTGATGAAGCAAGTGCTCTAATTATGCCCGAGACCATCAGGGAAACGCCTGATTCACCTCTATGGCTCTGATTCATCTCACGGTTCCAGCTGTGTGTCCCCATGATCAATGCAGGACTCTCATCTGACGCAAGGGGGTCCACACATGGACCTCTGTATCTGAAACATTTGAGAAATGCCAAACGAAAGCAATAGACTTGTTTCTGCCTTCTCCACCCAAGACCAGTATGGTCTCTGAACAAATTTCTTCAGCCTTTAAACATACTTGTAGGGAGACATTTTTTTTTATTAATTTTTATTGGAGTATAGTTACTTTACAATGTTGTGTTAGTTTCTGCTCTACAGTAAAGTGAATCAGCTATACGTATACATATACCCCCTCTTTTGTGGATTTCCTTCCCATTTAGGTCAGCACAGAGCATTGAGTAGAGTTCCCTGTGCTCTACAGGAGGTTCTTGTTAGTTATCTATTTTATACATAGTAGTGTATATATGTCAATCCCAATCTCCCAATTCATCCCACCCACTTCTTCCCCCCACCGCCGCCCCCAGTATCCATACATCTGTTCTCTACATCTGTGTCTCTATTTCTGCTTTGCAAATGAGTTCATCTGTGCCATTTTTCTAGATTCCACATATCAGTGATATTATATGACATTTGTTTTTCTCTTTTCTAGGGAGATATTAAAATCAAACTCCAAATGGAGAACAAAATGGCCAGGTTTTAGATTAAACAGGAGACGTGTGTTCTTAAAAAAAAGTTTATTGTTGATAGTGTTGAGCAAAAGTAGAATTTTCTGAATGTGCTGCTTAAAACTAATGAAGGTCTTTGTCACAGCTTTGTGGCGAGAAAGATAAAAATCTAACACATTGAGTTCGAGGTTATCTTTATTGAGTGGCAGGAAAGTATTAAAGAAACATTATTTCTGTGAGAATGTCTGCCTTCCTTCAATTCTGTGTGCATATCATGGGATCTGTACCACTGGCCGGGCAGCTGAGGTTCAGGCATTCAAGTCTTCTGCCTCAGAGTGAAGATAAATTCCATTCCCTGGAAATACAGCTCCTCCTGTACTTCAAGGAAATGAGATTCTGCTCAAGCAAGTTGAAGTCTTAATTTTAGTTCTTTTCATAGTAATAATTTATATATAAAGTCCCACAGATGGATGTTTATATTGGATATAATAACTTGAAGACTTATTTTATCTGAAAATGGAATTAGAGCTTCTTGATGCCAAAATGCAGAACGAAATCACTCAAGGTTATACTCTCATCAGTCAGCGCTGTTAGAAGCTCCGTCTTCTTCCAAAGGAACATCTAGGTCAGCCTTGCCCCTTCCTCAAATGAAATCACTCACAAAAAAAGAAGATGTTACTGTCACAAAAGCCAATAAATGAGCAAAATATTTAGCAAACAGACTAAAGATTGGGTGAAGTATGAAATACTTTACTTTTTACAAATAAACTATGATAATGAATACAAAAAAAGCATTTGGGTTCATACAGTTTTATACATTGCATTAGCTGAAGCAGAAACAGCCGGAAGAAAAATCAATTTGGTGACTAAAATTTGAAACTAAAAGTAAACTACGAACTTCTCATTTGTAGTTTTAAAGAGACAAAATAGATGTTATCATTGTCAGTGCACCAAGGTATTAGAACATCTTTGATGTGATTTATAATAAATTAGGAATTTATAATAAATTAGGAATCATGTAATTCCTATTGGAGGGAGAATGAAGGAAGGGGGTGGGTATTACATATCCTTACATAATACAAGAGAATCAGTCTTGAAATTACTGTCCAAGCTCTAATGAGAATGTTATCATTGAGAATAATGTAGCTGAGGTGAAAGGTGAGTACTAAGTGGCTATTGATTTCTTATCCATATTGTTGCATACAAACTTCCCCTCCATAAACGTATCTAAAAGCAAAACTTTCTGAACTTATTCACACTCCTAAAGTCTGCCCTGGTGCTGGGTGGGTGGGAGTGGCGGGCTGTCTTTTGAGGCTTAGGTGTATCTCAATGTTAACATAGCCATTCCTGCTTCATGCTTCAGTCACAACTTTTGGAAGTGTTGTATTTGAGAAATAGATTAAATTATGATATGCATGTTATAGATTGGTGAAAAAGCAAATAATGTCTACTTCTGGCAGAAAGGGTTTTTTTTGTTGTTGTTGTTTTTAATTTCGCAATGGGCTTTAGTTACCATTAAATCACCACCATTTTCTTCAGAGCTTGAATTGTCCTCTAATTAAAAAAAAAAAAATCTGAGTGGGGAAATCAAAAAATTTAGAAAAATACTTTATTATTATAGCGTGTCACAATTGTGAATAAGCCCAAATGCTTACCTACTGTAAGGTGGCTATTACAGATTAGCTTCTCTTTAACTAGAACAAGAGTTGCTTCAATCCCCTTTATTGTATAGTCTTATAATCTGTAAAGTTACTATCATCCCCTCATGGTTTATTTTTCATTTTTTAGAAATAAAGTCATTCCAAACAACTTCATTACATTTATATAAATATACCAAACAACTGTAAATTTTCAGAGAAACTATCAGTTTCTAGAAGTAACATCCATTTATATATGACCTTCGAAAGCACGCTGGTCAAAATGGTTGGGTTCCATAATGACAACAAGACATTCTATAAATATAAATACTTAAATGTTTTCCATAGTTTGCAGGGGAACATTGGGTACCAGTTGGTTACTATCTTCTATATAAAGATCAGAGGAGAGGTTATAATTCAGAATTTCTGTGGCTCATTTATCCCTTAACCAAAAAAGGAAAATGTTTGGGTTCCCAATCCAGAGCAAGTCACCTGCTACTTAAATTAGGAGGATCTAAGGAACCTTTACTTCCCGGGAAACCTTGCCCTCAGCTAGCCCAGGGGTTGGCAGACTATAGCCTGTCACCTGTTTTGTATGGCTCTTTGAAAATGATTTTTAGATTTTTACATAGTTGAAAAGCTTGTAAAGGATTAATGTTACATGACATGCGGATATTGTGTGAAGTTTAAATGGTCCATAAATGTGGATTCACTGGCACACAGCCACACTATTCACGTGTGTGTTTTCTGTGACTGCTTTCCCGCTACCAAGCTGTAGAGCATCTGGGACAGACACTGCGCTATCTGGTCCTTTACAGAAAATGTTGCTGACCCTCGTGGTAGGCCGCTAATAAGCTATTTGGAGACTCCCAAATTGTTTTCTGCCTACACCCTAAGAACTTCCTGACTTTACTACTACTGTCTTAGGCCTGCCAACTCCATGAATAACTGTAAATGTACTAGATTATCAGTTACACAATCCAAGATTATTTTTTCAGCGCGACCTGAATACTGCTGCCCAAAGCTGTGTTTCCAATAAGTTGTTTTACTGCCCTATCAGGGCATAGTTCTTTCTACGAAATGTGTTCCAGACCATCTAATCTCTTTATATATGTAATGAAATAAACTTATACAGAACATTACATAATGCCACATCCCAGACTGTCTCCTCAGCTGACCTCCTGGGAGCCTGAGAAGTCACCGCCCTCAGAGTACCCTGTAGCCCGTGTCCTCTGCAGGCTGTTTACCAACTAAGATACCTTGGGGAACTGGCCACAGCCTCGATTTCCTTTTTCTATGCTTTCCTGTGGATCATAGGAGCAGGCAAATAACCCATCATTCAGGAACAGATCTTGGTACCTATTCTTCCTTAGGAGAAACTTTATGACTGTATATGTGTATATTTGTGTGTGCACTTTGGAAATGAACAGAACTATGCAGTCTCAACACAGAAGTGAGAATATTTAGCACATGCACTTTGGTTGTGTATTGAGCTTAATTTTCTTTCAAAAGTCAGACTCTATGATTAGATGTATTCTTCTTTTAAAGCCATCCCGGGACTTCCCTGGAGGTCCAGTGGTTAAGACTCTGTGCTTCCACTGCAGGGGGCGTGGGTCCAATCTCTGGTCGGGGAACTAAGATCCCACAGGCCACACAGTGTGGCAAAAAAAAAAAAAAAGAAAAAGAAAGAAATTAAAAAAAAAAAAAAGCCATCTCACATTTGCTCAACAAGTATGAGTTCCCAAACTCGTGGATTTACAAGCAAGCAAAAGGTACTAAATCACTTTTATCTTAAGAAATTATGTATTCAAGATTACATTAAAAACAGATTGAGAATCTAATCATAACTTAATTATGCATACTTAATTATCCAAAACGGAGAGTAGTTATCTTATAAAACATGATAGAAAATAAGAGTTACAGAAGTTGTGAATTCTATAATTACATGTATGCTGCTTTAGGTGTCTTTTGTTGCACCAGCAGTCAAGAACATGTTCTATATTAAAGGAAAAGTAATTTTAAGACTCCATGCTTCCCAATGTAAAGAGTTGCAGAATAAATCTCTATAGAAAAATTGATGGAAAACATCTTTATGTATCATTGCAATGTGTACAGTTTCTAAACTATTGCACTAATTGGCTATCGATTTTTTTATAGTATATGTATATCACTATATATAGTGACACATATATACATAAAAATATAAATATGTAAATATGTATATATGTCACTATATGTATATATAACTATTTAAAATAATTTTCCATTTTAACAAAATTTTTTTAAGAAGATTTTTAATATGCCTGTGGTACATTTATACCTGTCCTTTCCTAAAAATGAGTGAGAACTCTTCCCATCTTGATATTTCAGTAGTAGACTGGGTAACATAGAATGGGTTGCTTTGTTCCAAATAATTTAAAAATTAAAGTGCTTGTGGGCTTCCCTGGTGGTGCAGTGGTTGAGAATCCACCTGCCAATGCAGGGGATGCAGGTTCGAGCCCTGGTCTGGGAAGATCCCACGTGCCATGGAGCAACTAAGCCCGTGCGCCACAACTACTGAAACTGCGCGCCACAACTACTGAGCCCATGTACCACGACTACTGAAACCCGTGCGCCTAGAGCCCATGCTCCGCAACAAGAGAAGGCACTGCAATGAGAAGCCCGCGCACCACAAAGAAGAGTAGCCCCGGCTCGCCGCAACCAGAGAAAGCCCGCGTGCAGCAACAAAGAACCAACACAGCCAAAAATAAATAAGTCAATAAATTTATTTAAAAAAATTAAAATGCTCGTGTTAAGAGAAAGGTATAGTCTTAAAGGTAATAGATAAGTCTATAATGTACCCAAAATAGTCAGGACAAAAATAGGACAAATTTCTGAGGCTAGAGTATGAAAGAAACATACCACAATTTTCTAGTAAACTTGAACTCCATAAACCATTAATATAAGAATAAAAATTGGGGCTTCCCTGGTGGCGCAGTGGTTGAGAATCTGCCTGCCAATGCAGGGGACACGGGTTCGAGCCCTGGCCTGGGAAGATCCCACATGCCGCGGAGCAACTGGGCCCGTGAGCCACAACTACTGAGCCTGCGCGTCTGGAGCCTGTGCTCCGCAACAAGAGAGGCCGCGATAGTGAGAGGCCCGCGCACCGCGATGAAGAGTGGTCCCCACTTGCCGCACTAGAGAAAGCCCTCGCACAGAAACGAAGACCCAACACAGCCATAAATAAATAAATAAATTAAATAATTTAAAAAAAAAAAGAATAAAAATTGGCAGTGGGTCTTGTGTCCAGGAACATTCCTGGCCAAACATTAGTAGCAAGAATAGACAGACCTTAGAATCTATTAATAGAAAGACTTTAATAATCAATTAATTATTAATCCATAACACAAACAGTAAAACAATGCACTTGTGTTTAAAACATACATTATGCATGCCAATAATTTAATATTTTCCACTGAATCCTAGCTTTGGGAGCTCCTAAAGCTTTGTAAAAGGGGGATGTAATCCATTGGTAACACTATCAAAAGCAAGTAATACAGTTGATTGAAAATATAGTTGAGCACGCCCAGCAGAGGAAGGTGTGAATTTCTTCATACATCATTTTAATGGCAACATTTTCTACAAAGCTACATGGAGCACTCCTTTCATATTTCATGAGTTCTATTTGCCTGACTTCAAAATGCCAAATGTGCCAGGGAACAGTGCTTTAATATTCATGGGTTTTTGAGATGGCTTTGACAGTTGTCAACTAGAGAAATGGCTTCATCAGGAAAGAACCTGACATATGAAATCATGCAGTCATTCATATATGCATTCTATTTTAAAGGTATCCTTTGCATAACTATATTTTATGAAAGTTGTACAGATATATCCTTTATGTAATAGTAGGACATTTTCAAATCTTATCTGGATATTTACTTAGTATTCCAGAAAATTTTGTTAATTCCAGACATATAATAATGGAGCTATTTTGAAAGGACATAGCTCAGTAAGAATCCTAAAAGTTCTGTAAATCACAAGTCATCACAGTAGAAATCACACATCTGTGTAGAGAATTTGTATTTCTTTCTCCTTGTATAATTCAAAAATATATTAAGTAGCTAGATTTTGGGGGAAAAAAATCATAACATTTCTCTTTAGCCCCAAGCATTTACATTCTGGTTCTTGAGTTTCTCGTGACTATTTCACACACTGAAAATAAAAATAAAATTAAAATTTATCCATGAACTTGGGTTCATTGATGTTAATCTTAAAAGGTCTATGAAAATTTCAAATAATGTCAGATACTAATAATGCAATGAATAAATTATAAATAAACAGTCTTTATAAAGAATTTATTATGTATGTTATCTCACCGTATTCTTGCATAAATCTTATGAGTTAGGAGGACCGATAGCATAAGTCACCTTTGGATTGATAATAATATCTAATAGTTATTGAATATTCGCTACACGCCATGCACTCTTCTAAGTCTTTATAAATATATTAGTTTAATTTAGGTACTATTACTAACCTTTTCTGTAGATGAAACAGATCAAATAACTTGTCCCATATTTCACTGCTGGTGAGTAGTAGAATCCTGATTAGACAACAGGCAGGCTTTGTGCCAGCAAAACCCTAACCTGTCAGAATGTAGACTATAGTAAGAACCCAGCTCTCATGCCTACCCCAGTGTTGTTTCTGTTCTTTTTTCACATGAGGATTATTCTTATTGACTGTTATCTTTATTTCATTGAATTTTAGCCTTGAAATCATATCTCTTTTTGTGGTTTCATTCTGTTAGCACTGAAAGTTACTCTAAGGATAATATGAATTCTTGAAATTAAGTTTCTCTCTTCCTTTTTTTTATTCATTTTTTTTCTTGTTCTGTAAGTTATATGCATTCAAACAGGCAACAGAAACAAAAGAGGCAATAGATGGAATGATGGGTTGAGGTCCAATAGTGCATTTGGAGAACTGCACATTTTCTAATAGTCAGTATTTGGTTGTTGAATCGACATGTATAAAAATACAAAATCCTAAAAAGTTCATTTTTAAGAGTTTGCTAAGAAAATGGACCCCAGACCACTTACTTTCCTTTGAGTATGTGCTGTGACTCAACATGGATCCATGTAAGAGTTTCTCTTCTCTGTGTATATGCGTGGGTTTTTTAGGACGATTAAAAAAAAAATAACCCAAACTGAGATTGGAACAGAAATTCTACTGAATCTCACAACTGTACAGCAATCCTCCTCCATTTTCCTAAGCAGTTCCTTCTGTCATTCTCCATGGTATCGATTTAGACGTTCTTTCCAAAAAATATCTGATCGTCTTCCTTCCCGTCACTTTCTACAGATGCCCGTGTCTACTACTTCATGGAGAACTGAAAACAGTGAGGTTATAACTCCCCCAACAAGCTCACAGGAAGATGTAAAAGCTGCTTCCACATCTTTCTCTTCCCTACTGTTCTGCTGTAAAAGCTTCACAACTCTGCCTGTGCTCTGAATTCTGCCTTATTCCACTGCCTCACAATCATAAGGCTGTAGTTCTCTTTTTGGCCCTCTAGATTTTCAAACCCTTGTATCCTTTAGGGTTGACTATGCAGAAATAACAAGCAAACCTTGAATCTTCTTGAAACCCTGAGCTACACGGCCCCTCCCCCTTTATTATCTCACACTCAGGCGCAAAACGAGCTTCAGTCTCTGAAAGTGATCAGAAAAGGCGCCCATGACTTCACTGCTTTTTAAAAAATTCTACAGATAGTCACTCTCAGACCTTCCCTTATGCATCCTTTCATCTTGATTTGCACATTCTGACTATGTGTCTAACACTCTTTCTCTTGTTTTTTTCTGATGCACACTCATACTTTTCCTGGCCTTTTATTTCCAGTCTCTTTTAGATGTATCACTTTATAAGATCTTTTATGGTGGTATTATTCAGGGTTTTATTTTAAGTGCTTGTTTTCTTCTCAGTTAAACATCTCATCTTTTCTCCAACCGAAGGTCAATTTGCTAAGGAGTGTTTATATCTTCTAGCTGCCAATTTAATCTGTACAAACAGCCTTTGCTTTGCATAGTTCTTGTGGAACCATGGGTTTCAGGGACTATAGAACATGCGGGTCAATTACCATAGTTCATTTAAATAATACACCCACCCCACCCCCCGGCAACCACAGCATTCAAACTGCAGGGACCTCCACATATTAACTAACTATGAGTAATTATATGAAGTGCAAACATCACTGCTAGTCCTTTGGTCCACGAGTCGCACCACAGATAATAAATCCGCATCAGGACCAGTCACCAGGCGCCTCACATCTGGTGGTGGTTGTTCACGGCATATCTGACGTGCAGCTCAAAGTGAGGAGTTCCAGGCAGAAAAATTGCTAAGTGCTAATTATCCTATAGATCTTCCTTTATATGTGTGGATGAAAATAATCAGTAAACAATCTGCAATAGGAATAGAAAAGAGTTTTATTTGAGCCAAACTGAGGACTACAGCCCAGAAGACAGCCTCTCAGATTACTCTGAGGAACTGCTCCGAAGAAACATGATTTTCAGCGCAGTTTTATATCTTGTCAAAACAAAGAACATCAAACAAGTCAGGAATACATTCCTTCAGGGTTTCAAAAAAAAAAAAACCCCACAGATTAGCACATACACAGCAAGTCAGTATGGCCTTGGCACCTTGGCACCTATCATCAAAAGATGACCAGCACTGGTGTCCCAGGAAGGGAGGCATTTAATCTTTATTTTTAACCTGGACATTCTTTACTTCTGGTCAATGTGCCCTTTTCTTTAATAATTAAAGTAGATGTACAACGTGTGTGTGATAGGCCACAAACAGGCTATTTTAGTTAGCGTAAAATTTGAGTTAAATGATGTATAAGTCAGCATGACTTCCCCATACATCAATACATGAAAATTTCTTTCATCATAAGTAATCTTTTTGTAGGGAGTTTCCTTGAATACCCCAGGTGTTATTAAAATAGCCCATCTATGCGATCCCAGAGTATATTTTATTTCTAACACTCATCTGGACACCATTATCTGGCACGTAGAAGATTCTTTTTTTTTTTTTTTTTTAAATATTAAATTTATTTATTTGTTTGTTTATGGCTGTGTTGGGTCTTCGTTTCTGTGCGAGGACTTTCTCTAGTTGCGGCGAGCGGGGGCCACTCTTCATCGCGGTGCGCGGGCCTCTCCCTATCGCGGCCTCTCTTGCTGCGGAGCACAGGCTACAGACGCGCAGGCTCAGTAACTGTGGCTCACGGGCCCAGCTGCTCCGCGGCATGTGGGATCTTCCCAGACCAGGGCTCGAACCCGTGTCCCCTGCATTGGCAGGCAGACTCTCAACCACTGCGCCACCAGGGAAGCCCTAGAAGATTCTTAATAAGTATGGGTTGAGTTAATAAATCCCCTAAGTATATAACCAATCCAATTTAGGAAAACATGAATTTTGCACAAAGACACAAAGTTAATACATGCTTCTAATAAAATATCATATGACTTTGCTTTAAGGCATGAAATTAAATGTTTTTATTATTTTGTTAAATACATAATGCTTGCTGCTTATAATTAAAGTTTATATTAACACATGTTTATAAGTGTATTACTTGGATACTTTTATAACTCTGATTACCTTTATTATTTTCTAGTTTTATGAATGTTTTCATAAGAATGATTGCCAAGCTTCATTTTGTGCAAATAAAACAAAAGTATATAATTATTAATGAATTTGCTGTAAGATTTTGGGTACAATAAGTAGATAGTTGTTTTTTATGTGCATTTGATCTTTTCTCATTTAATGTAGACAGTAAACCACTAAAGGGATAATCATCTTGTGGTTTAGTAGTTTGCAACAGGATTAAATTAGCAAACAAGCTGTAATTTTCCAACCCGCATTCGGACTACGACATCCTCTACTTGCTCTTTGTGTGAGGGAGTCTCACAAATCACTAGTGAAGACAAGTTTTAAATTCAAAGATGTCTTCAACTTTGATTGCAAGGAGGTTTTCATTTTTTTGTGTGTTGTTTTTATTTTTGTTGTAAAGGTTTAATTGTATAACATGCATATAAAATAAAGTGTAACTAGTTTTTATAGATATGGAGGCAAGTTTTAAAGAGATTGGTTAATCTAATTTAAAACAATAAGATTCACAGTATTAGGAAACAGCATAAGTGGGGTAAAGGGTGAAAGTGCACGTCAAAGTTTCCATTTAGCCCAAGGATCTTAATCGAAACACTGGGTATCTTCATGCGTAAAATTAAGAGGTAAGATAGATTAATTCTAAGTCTTTTCCAACTCTAACATTCTACAATATTATAATCACATTATTGTCGAATTCCTCCTGGCCATTTCCTATTAATGTGAAGCCATGTATAAAAATAGTTATGTAATAAAGATTAGTATCTGTTGCTCATTAAAATAACGTGTGTCTGCTTAAAGTCTAACTGAAATATTTGTACCATCACTTACTTTTTTTTTGGTGTTAACAGTTCAAGCACATAGTGAAAATCATTAAGACAATGGAAGCCCAACTTACCCTGAAAATGTAGATTTTATCCTTAAATGTATGACTCTGACATAAGGAAAACTCGACAGACTTGAAAACCTTAAGTAGAAAGTTAAAAGAACACCAAGTCATTTATTTTGAAATTGCTTTTGAAAAACTCTTATCTTTTGCTTTGCATCATTAAATTAATTACTCATTAAAACCCAAAGTTTTATAAATATTACATTGTCCTAATACTCCAACAAATTTTCTTCTAATTTTATGCTTGTAAATTCTGAGAAGTATTAAAATTGCATAATAATACTGGGAAATGGATGAGATTAATTTTGGCTTTTTTAAAGGTAATTGATTCTTTAGGCCCTTTAGAGTTATTAATCATTTGTAATAGAGTTTAAACAATTCCAGACTCAGATACTTGCCTTTGAAATGTGGATAACTTCAAATAGTAAGCCATATCTAACAAACTTTGTTTGCCTGACTTTGAAAATTTTATTTGAGCTAAGGAATTAGATAAGTTTCTTTCATATAGATAAAGTGCCAAGATCTATAAAGTTATTTCTTCTGCATAATATCACCCAGCAGGTACACATCAACGTTTATTGCTTAAAAAAATTTATAATTCCCTTTGTGGAACGGTGCTACCTTTTAAACTCTCCTATATATCAACAGCTGTCTCTGAAATGTGAATATTTTATCCCTACCCAATTTTTTTTTTATTGTTTATGGTACATACTGATCAAACTACATTTGACCTTCACTTAATATGTTGTTTTCAATGGCCTAGAAATACTTTCAGTGTTTGATTAGAAAGTATTTGACCAGCTAGTAAGAATCCTGAGACTCTGAGAAGAAAACGTTTCAACAAGGAGAGAGTTGGTCAATGTTTGTATTCCACAGAACTTTCTGCAAATAATATATAGTTGTGGCTCTAATGGGGCGTCCTCATCCTGTGTAATAAGAATGACTTTTCATTTTAATTATGAAATGTGCTTTCAGTTTAAGGTACACTTTTGAACTTGAGAAGGTATTCTCTGATCTATGAGACACATGTCCAGATCGTTCAGAATTGTTATGAAGAATGAGTCCTGGCTTTTGTGAGATGATCTGCTGTCATTGTGGGGATTCAGCCCAGCAGGTGTCAGGGGGCAGTGGTTTAGAGCAAGGGTTGCATTTGGAGTCACTGCACTTGGATTTCATCTCCGTGTTTACTTAGCGTGGCAACGGAAAACCGGTACTTTTAAGTACTTATGGACATTAAAAAATGTTTAAGGGAGGAATGCTTTGTGGAACACAGGACCCAGGCATGACATCTGCTCAGTAGATCACAATTGTGATATTGGCCTATAATTGAAGATAGAGGACAATTGAAGATATTGGCCTATAACTTTCTGTTTTTGTGATATCTTTGTCTGGTTTTGGTATCAGGGTGATGGCAGCCTCATAGAATGAGTTTGGGAGAGTTCCACCCTCTGCAATTTTTTGGAAGAGTTCGAGAAGGATAGGTGTTAGTGCTCTAAATGTTTGATAGAATTCACCTGTGAAGCCATCAGGTCCTGGACTTTTGTTTGTTGGAAGATTTTTAATCACAGTTTCAGTTTCATTACTTGTGATTGGTTTGTTCATATTTTCTATTTCTTCCTGGTTCAGTCTTGGAAGGTTGTACTTTTCTAAGAATTTGTCCATTTCTTCCAGGTTGTCCATTTTATTGGCATATAGTTGCTTGTAATAGTCTCTTATGATCCTTTGTATTTCTGTGGTGTCAGTTGTAACTTCTTTTTCATTTCTAATTTTATTGATTTGAGTCTTCTCCCTTTTTTTTCTTGATGAGTTTGGCTAAAGGTTTATCAATTTTGTTTATCTTCTCAAGAAACCAGCTTTTAGTTTAAAAAAAAGAAACAATTGAAGAAAGGGTTTCAGAGGAAAGTGTACCTACAGTCATTCACAATGAAGTTAGACAGAGACACTTTCTAGATTTGTAGTTCATTTTTTAAATTCTTTAAAACAAAAAGAATGTCACATTGGTTGGTTTACCCTCATTCTCTATTTTGTGTTATAAATTTGTTTTTCCAATCTTGCCATTTTTCTGAGTTACGTCTCCTGGGGTCAGTAGAGGATGAGATGCTATGTTATTAGACATTCTTGGAGAAAATGCCTATTTAGTTCTTGCAACATAAAGGAGAAAAATGTGGGTTATGGAGACAGTGACCCTAACTAACTCAGAATGAAACCTGTTTTCCTTCAAACCCTCTTCTTCTTCTTTAATTGATGGACCCCGGAGCTGCCACCCTGCCTGGCCACGCTCCCTGTCGTTCTGTATCGATTCTCTGGGAAAGATGTATTCAGGCAGCTACTCTTGAATCTAATTCTCCCATTCAGCTTTCCTTTCTATTAGTTTAAACAGACAACATCATCTCTTTCTCACTCAAGAAATATGCCAGGGAAGTACACAGACAAGTCCTGGAGCCCAGGGCATTCATTAAACCAGAAGCACCGTAAACATTTATTATATCAGAAATAGCAGACAGCATGCCCCTGACCAAACAATGGATGTGTCAAAATGATGCATTGGTTGAATGTTGCCTCACTTTCCTCTTCCTTTTCTACCTGAGGAAAAAAAAAAGCAAGGTAGTGGTTAGAAAAAGTGAAATAAAATAAAATTGGAGCCCAAGTTTCAGGGTAAATGATATCAAAACTCTCTGCAGATCTAATAAAAGTAAATTGTTAGAGGTCATTACTTTTCATGTTTATTGATTTTTAGCAGCCGACGTCATTATTAGCTGGCAGAGAAGCAAATTTATCATGAAGTTCCCAAATATGAAGGTAACAGAAGGGCAAAGTTAAGGTAATTTTTTGAGAAAATATCACACTCATTAACGAACATCAAAGAACAAGGGATCCATAGTCAACTTAGAAAAACGTTTTCTACAGTTAATAAAGATATAGAATGTGTAAAGACAGGTGAAATATTTATTCTTCTAAATTATATTACATATGTATTCTATTATGATAACATTTTAAAGTGAGGCAAAGATGAGCAAAACATTTTTCCACCTGAGTTTATATTTTCCGAAATTTTTCTTCAGGTCTCTGAAGCGTCTGACAACACAGCAGAAGTGTTACTAATTAAATTGTAAGACTCCTTATATCAGCTCCACAAAGGCAGGGACCTTGTTCATCTTTCTCTTATTTCCACATTGCCTGGCACACAAAAGAAACTCAATAAATATTGTTGAGTGGATAAAGGACCGGCAAGCATGAATGTAGTTTTGGAGAGACTGCATCATCAACTGGCCATTATACCTGGGCCCATTGACCACTGCCTTAGAATAACATCTTGCTACCATAACATCCCATCAGGATGCTGACAGTACAGTGCAAAAGAAACACAAAGGAAGAGATCAGCCTCCACGAGCCTTTTAAAAGGGATTTGTAGGTACAAGATAACCAAAGGACACAACTTAAACTTGCCGATATGTCCAGAACTCTTTCCGGTTGAGTTGTTTACTCTATTCCTGCATCTCTGAAGCAAAATCCATAAGCATAGCTTTCAGGTAGGATGCCCAAAACTCGGCCTCTGGGCAGTGGTGCTAAATTGAATCTCAGAGTTTGGGGTGAAGTAGAAAAGAAGAGCTTTATTGCTTTGTCAGGCAAAGGGGGACACAGTGGGCTCATGCCCTGAAAACTGTGTGTCCCAATCTAGAGGGATTTGGTGAGAAGTTTTTAAGCAATGATTCAAGGGCGGGTTGCTGATAAGGATCAGGGTGTGTGCATCCCTTTAATCTGGCCTCATATGTCAAACAGTTAACATCTTCCATTTGTTGGGAGTTTCAGTTCTGCGGAAGAGCTCAAAGATACTGCTATGTGTATATCCCTTGAGGAGGAACCAGGACCCTGCCCCAAGGCTGCGCTATTGTTTCCTGACCGCTCCTCCCTTGTCTCTGCGTCCCTTCCCTTCCCTGATTAGCAACTGTTTGAACCTGCCCTTTGGAACTCAGGGAAGCCCATGGAGACTGAAGCCTATTCCCTACAAACAAGAAACATGGGACACAGAAAGGCTTCCATGCCCAGGAGCCCCACAGGGTCCTGCTCAGTTTCAGGTACAAGAGCCATCTGCTAATCTAAGTCATTTTCGCTCAGTCACCCTAGGAGACAGTAATCATGAGTCAGTGATTCCTTCAAATGCTCTAAGTAAAAGGACACCATCAAGAGGACCTCTTCCCATAAGCTTGGATTCCATGTATGATGTGTATCATGTTCTGTGGTAGTAAATTAAATATTTTTTCATGAACTAAAATCCTTCCTAAGGGCAACTACTTATAATGTGTGTATTCTGAAATGATAACCAATCTGTTTCAAAATTTGCCACTTAAAACTTTTTTTTTTGTCACAATTCCAGAAGGCATTTTTGCAGGTCCATGCAAAGCGCTAACGGCTTGCAGAGCAGAAAGCTCCAATTTGCATTCTCCAAAAAAGGACAGCTCGACCAGATTTAATGTATTTTGGCTGGCAATTTGTATGCTTAGTCTCTGCCCAACATACTTTACTTTGAAAGAGCCAAGCTATAAAGCCTAGAATTATCGTTTATATTAGGAAGCCTGATAGAGTTGTTTCCACTGATACGGTGCCCGCTTTGGCAGTAGCATAATTTGTATCTTAAAGAGATGGGAGTGTTCCTTGAGGACAAAAAAAGAATAATGGGCTTTGCAGTGATTATTTTGGAGAGCTCATCTTTTCTACCTTTCTGTGAATGCTGGAGTACTTTTAGGTGATTTTGCCGTATATGCATAGTCATAAATTATATATTTCTTTGTGGGCCAAATTTGATTTTAAAATACTGGGGCTTTGTAAAACCAGATTTATTTTTCTTAACAAAGAGTTCATAAGAAGTTCACTTAACTTTTTCCTCTTTGTTGGATTCTTTCTCTGCATACACTTGAGGAAAGAGGCTAAGCAGAAGAGAGGTTCTGCCCATTTCTTATCTTCATTAAAACCCTGCCCTCATGCTATTAGATTATCCTTGGTCCCTGATACAAAAGGCAATTGTCAGTTCTTTTCAATTTTTTTTTAATTTGTCTCTCTTGGATATTTGTATTTAAATTATTAAATACAAAGCTTAATTTATCAGTAACAAACCATACAGTCATAGAATGGTACATAAAAGTATGTACCAGTTATGTAACTCCTGGGTAGAAAGATTGGATTTTATTTTTCTCGGGCTCTCAAGACCACGTTTCCTTTCAACAGTGGGAAATGTAATCTTTTAAGTCAAGATAACAGGTATTTTCAATTAAAAATGCACGCTCTATTGGGCGAATTCTCAGTCAGCTGTAGATTTCTCCCCATCCTTACTTACCTTTATACTTCTGAATGGAAGGCTGACATTTAGTGTTGTTATCTTAGGTTTTGTTTCCTGAGAATCAGTCCCTGAAGGGATGATCCAAGCACAAATAGCTTATCTGGAAAAGGAACCCAGGAAATAGCAGGAGAGCCATGAGGAAGTAAGACAGGGAAGGAAAGATCACCAGTAAAAAAGTGTGGTTATCAGACAGGTCACTAACATGTGCCATGAATTTATTCCTACTTGGGAACCCTGGGGATTTGTTTTTGTTTTTGTTCTTAGTGGTTTTTTTAAATTGAAGTATAGTTGATTTAAAATGTTATGTTAGTTTCTAGTATACAGCAAAGTAATTCATATATATATATATATATATATATATATATATATATATACACATATATATATATACATATATAATTTTTCATTATGGTTTATTACAGGATATTGAATACAGTTCCCTGTGCTATACAATAGGACCTTGTTGTTTATCCATCCTATATACACTACTTTGCATCTGCTAACTCCAAACTCCCAGTCCTTCCCTCCCCTCACACCCCTCCCCCTTGGCAACCACAAGTCTGTTCCCTATGTCTGTGAGTTTGTTTTTGTTTCGTAGGTAAGTTCATTTGTGTCATATTTTAGATTCCACATATAGGTGATATCATATGGTGTTTGTCTTTCTTTTTCTGACTTACTGCACTTAGTATGATAAACTCTAGGTCCATCCACATTGCTGCAACGACATTATTTCATTCTTTTTATGGCTGAGTAATATTCCACTGTATATATGTACCACATCTTCTTTATCCATTCATCTGTCGGTGGACATTTAGGTTCCTTCCATGTCTTGGCTATTGTGAATAGTGCCGCTATGAACAATGGGGTGCATGTATCTTTTTGAATTATAGTTTTGTCTGGATATATACCCAGGAGTGGGATTACTGGATCATATAGTAACTCTATGTTTAGTTTTTTAAGGAACCTCCATACTGTCCTCCATAGTGGCTGCACCAACTTACATTCCTGCCAACAGTATGTGGGGGGGGGGGGGATTTGTAACAGTGCACCTGAAATGTTTTCTCCTGGTTGTAAGGGAGGGAGGATTTACAGTGCATCAACCATCATCTACTTTGGGGTGAGACTACCAGGCAAAGGCAATTCTCTGACACCTAAGGAGCTGGTGGAGCAGAGAAAGGCCTCAGGCAGAGGCTGAAGATGGAAGCCAGCCTCTCAATCTCTGTGGGACTCTGAGAGGTACAGGCACACACTGCCAGCATCTCCCCTGTCAAACTTGTAGCATAGGTTACTATGGTGACCAGACTCTTCTGTAGGCATCCGAGATGTAAATTGCCCTTTTGGTATATCACTAATAACTCACTTTTACTTTACAAATACATCCATCTATGACAGCTTAGACTTAAAAAAACAAACAAAAAAACCCCTGAGATATCACATATTGTTTGAGAAGCACTGCTTTAGTGGCCCCTAACCCTGACCTTGGGTCCCAGTCATGGAGATTGAGCATTGAAGATTTTGGGTTGTTTAGTTTGGTTAGAGCTCCAGAGCAGGTGGGACACAGGACACATGCCTCACTTATCTGGAAAGAGCTCAGGAGGACACTGAGCTTCTTTAGAGATGGGTGTTGAGCACATCCTAAAAGACTAATGCACATCTTAACTTGCTTGATAGGAACCCCAAACTTCAGATGTGCTGTCCTCCCCACCCTACTTACCAGCCAGTGGGGAACAGAAGCTCAGAGAGAGAGCTGGCCGACCTGAGGGGCAAGTGTCAGGGCAGAAGAACTCACAGTGGATGAGCTGGTTTACCAGATGCCCCAAAAAGCACACAGAAGCAGTGATCATGGGACAAGAAAGGGTCACTGACTCCAGGCATTCTTGCTGAAGAGTCAGGATGCCAGGGTCCCAGATCCTGCTACCATCTCTGTGGTCACTTTCACTGGGATGGGGGGAGGCAAGGGTAGCCTTTCTGCCACTGTGTATTTAGAATCTATTCTACCTGGCTTCCTGCAGCCCTGTAACTCTTCATATTTAAAGGCAAACTTTCAGTATTCAGAAAATTTCTTTTTCATAAAGTTTTCCCATGTAACTGTCTCTGCTAAAACACACACCTATACTTTACACACTCAATTTCATTTGTCGCTCTTTTTATAATCTAGGTTATACCTACACTTCTGCTTAAAAACAATGCTTATGTCAAGCTATTGTTGCTTCCTGAATATTCGGAGAGGGGAAGGGGAACCAAAACACAATGAAAGGAGCCTTAGTACATTTTTAATGATATTCGAGACTCATGATCCTCAAAGCAAGGACACGCAAATAGGACAAAAATAAAATAAAAATAAATAAAAGCCAAGCTACTTTTGAAGATAAATGGACTCAAGTCTACCATTTTCACCACCAGCCTAAATACATTCACACCTAGAATTCGAATCTCAAAGCCAAATCTTCGTGATGTGCATTCAGCAATTTCCAAATTGTTTTTTATGTGAAGAGCTTTGGGAAGACCTTTTTGAGACCAGATATGGTGCATTTTAAAACATTAACACAAAAAGGATCTTGCTGTGATTTATGTCATAGAGTGTTCTGCCTATGTTTTCCTCTAAGAGTTTGATGGTGTCTGGCCTTACATTTAGGTCTTTAATCCATTTTGAGTTTATTTTTGTGTATGGTGTTAGGGAGTGTTCTAATTTCATTCTTTTACATGTAGCTGTCCAGTTTTCCCAGCACCACTTATTGAAGAGGCTGTCTTTTCTCCATTGTATATTCTTGCTTCCTTTATCAAAGATAAGGTGACCATATGTGTGTGGGTTTATCTCTGGGCTTTCTATCCTGTTCCACTCATCTATATTTCTGTTTTTGTGCCAGTACCATACTGTCTTGATTACTGTAGCTTTGTAGTATAGTCTGAAGTCCAGGAGCCTGATTCCTTCAGCTCTATTTTTTTTCCCTCAAGATTGCTTTGGCTATTTGGGGTCTTTTGTGTTTCCATACAAATTGTGAAATTTTTTGTTCTAGTTCTGTGAAAAATGCCAGTGGTAGTTTGATAGGGATTGCATTGAATCTGTAGATTGCTTTGGGTAGTAGAGTCATTTTCACAATGTTGATTCTTCCAATCCAAGAACATGGTATATCTCTCCATCTATGTGTATTATCTTTAATTTCTTTCATCAGTGTCTTATAATTTTCTGCATGCAGGTCTTTTGTCTCCTTAGGTAGGTTTATTCGTAGGTATTTTATTCTTTTTGTTGCAATGGTAAATGGGAGTGTTTTCTTTTTGACCCACCTCCTAGAGAAATGGAAATAAAAACAAAAATAAACAAATGAGACCTAATGAAACTTAAAAGCTTTTGCACAGCAAAGGAAACCATAAACAAGACCAAAAGACAACCCTAAGCATGGGAGAGAATATTTGCAAATGAAACAACTGACAAAGGCTTAATCTCCAAAATTTACAAGCAGCTCATGCAGCTCAGTATCAAAAAAACAAACAAACCAATCCAAAAATGGGCAGAAGACCTAAATAGACGTTCCTCCAAAGAAGATATCCAGATTGCCAACAAACACATGAAAGAATGCTCAACATCATTAATCATTAGAGAAATGCAAATCAAAACTACAATGTGATATCATCTCACACCGGTCAGAATGGCCATCATCAAAAAATCTACAAACAATAAATGCTGGAGAGGGTGTGGAGAAAAGGGAACCCTCATACACTGTTGGTGGGAATGTAAATTGATACAGCCACTATGGAGAACAGTATGGAGGTTCCTTAAAAAACTAAAAATACAACTACCATACAACCCAGCAATCCCGCTACTGGGCATATACCCTGAAAAAACCATAATTCAAAAAGAGTCATGTACCACAATGTTCATTGCAGCTCTATTTACAATAGCCAGGACATGGAAGCAACCTAAGTGTCCATCGACAGATAAGTGGATAAAGAAGATGTGGCACAGATATACAATGGAATATTACTCAGCCATAAAAAGAAATGAAATTGAGTTATTTGTAGTGAGGTGGATGGACCTAGAGTCTGTCATACAGAGTGAAGTAAGTCAGAAAGGGAAAAACTAATACCGTATGCTAACACATATATATGGAATCTAAAAAAAAAAAAAAAAAAAGTGGTTGTGAAAAACCTAGGGGCAAGACGGGAGTAAAGACTCAGACCTACTAGAAAATGGATTTGAGGACACAGGGAGGGGGAAGGGTAAGCTGGGACGAAGTGAGAGAGTGGCATGGACATATATACACTACCAAATGTAAAATAGATAGCTAGTGGGAAGCAGCCGCATAGCACAGGGAGATCAGCTCAGTGCTTTTTAACCAGCTAGAAAGGTGGGATAGAGAGGGTGGGAGGGAGGAAGATGCAAGAGGGAAGAGATATGATATGGGGATATATGTATATGTATAACTGATTCATTTCATTGTAAAGCAGAAACTAACACACCATTGTAAAGCAATTATACTCCAATAAAATCGTTAAAAAAATAAAATAAAACATTAACACAGACGATCAGCAGACCAGCCATTTGCAGTCACTGTCGTTGACTTAAATACACAGACATCCAACATGTGAACATGGGTCCCAGGGGAAATCATTCAGGCAAAGGTGGAGGTGGCTGTTCTCCAGCGGGCTGCTTCCTTCGGCGCCTGTGGTGTTGGCAGGAATGGCTCAGCACTGCCTGGAAGGAATTCTTTTCCAGCAGACTGAGGCAAAAGACAGTGATGTGTGTTCTTGGCAGGGAAGCAAAGTGCCTCTAAGTCCCTCTGCATTTACCCCACTGCCAGCCAAGCATCATACTGATACAGAAATAGCCCCTTAACAATTGGGAGGGAATTCTGTAGCTGCTAAGGAGACATGTCAGATGCTTCAGCCAGAGTGAGCTAATAGCCTGTGTGTGTGTGTGTGTGTGTGTGTGTGTGTGTGTGTGTGTGTGTGTGTGTGTGTTGTGTGCTTGTGTGTGTCTGTGAGCTCAAGCACATGCAGGGGCCATTTTCCATGGGCATAGGTACCCTAGAACAGAGGCAAGATCTTTAAATGTTACCTTTGAAGTTCTCTAAATCTTGATAATAAATAAAATGTATCTGTGGGCCAAAAAAAGGGAATGTAATCACAAAGTATGAGATTGAGAAATAAAGTGCATGCATCTATATAAAAAAAAATCAAATTAATAAGAATGTTCTAAGGATATCTTAAAAGCTGAGGAAAATCAATCAATCATAAATATTTATAAATATTTAAATAAAGTTTGACTTCTTGAGTTCAGTAAAGCTTTCTTTTTAACTCCAACATTTAACATATTTAGAGTTACTTCATGATAAATCTGACAGATATATTTGATTGTTTCCATATAGAGCATAATTAATATTTGATGCTGGTAACTTCAGTGTATTGCAAGAACTTTAGAGATTAGAATGATTCTAATTAAACACGTTTTTATAACAAGATTTTAAATCAAGGGGTAGAGAATTTATGTTCAAAGAGAGGTAATTTAAGTGGCACATTTTACTTTTTACCTATTTGATTTAGATAAATTGAACATGGGAAATTGACCAGATCAAATGGTAGAAAGAAAACTAAAATAATGATTCTTGACATATTCACATTGGCCAACTGCTGAATTTCAAAACAAATAAGTAGTATAGTGCCCTTTTCCCTTCCTTCCTTCTTTCTTTCCTTCTTTCTATTTTTCTTTCTTTTAATGATCCAAGGCATTTACTACTACTGCACTGGCTTCAAACATTTTAATAATGTAGAACATGACCTCAGGCCTCATAGGAGAACGAATTCGTTTAACTCACAGTTAAAGAGGACATATAACAAACTTTGACAGCATTACCTTGGCTTTGTAACAGGGACCAAGGGAAGTCCAAAGCCCGCTAGTCATCTTTCCTCCTTATGGTTCCAGATCATTTGAACTATATGCACAGACACCTACTGAAATGGAAAACAATCACTTTATTATCTGTGGGATCAGTGACCCATAACCCCTAATATGAGGCTCTCTGGCACAAACAAACAAACAAAATTATACAGAGAAAATGGCCTCTGTTTCCCTTCTACCTGTTCTCAGAGCAAACCCCTTTCACTCTAAAATGTAGGCATGAGTAAGATGGAGGAGAAGGATGGTGTCGGGCCAGGTCTCTTCAGAGGACGGTGGGCTTTTGGTCCTATCAAAGGTGTATTAGACTCTAAACTGGAAACTGTCCTAAGTCATCACTGATGCCCCCTCTCCCCAAGAATTTTCTTGAAATGAATGGAGCCCCTTAAAAACAAGATAGCAGGGGGAAAGTACAATTTTGAAGTAGCTTGTCAAATATCTGAAAAACCTCACGACAGGAGAATGTGGTTTGTGCTAGAAATCAACTGAGACCTTTTTCTTCCATCACAGCCCCAAGTCCAAGATGGGCAGGTCTACAGAGCAAACCCAAAGTCCACGTAGTCAACTAGACATGGCACATGGGGAAATTTGCTTCTCCTAAACCATGTCTCCCTAAACTCTACTGGGGCAGGTTTGACTGGACAGCCCCAGCTGGGGTTGGACACTGTAATCCACTCATCAGCAGCAGACAGACGGCTCCTGAGTGACCTGTGGTCTGGTGTCAAGGTGCTGCCTCTGCAGATGGGTCTACAGTTGTAGATTTTACTTGAGATTATCTGAAATTGAATTCTAGTCCACACAGCAGTTATTTAAGCTTGGGGGAAATGGATACAATATATTAACACTTCAATTCAGCAATGACTCTTTAAAAAAAAAAAAAGGTGTCAGTATACTGTGAAGAAATATGTAAGCAACCAAGAATTTGCTCCCTAATGGAGTATTTGGGAAACAAAACATTCAGTCTAGTAGAAAAATTGCTAAGTGAAGATGACTATAAACAAAATGAATTTTTTAAAAACTGCAATTAATAACGATAAGGATTAACTCAAAACTTTTCCATTCAAAGGCAGACACTGCAAACATTAGTCATTTTCACATAATATTTTTCTCTTTCTATTGTTTACATACTTGAACTTATATTTTATGTACAATATTGAATTATGCATTTTATCATTTACCATTATGCCAAAAGCACAATTTTCTTTTCCGGAAAAGCCTTGCATGTATTATTTAAATAGTCGTATGGTAGTCCTTCATATATGCAAGGGTCATAATCAATTACAGTATTTAGTTTGTTGACCATTTAAGCTCTTACCAATTTTCACCGCTCTAAATAGCTCCCTATTGAAAAATTTGCCATAAATATATGCATCCCAATTGAAGAACATTTCTCAGAATACATATGGGAAATATAATTATTTGGATCAGAGTTTATGAACATATTTAAGACCCAGTATACATAAGACAAAATAGTTTCTGGGAGGTTTATATCATTATTCATTTCCCCTAACAACTTGTGACACTGCTAAAACTAAATATTATTAGTTTTTTATAGCTATGCTAATTCATCAAGCAAAACATGTTATAGAAGTTGTTTTAAAGTACAGTTGTTAGATTATAAATACAATAAGCAGTTTGGGCACATTTATTTGCCATTTATGTTTTATCTTCAGTGACTTGCTTGTTAAAATACTTTATCCGTTTTATCTATTTGTTTTTGCATTCTTCTTATCAGCATTCAGAAAAATCATTATAAGACCATACTTTGATTTTTGTCTTATTGTTGCAAGTTTTCTCCCAGGTTGATAGCATTTTATTTTTATATATTTTTATAGAAAATACTCTATTTTTTATAAAGTAAAATTCTTTCTTTACTGTCTTGCTTTCAGCCCATGTTTTTCCTTAAATATTTATTTTGAAAGACCAGATAAACTTTTGCCTAACTTATATTACTTTACTAACTTTAAAATATGAATTGTATGAACAGTCGTATTTTTTAACACTCAACATTTTATCCGTCTAGAGTGACAGGAGATGAGAATTTGAACTGAGCTGTTTGTGGCACAGTCCTTCCATTGATTCAAGATCTGTGGTAGGTCTTACATTATGTAGACATGCACATATGGACACTGCCCCTTTATGAAGTAATTTGTTGTCCACATATCTTTTTCTCCCAGCATTGGTACCAACCTGACTTCGTTAGTGTGGTAGTAGCCCCATTATAATATCTGGCCTTGTAAATTTCCACTAACTACATTTCTTTTTAAAAATTATTATTTTCTACTCACACCTAAACACTCATGCCTTCTACACATAAAGTAATTTTGAACAATGTATTGAGATTGAATTAAATACATAGGTTAATTTTGAGAAAAATTAATTTCCCATCCAGCTACCAAATACTTATCTCCTTTTATTCAAATTTTCTTTTATTTATTTCAGTAAAGTTTTGCAGTTATCCTGGTTGTATCTGATTTTCAGGTTGATTTTTTTCTTACACATGGGTATTGTTCTGTGGTGTGTGTGTGTGTGTAAGTGTATATATGTGTGTGTAGGTGTGTGTGCTCACATGCATGAACATATATGTGTACAGATGTTTTATCTAATCTTATTTATCCTAATCCTTTTTTCTGGTTATTCTCTGAGGTGGTTTTGTATAATTTGCCAATAACAATATCTTGACTTCCTTTAACATAATTACCACTGCCTTACTGTCATTCTGCTTATTTGAAGTCACTTATTATTTCTCTGACCAAGTAGCTGCATCTTTATAGTTAATGATCATACGGCAATCTCATATCACTCCCTGCTCTCAGATTTCTTGAGGCCACGTTATCCCTGATGCGTGGTTTGACTACACTTTCTAAGTTTGGGAACGAGAACATTTATAAGATGGTGTTGAGCATTTGTTTCTGATCCTTTCTCCTTTCTAATTCACCGTTCTCATGTCCCAGCCACCAGACTCATCAAATCTTTTAGTGAAATGTGTACAAACTTCTACTACATTGGAATCTTCCAAGAGAAGGTGCATCTTTGCTTGCAGTTGAGAGAGGATCGAGAATCTTGAAAAGAGTCTTGAAAACAGGCGTTTCCATCTAGAAAAACTTGTGCAAGTAAACAGATTTCTGGGTGGCCCTGAGGGGAGGCCAGCTGTCCTTGGAGAAGGAATAATTTGGCAAGAGGCGGGGACATATTCCTGCTCGCTTACTGTGAGAAGCTGGCTGTCCCCCCCCAATTCAGGATGAACAAGAGGGGGCAATTGTGGGGTTGAAGGAAGCCCGCCTCTTCCGCTGGCCTCCGGGAGCAGAGACCTCTCGGGAAATGCTTCATAGAGGGTCCCTGATTTCCCATTCCAGTGTCAGGGGGTCACTAAGGAAAACATCATTTTCCCCTCTGCCAGTGCCCATCATCTACTCATGTTACTTGACCTCACAAGGTAACCCAAATGGGTGGAAGGGATATCAGACTCACTGACACAGAGAAAAATAACTATCTGTTTGGAAGGCACCTGTGACTTGAAAGAGAAGAACTAAATTGAATCACTTGAACACTTGGAATATGGACACACAAATGAGGGTAAGACTAGACGAAGATTGAAACAAGTTCATTGAAAGTGCAATTAAGAAGTTTTAAAGAGATTTAAAACAACCAAAAAGATTTCCCGGAACTGAAAAAAAAGTCATGATACCAAATTTTTAAAAAATTAAATATGAATTCGCTACAAATGTCAATTTTCAGACTACATTTTGATTGTGTACATAGTGTGATTTTTTATTCATGCAATGATGCTTATTTGATGCCTTAGTCACAAGTCAGACCACTAGGAAGTGGTCAGGGTGACCATAACTGTCATTGTCATAGCTCACATTCTTCTCATTCTGTTATATCATTTCCACAGGATGGAAAAGCAAATGAGAGCATGCTTTGATGGAAATAGGAAGGGTTCCGGGCACGCAGGAATCCTAGAGGGAGGAGAGTTCTCCTAAGAGGACAATTGAGGGAACTTGAGTCCAGTTTGGCCTTGGCAAAATTTGGTCCAGCTAGGAGTGGAGCTCTTTTCCAAAATTTTTAAAACACAGTTCCAAGTAAAATAATGTGTATATTTTCTTCTAAGGAGATTTAGGTAATTCTCCGGAAGAGAAATAGGTGTTGCTTTGTGCTAAATGAAGACCATCCCTAAAACCTGAATTACTAAAACATGGACAAGCCTCAAAGAAAGAAGACAATTAAAAATTTAAGACAGAAACAAGTCTATAAATGCAAAATACATTTAAATTATCCTGTTCAGACATATATATATAATATATAATACATTTAAATAATATATAGTACATTTAAATAATATATAGTACATTTAAATAATCCTGTGCAGATATATATATATATTATATATATATATATAATATATGTAGATAAATGCATATCTGTGAGTGAAATATGCGAAAATCGTGTACATTTTGTCTTATATTCCTTTGTTTTTCCCTGTTCCTTACGTAAAACTGAAAAAGTTCAAGCATGTTTAGCCTCTGATTTATCCTACTCCGGGCTACCTTATATTATTTGAGCTTTCATGAAGATTTGAGAATTACATTTCTCTAGAGAGACAAAAGATTTTTAAAACAAACAGATAAAAGTTACGTATTTTGGAATCAGAAGGCATGTATCTCATTGTCTTTTGCGGAAAGACATAGAGACAAATTTAATTAGAGCATCGAGAGACAAATTTAATTAGAGCATCGAGATAGTTTTCTGCATATGTCAGGCCCTCCAAACACACTGCGCACCGTTTCAGGTGGGCATTTGACACCTCCAGCCTTTACACTGCTCAACACCCCATTTTGTTGGACTTCATAGAAATGATATTTTTCCGCAGAGCCCTTGGATGAGTTGCTGATATGTACAAGGGAACAAACCTATTTACAAAGCTTTTCACAGTCTTCTGTTAATTTTTGCTGAATGTATTCTGTTATGTGAATAAAAATTAGCATCATGAAACATGGGTTGGATGGAGATAGACACATGCAAGGTGCTATGCACTGTCTTCATTAGAAGCATTTGGTACAAATTTGGGGGAAAAAACAATGATTGTTCTGAGTAAGCCATGAGGGGCATGCACTGTATATGAATATGCTGGGGACAGGGGGCAGTGATTCACTGAAAGCAAGAACTGTTTGAAATCAGTTATTTATTCACAAATTCATACAACTAGGAAAAAAACTTTATTTCTTTGAAAGGTGATTTGTCATACTTACAAAAGTTATCAGACCATCTCCTCTCTCTCTGTTTGCTTTATCTTTCTTTTCCTTTCCCCCCTTTTAGTCTGAGCAGATAATACTTTAAACACTTTATTTTTAAAACATTGGGCAGAGGAGGCGTTTGGTTCAGGAGAGGCAATGGGCCCCATGGTGAGACGTCCCAGCCTTGATGTCACGTTGAAGGCGAGCCGCTAGCAGCCCGTTCTGCTCACATGATGTGGTTTAGTTCTGTCCTTCCCATTCAACGTCCTTTATTTGTCAAATAAAAGAGAATGATTTTTTTTTGATCATGCAATCTGAAAAAATCTGCTTGGCAGCCTGGATATGTTGATAAAAGGCATATGAAACTTCACAGAGAAGTCCAAAAGTATGTTTTTATTAGCTATTTAATTTTTAATTAAGGTAGAATTTCATTTTCCTCTTACTATGTGTAACTTTTGGATGTTTCCTGTTGCTTAAACATTGTATAAAAGGCTATACATGTGCAGTGAGGAGCACACTGTCCACATACTTTTCCTATTTCATTATTTCATTTTCTCACTGAGTAATTTACATCAGTATTCATCCTCTCCAAACGAACTCAATCCTTTTTGAAACACATATTCTTTTTTTTTTTAATTTTATTTATTTATTGTTTTATACAGCAGGTTCTTATTAGTTATCTACTTTATACATATTAGTGTATATATGTCCATCCCAATCTCCCAATTCATCCCACCACCACCACACCCCCTGCTTTCCCCCCTTGGTGTCCATACGTTTGTTCTCTACATCTGTGTCTCAATTTCTGCCCTGCAAACTGGTTCATCTGTACCATTTTTCTGGATTCCATATATATGCATTAATATACGATATTTGGTTTTTTCTTCCTTACTTACTTCACTCTGTATGACAGTCTCTAGGTCCATCCACATCTCTACAAATGACCCAATTTTGTTCCTTTTTATGGCTGAGTAATATTCCATTGTATATATGTACCGTATCTTCTTTATCCATTAGATGGGCATTTAGGTTGTTTCCATGACCTGGCTATTGTAAATAGTGCTGCAGTGAACATTGGCTTGCATATGTCTTTTTGAATTATAGTTTTCTCTGGGTATATGCCCAGTAGTGGGATTACTGGGTCATATGTTAATTCTATTTTTAGTTTTTTAAGGAACCTCCATACTGTTCTCCATAGTGGCTGTATCAATTTATATTCCCACCAACAGTACAAGAGGGTTCCCTTTTCTCCGCACCCTCTCCATCATTTATTGTTTGTAGATTTTCTGATTATGCCCATTCTAACCAGTGTGAGGTGACACCTCATTGCAGTTTTGATTTGCATTTCTCTAATAATTAGTGACATTGAGCAGCTTTTCATGTGCCTCTTGGCCATCTGTATGTCTTCTTTGGAGAAATGTCTATTTAGGTCTAATGCCCATTTTTTGGTTGGATTGTTTGTTTTTTTAATATTGAGCTGCATGAGCTGTTTATATATTTTGGAGATTAATCCTTTGTCCGTGATTCGTTTGCAAATATTTTCTCCCATTCTGAGGGTTGTCTTTTCATCTTGTTTATGGTTTCCTTTGCTGTGCAAAAGCAAAAGTTTTATTAGATCCCATTTGTTTATTTTTGTTTTTATTTCCGTTACTCTAGGAGGTGGATCAAAAAAGATCTTGCTGTGATTTATGTCAAAGAGTGTTCTTCCCATGTTTCCTTTAAGAGTTTTATAGTGTCCAGTCTTACATTTAGGTCTTTAATCCATTTGGAGTTTATTTTTGTGTATGGTGTTAGGGAGTGTTCTAATTTCATTCTTTTACATGTAGCTGTCCAGTTTGCCCAGCACCACTTATTGAAGAGAATGTCTTTTCTCCATTGTATATCCTGCCTCCTCTGTCATAGATTAGTTGACCATAAGTGCGTGGGTTTATCTCTGGGCTTTCTATCCTGTTCCACTCATCTATATTTCTGTTTTTGTGCCAGTACCATATTGTCTTGATTACTGTAGCTTTGTAGTATAGTCTGAAGTCAGGGAGCCTGATTCCTTCAGCTCTATTTTTTTCCCTCAAGATTGCTTTGGCTATTCGGGGTCTTTGGTGTTTCCATACAAATTGTGAAATTTTTTGTTCTAGTTCTGTGAAAAATGCCAGTGGTAGTTTGATAGGGATTGCATTGAATCTGTAGATTGCTTTGGGTAGTAGAGTCATTTTCACAATGTTGATTCTTCCAATCCAAGAACATGGTATATCTCTCCATCTGTTTGTGTCATCTTTGATTTCCTTCATCAGTGTCTTATAGTTTTCTAAGTACAGGTCTTTTACCTCCTTAGGTAGGTTTATTCCTAGGTATTTTATTCTTTTTGTTGCAATGGTGAATGGTATAGTTTCCTTAATTTCTCCTTCTGATCTTTCATTGTTAGTGTATAGGAATGCAAGATATTTCTGTGCATTAATTTTGTATCCTGCAACTTTACCAAATTCATTGATTAGCTCTAGTAGTTTTCTAGTGGCATCTTTAGGATTCTCTATGTATAGTATCATGTCATCTGCAAACAATGACAGTTTTACATCTTCTTTTCCAATTTGTATTCCTTTTATTTCCTTTTCTTCTCTGATTGCTGTCGCTAGGACTTCCAAAACTATGTTGAATAATAGTGGTGAGAGTGGACATCCTTGTCTTGTTCCTGATCTTAGAGAAAATGCTTTCAGTTTTTCACCATTGTGAATGATGTTTGCTGTGGGTTTGTCATATATAACCTTTATTATGTTGAGGTAGGTTCCCTCTATGCCCACTTTCTGGAGAGTTTTTATCATAAATGGGTGTTGAGTTTTGTCAAAAGCTTTTTCTGCATATACTGAGATGATCATATGGTTTTTATTCTTCAATTTGTTGAAACATATATTCTTGATTCAAACTTATTCCAAGATCTCCAGTAATATCACAGGCTAAACGTTAACTGTCAATCCAAATATTAGCCATATTGAATATTGTAGGTATTGCAGTCAAATCGTTCAAGAACATCTTATGCTAATTGCATTGCCCTCCATCAGGTTTTTTCTTCCCCTCACTTATTTAAAGACAGTGACAACCATGTCAACATTATGATTATTGGGCTTTTGGTGCCTTCTGCCTTCATGTCTGAACCAGCTTTGACCTAAACCATTATAGTTAATGATTAGGGAAAACATGAGGTCAGACATTTGAGAACTTTGAGACAGACTGGTTTTCTAAAGCGTATTCTAGGTCATAGCAGTGGAAACTATTTTGATGGTCTGTACATCAAACTTCCCTATTTTATACTTTTGGGGCACAGGAGGGGTGGTTAGTGCTGCTGTTGAATATGTTTTTAAAGTCCAACAGCAACTCTCCCACCTAGAATGTGTTAGGTGTTCAAAGTGGAGGGAAGGGTGGGTAAAACAGAGTTGCAAGACATAAACTGCAATGGGAAATTGCAGCACATGGGTATGGAGCTGTCTCCTCATTGTAGCGCAGTCAAGGGGGGGTTGACATCACCTCTCTCCAACTTTGGGACCTGGTTGGAAACCAAATGGGGTTATTCTCACGTCTTGCCACAGGGATTAATTGAACAATCCTGGACAAAGCAGAGAGCAAGTGCCATTCCCCTCACTCAAGGTGGTTCCAACAGCATCCGTATCTGACCTTTGATCTTGACCAGGGGAAAAACGCTTTATCAAGATAAATATCTCATATGATACTTTACATTGATAATTCATTTTAATACCATTTTATAAAATCTTCTGTAGCAAATTTGCATGCTACTATGTTAGAAGTAGCAATAAACATTCCTATTTCATCAAAAAAACATAATTTGAGTTTCACTACTCAGTAGGTTGGACTCTTCAGTATAATGTAAATATTTTTATAGCTTGGTGTTATTTTTAATTGCCCTGAACTACTCTGACCTGAAAAATACTTGAAATTCCCAGTTCAAACATAGTACCATATGAGGGATATATATTTTTTTGTTTATAGTATTTGTAGCCTTCAAGCTCTGAGTCTTTTTTTTTTTTGCTTAACAGCAGTTAACACAATTTTGTGGCCTCTTTGAGGCAAAATTATTTTTTCCTGATCTTTGAATTTATTCTTTCCCACAACTAAAAAAGATCAATAAGAATGGAAAAGTGATTGTTTTGTGTTTTGCTCGCAAACTGTTTATCTTCTGCTCATCTCTCTCCAAATCTCCCTAAACATTTCCCTCAAAAAATATATATTATTATGCAAGTTTAAGTTTTTAATGTGACAGTAAGGTCAAGCCTCATTGAAATATACAATAAAGAAAACTTTCCTATAAAATTTGGCTAACATAACACAGGATAAATGACAATCTGTAATCTGGAATGAAGATGATAGTAATTTATAAAATTAAAAAAGTATCACCCCCTCTCTTTTTGGAAATTGCTCCATTTGAGCTTCTGCTATAAGAAAATATCATTTTTAATTCTTCTTTTCATAAAGAGAAAATCCTTTACACATTTCTCAAAGTATTTCAATGATTAATAATAATAATAATATCAAAATCTATAAAAAATACTCAACTAAGAATATACTGTTACCCCACACCTTAGGGCAAGATAATACTTTTGTAAAAGTACATAGCTTCCAAGCAAGGTATGAAGCTATTTTTGTGCAAGCCATCTTAGCTTTCTTAAATGTCAGAGGAATAACCAGATAAGAATAAGTGACAGTGTTATGTTTGTCTTTCTGTTACACAGTGCAGAGTGTATGTTAACCTGATTTAGCATTTTGCAGTGTGTAACATATGCACAAATGGTGGGCTTTGGGATTTTTTTGAGACAAGAGATCAATTTCATTTGTGTTAACATGTGTATTTGGGCTATGTGTGTGTGCATGTGTATGCATGTGTGTATGTGATGCATGTGTGTGTGGATGCATGGATGTATTTCCTTTTTATAAAAAAAAAAATGAATACTCTAGCCATATACTTATTGCTTGTCAAAAGCTCTTTCTGCAGTAACTTTGGTATTTTAAATTAGTATTCAGTTATAGTAATTTAAAGAATGGTAACTATAACAGCAGTCACAATGTATTCAGTGTTTATGTTGTGTCTGATAATATGCCAGGCACTTTATACATGTTAACTCTCTTAATACCATCATGTAGATATTATTATCCCCCAAATGTACCAAGAAAACCAAAGGTTACCTGGGTATTGAGGTTAACCCTTCTATTAAGGATCCTACAGTGCCACTTTTGCTTGAACCCAGGTCCCTCTGGATTCAAAATCAATCTCTTCCTACTACATCACTAGTGAGGAAGCAGTTTGGTGGCCTGTGAGGTCTTTGCCTTAGGTAAAGTCATTTGCAGACTTTAAGAATCGTCATTATGAAATACTTTTACTTACGAAAACGTAACAAGATGAAAGTATTTGTAGTTGATCTATTCAATGACTTGCCTTGCTTCAGTAAGATAAACCCCAAAGCAGCAAGGTTGCTATTTCTTTGCTTTTGAGGCTGCAGATTATTTCTTTGCTTAATATTGTAATTGTGTCTGATTCAGACTTTTTTTTTAAAAGTTCCTACTGTGGAGGAGCTTCTGCTCAGCTCCAGGACTGTCTAGAGCTGTTCTGAGTTTTAGTGATAAGTGAACGGACCCCTTTGTTCCCTCTACAGAGTGGCAAAGCCTCAGTTCTCAGGAATCATCTATGGCTGGCATCACTCTGCTGCCCCTGGAGACTGCACTGACCATTTCCACAGAACATGGCACCTGGGCCCTTCCCATTCCCCAGTGGCCCTACTACACGTTGCTGCTTGGTTTCTTTCCAAATGACCATTTCACTGCTTTTTCTTTCTTCTAAACACTTGCACAGTCTCGTAAATGCTAACATTTCCTTCTCCATGGCCTTTACTTACATTCTCTGAGCTGCCTCATGCTACACAGAGGAAAGAGAAACAATTGGATGGAAATCCCTCAGCCTTCTTTCCACCAGATTTACCCGTGCAAATTAACATGTGCCCGTATCCCTGTCTTCCTTCTTATTACAAAGGATGAAGTGTCCAGATTTTATCTGTGGTTAATCTCTCCACTGGACCATGGTCCTTACCCCACCCTTGTCTCCTGAAGGATTTTGCTGTTTTAATTAGTCCCTTTGTCTCCCACTTCATCGGTGAGAGACTACATCCTAGACATTCCCATCTCTAGGGTCTACTATTTAAAAGACAGAATAAAACAAGGAAGAAGTGCCAGCAGACGTGAGTTCTACGTTTAAGACTCCTTCGTTGTGTCACATCCTTTGTCAGACTTCTCAACGGAGAAGTGCCCCAAGACTGTTCATGGCCCACTTCTCTCCTCTCCTCTCCTGTCCTCCTCCCTTTATTTTTCTTCTTCCTGCTCCCGTCCTCTCTCTGTTCACTTACCTGAGTGATTCTTCTTTAATTCTGTATCTAAAAATTCCATCTATTCAGGACAACTCTCCAGCTTGCATTTGTAGCTCAGATCTCTCAGCCGAGCTCCAGGTCTGTGTATCCAAGTACTCCTTGACAACATCAGCACTTGGATATGTCGTTGGGGTTGAAACTTAAAATGTGGAAAGCTGGTGTCTTGATGTCCACCCCATTCCTGCCCTTGTCCCTACCAAAGGTGTTCATGCCAAAAACATAGGAATCGTTTTTAATTTCCATCTCTTACAGATTTCTTACCAAATATCTAGCTTTGTCTCACCCACACCGGCTCTATCACTCAAGCTTCTCTGGTAGCTTCCTTTTCTTTTTTTTTTTTTTAACATCTTTATTAGAGTATAATTGCTTTACAATGGTGTGTTAGTTTCTGCTTTATAACAAAGTGAATCAGTTATTCATATACATATATCCCCACCTCTCTTCCCTCTTGCATCTCCCTCCCTCCCTATCCCACATCTCTAGGTGGTCACAAAGCACCGAGCAGATCTCCCTGTGCTATGTGGCTGCTTCCCACTAGCTATCTATTTTGCTATCTGTTTTATGTTTGGTAGTGTATATATGTCCATGCCACTCTCTCACTTTGTCCCAGCTTACCCTTCCCCCTCCCCATATCCTCAAGTCCATTCTCTAGTAGGTCTGCATCTTTATTCCCGTCTTGCCTTTAGGTTCTTCTGACCTTTTTTTCTTTCTTTCTTTTTTTAGATTCCATATATATGTGTTAGCATACGGTATTTGTTTTTCTCCTTCTGACTTACTTCACTCTGTATGACAGTCTCTAGGTCCATCCACCTCACTACAAATAACTCAGTTTCGTTCCTTTCTATGGCTGAGTAATATTCCATTGTATATATGTGCCACATCTTCTTTATCCATTCATCTGTTGATGGACACTTGCTTCCATGTCCTGGCTATTGTAAATAGAGCTGCAATGAACATTTTGGTACATGACTCTTTTTGAATTATGGTTTTCTCAGGGTATATGCCCAGTAGTGGGATTGCTGGGTCATATGGTAGTTCTATTTTTAGTTTTTTAAGGAACCTCCATAGTGTTCTCCATAGTGGCTGTATCAATTTACATTCCCACCAACAGTGCAAGAGTGTTCCCTTTTCTCCACACCCTCTCCAGCATTTACTGTTTGTAGATTTTTTGATGATGGCCATTCTGACCTGTGTGAGATGATATCTCATTGTAGTTTTGATTTGCATTTCTCTAATGATTAATGATGTTGAGCATTCTTTCATGTGTTTGTTGGCAATCTGTATAGCTTCTTTGGAGAAATGTCTCTTTAGGTCTTCTGCCCATTTTGGGATTGGGTTGTTTGTTTTTTTGATATTGAGCTGCATGAGTTGCTTGTATGTTTTGGAGATTAATCCTTTGTCAGTTGTTTCATTTGCAAATATTTTCTCCCATTCTGAGGGTTGTCTTTTGGTCTTGTTTATGGTTTCCTTTGCTGTACAAAAGCTTTTAAGTTTCATTAGGTCCCATTTGTTAATTTGTGTTTTTATTTCCATTTCTCTAGGAGCTGGGTCAAAAAGGATCTTGCTGTGATTTATGTCATAGAGTGTTCTGCCTATGTTTTCCTCTAAGAGTTTGATGGTGTCTGGCCTAACATTTAGGTCTTTAATCCATTTTGAGTTTATTTTTGTGTATGGTGTTAGGGAGTGTTCTAAATTCATTCTTTTACATGTAGCTGTCCAGTTTTCCCAGCACCACTTATTGAAGAGGCTGTCTTTGCTCCACTGTATATTCTTGCCTCCTTTATCAAAGATAAGGTGACCATATGTGTGTGGGTTTACCTCTGGTCTTTCTATCCTGTTCCATTGATCTATATTTCTGTTTTTGTGCCAGTACCATACTGTCTTGATTACTATAGCTTTGTAGTATAGGCTGAAGTCAGGGAGCCTGATTCCTCCAGCTCCATTTTTCTTTCTCAAGATTGCTTTGGCTCTTTGGGGTCTTTTGTGTTTCCATACAAATTGTGACATTATTTGTTCTAGTTCTGTGAAAAATGCCAGTGGTAGTTTGATAGAGATTGCATTGAATTTGTAGATTGATTTGGGTAGTAGAGTCATTTTCACACTGTTGATTCTTCCTATCCAAGAACATGGTATATCTCTCCATCTATTTCTATCATCATTAATTTCTTTCATCAGTGTCTTATAATTTTTGGCATACAGGTCTTTTGTCTCCTGAGGTAGGTTTATTCCTAGATATTTTATTCTTTTTGTTGCAGTGGTAAATGGGAGTGTTTTCTTAATTTCACTTAAAGATTTTTCATCATTAGTGTATAGGATGCAAGAGATTTCTGTGCATTAATTTTGTATCCTGCTACTTTACCAAATTCATTGATTAGCTCTAGTAGTTTTCTGGTAGCATCTTTAGGATTCTCCATGTATAGTATCATGTCATCTGCAAACAGTGACAGCTTTACTTCTTCTTTTCCGATTTGGATTCCTTTTATTTCTTTTTCTTCTCTGATTGCTGTGGCTAAAACTTCCAAAATTATGTTGAATAACAGTGGTTAGAGTGGGCAACCTTGTCTTGTTCCTGATCTTAGTGGAAATGGTTTTAGTTTTTCACCATTGAGGACGATGTTGGCTGTGGGTTTGTCATATATGGCCTTTACTATGTTGAGGAAAGTTCCCTCTATGCCTACTTTCTGGAGGGTTTTTATCATAAATGGATGTTGAATTTTGTCGAAAGCTTTCTCTGCATCTATTGAGATGACCATACGTTTTTTTCCCCTTCAATTTGTTAATATGGTGTATCACGTTGATTGATTTGCGTATATTGAAGAATTCTTGCATTCCGGGGATAAACCCCACTTGATCATAGTGTATGATCCTTTTAATGTGCTGTTGGATTCTGTTTGCTAGTATTTTGTTGAGGATTTTTGCATCTATGTTCATCAGTGATATTGGCCTGCAGTTTTCTTTCTTTGTGACATCTTTGTCTGGTTTTGGTATCAGAGTGATGGGGACCTCGTAGAAGGAGTTTGGGGGTGTTCCTCCCTCTGCTATATTTTGGAAGAGTTTGAGAAGGATAGGTGTTAGCTCTTCTCTAAATGTTTGATAGAATTCGCCTGTGAAGCCATCTGGTCCTGGGCTTTTGTTTGTTGGAAGATTTTTAATCACAGTCTCAATTTCAGTGCTTGGGATTGGTCTGTTCATATTTTCTATTTCTTCCTGGTTCAGTCTCAGAAGGTTGTGCATTTCTAAGAATTTGTCCATTTCTTCCAGGTTGTCCATTTTATTGGCATATAGTTTTTTGTAGTAATCTCTCATGATCCTTTGTATTTCTGCGGTGTCAGTTGTTACTTCTCCTTTTTCATTTCTAATTCTATTGATTTGAGTCTTCTCCCTTTTTTTCTTGATATGTCTGGCTAATGGTTTATCAACTTTGTTTATCTTCTCAAAGAACCAGCTTTTAGTTTTATTGATCTTTGCTATCGTTTCCTTCATTTCTTTTTCATTTATTTCTGATCTGAACTTTATGATTTCTTTCCTTCTAACTTTGGGGGTTTTTTTTGTTCTTCTTTCTCTAATTACTTTAGGTGTAAGGTTAAGTTGTTTATTTGAGATGTTTCTTGTTTCTTAACGTAGGCTTGTATAGCTATAAACTTCCCTCTTAGAACTGCTTTTGCAGCATCCCATAGGTTTTGGGTTGTTGTGTTTTCATTGCCATTTGTTTCTAGGTATTTTTGGATTTCCTCTTTGATTTCTTCAGTGATCTCTTGGTTATTAAGTAGTGTGTTGTTTAGCCTCCATGTGTTTACATTTTTTACAGATTTTTCCCTGTAATTGATATCTAGTCTCCTAGCGTTGTGGTCGGAAAAGATACTTGATACAATTTCAAATTTCTTAAATTTACCAAGGCTTGATTTTTGACCCAAGATAGTATGTATCTATCCTGGAGAATGTTCTATGAGCACTTGAGAAGAATGTGTATTCTGTTGTTTTTGGATGGAATGTCCTATAAGTATCAATGAAGTCCATCTTGTTTAATGTATCATTTAAAGCTAGTGTTTCCTTATTTATTTTCATTTTGGATGATCTCTCCATTGGTGAAAGTGGGGTGTTAAAGTTACCTACTATGACTGTGTTACTGTTGATTTCCCCTCTTATGGCCATTAGTATCTGCCTCATGTATTGAGGTGCTCCTATGTTGGGTGCATAAATATTTACAATTGTTATATCTTCTTCTTGGATCGATCCCTTGATCATTATGTAGTGTCCTTCTTTGTCTCTTGTAATAGTCTTTGTTTTAAAGTCTATTTTGTCTGATATGAGGATTGCTACTTCAGCTTTCTTTTGATTTCCATTTGCATGGAATATCTTTTTCCATCCCCTCACTTTCAGTCTGTATGTGTCCCTAGGTCTGAAGTGGGTCTCTTGTAGACAGCATTTATACGGGTTTCGTTATTGTATCCATTCAGCCAGTCTATGTCTTTTGGTCGGAGCATTTAATCCATTTACATTTAAGGTATTTATTGGTATGTATGTTCCCATTACCATTTTCTTAATTGTTTTGGGTTTGTTATTGTAGGTCTTTTCCTTCTCTTGTGTTTCCTGCCTAGAGAAGTTCCTTTAGCATTTGTTGTAAAGCTGGTTTGGTGGTGCTGAATTCTCTTAGCTTTTGCTTGTCTGTAAAGGTTTTAATTTCTCCATGAAATCTGAATGAGATCCTTCCTGGGTAGAGTAATCTTGGTTGTAGGTTTTTCTCCTTCCTCACTTAAATATGTCCTGCCACTCCCTTCTGGCTTTCAGAGTTTCTGCTGAAAGATCAGCTGTTAACCTTATGGGGATTCCCTTATGTGTTGTTGTTTTTCCCTTGCTGCTTTTAATATGTTTTCTTTATATTTAATTTTTGATAGTTTGATTAATATGTGTCTTGGCGTGTTTCTCCTTGCATTTATCCTGTATGGGACTCTCTGTTCTTCCTGGACTTGATTAACTATTTCCTTTCCCACATTAGGGAAGTTTTCAACTATAATCTCTTGAAATATTTTCTCAGTCCCTTTCTTTTTCTCTTCTTCTTCTGGGACCCCTATAATTCGAATGTTGGTGCATTTAATGTTGTCCCAGTGGTGTCTGAGACTGTCCTCAATTGTTTTCATTCTTTTTTCTTTATTCTGCTCTCTTTTCTTTACTCTGCAGTAGTTACTTCCACTATTTTATCTTCCAGGTCACTTATCCATTCTTCTGCCTCAGTTATCCTGCTATTGATCCCTTCTAGAGAATTTTTAATTTCACTTATTGTGTTGTTCATCACTGTTTGTTTGCTCTTTAGTTCTTCTAGGTCCTTGTTAAACGTTTCTTGTATTTTCTCCATTCTATTTCCAAGATTTTGGATCATCTTTAGTATCATTATTCTGAATTCTTTTTCAGGTAGACTGCCTATTTCCTCTTCATTTGCTAGGTCTGGTGGGTTTTTGCCTTGCTCCTTCATCTGCTGTGTGTTTCTCTGTCTTCTCATTTTGCTTAACTTACTGTGTTTGGGGTCTCCTTTTTGCAGGCTGCAGGTTTGTAGTTCCCGTTGGTTTTGGTGTCTGTTCCCAGTGGCTAAGTTTGTTTCAGTGGGTGGTGTAGGCTTCCTGGTGGAGGGGACTGGTGCCTTTGTTCTGGTGGATGAGGCTGGATCTTGTCTTTCTGGTGGGCAGGTCCACGTCTGGTGGAGTGTTTTGGGGTGTCTGTGGCCGTATTATGATTTTAGGCAGCCTCTCTGCTAATGGATGGGGCTGTGTTCCTGTCTCGCTAGTTGTTTGGCATAGGGTGTTCAGCACTGTAGCTTGCTGGTCGTTGAGTGAAGCTGGGTCGTGGTGTTGAGATGGAGATCTCTGGGAGATTTTCACCGTTTGGTATTACGTGGAGCTGGGAGGTCTCTTGTGGACCAGTGTTCTGAAGTTGGCTCTCCCACCTCAGAGGCACGGCCCTGATGCCTGGCTGGAGCACGAAGAGCCTGTCCTCCACACAGCTCAGAATAAAAGGGAGAAAAGAAAGAAAGAAAGACAGAAGAAGATAAAATAAAGTAAAATAAAACAAAATAAAGTTATTAAAGTAAAAAACAATTATTAAGAAAATAAATTTTTTAATTAAAAAATATAAAAAATAAAAACAGACAGACAGAACCTAGGACAAATGGTAAAAGCAAAGCTATACAGACAATATCACACACAGAAGCATATGCATACGTACTCACAAAAAGAGAAAAAGGGAAAAAAATATATATCGTTGCTCCCAAAGTCCACCTCCTCAATTTGGGATGATTTGTTGTCTATTCAGGTCTTCCGTAGATGCAGGGTACATGAAGTTGAGTGTGGAGATTTAATCTGCTGCCCCTGAGGCTGCTGGGAGAGGTTTCCCTTTCTCTTCTTTGTTCGCACAGCTCCCGGGGTTCAGCTTTGGATTTGGACCCGCCTGTGCATGTAGGTCGCCTGAGGGCGTCTGTTCCCCGCCCAGACAGGACGGGGTTAAAGGAGCAGCTGCTTCGGGGGCTCTGGCTCACCCAGGCCGCGAGGAGGGAGGGGTACAGAGGAGGCGGGGCGAGCCTGCGGCGGCAGAGGCGGCGTGACGTTGCACCAGCCTGAGGCGCCGTGTGTTCTCCCGGGTAAGTTGTCCCTGGGTCACGGGACCCTGGCAGTGACGGGCTGCACCGGCTCCCGGGAGGGGCGGTGTGGAGAGTGACCTGTGCTCGCACACAGGCTTCCTGGTGGCGGCAGCAGCAGCCCCAGCGTCTCACGCCCGTCTCTGGGGTCCGCGCTGATCGCCGCGGCTCGCGCCCTTCTCTGGAGCTCGTTTAGGCGGCGCTCTGAATCCCCTCTCCTTGCCCGCCGCGAAACAAAGAGGCAGGAAAAAGTCTCTCATCTCTTCGGCAGCTGCAGACCTTTTCCCGGACTCCCTCCCGGCTAGCTGTGGCGCACTAACCCCTTCAGGCTGTGTTCACGCTGCCAGCCCCAGTCCTCTCCCTGCGATCCGACCGCAGCCCGAGCCTCAGCCCCCAGCCCCGCCCGCCCCGGCGGGGGAGCAGACAAGCCTCTCGGGCTGCTGAGTGCTGCTCGGCCTCTGTGCGGGACTCTCTCCGCTTTGCCCTCCGCACCCCTGTGGCTGCGCTCTCCTCCGTGGCTCCGAAGCTTCCCTGCTCCGCCACCCGCAGTCTCCGCCCGCGAAGGGGCTTCCTAGTGTGTGGAAACCTTTCCTCCTTCACGGCTCCCTCCCACTGGTGCAGGTCAGTCCCTATTTTCACTTTTTTCTTTTGCCCTACCCAGGTACGTGGGGAGTTTCTTGCCTTTTGGGAGGTCTGAGGTCTTCTGCCAGCGTTCAGTAGGTGTTCTGTAGGGGTTGTTCCACATGTAGATGTATTTCTGATGCATTTGTGGGGAGCAAGGTGATCTCCACATCTTACTCTTCCGCCATCTTGAAGCTCCTCCGTAGCTTCCTTTGTTAATTGAAGTCTAGTTGATGTACAGTGTTGTGTTAATTTCTGCTGTACAGCAAAACGATTTAGTTATACATTTATATAGACATTCTTTTTTTATATTTTTTTCTATTCTGGTTTATCATAGGGTATTGACTATAGTTCTCTGTGCTCTACAGCAGGACCTTGTTGTTTATCCGTTCTCTATATAAAAGTTTAAGTAACTATGGCAGCTTCCTTGCTCCATAAACTCCAAGCATAGTCTCTCTGTCCCAGAATGAATTCTAAACACCGTACTTTGCTACATGATCTGCTTCCTAGTGTCTAAGGTTATTTCAGAACCCCCTCTCAAGTTCTATGTTCAAACGCCTGCCTTATAGAGCATACTGAGCCATTACATATTCTCTCCACTGTTAGAGAGAACGTCATACACTAGGCCCTGCCTTTGGGCCTCTCCCTAGATGAGAACGTTCCTTTGCAGCCCTCAAGTCCCATGAATGTCCACCACCTCCTGGGAAAGGACTTTGCCACCTAATGCGCAATCTGCCTTCTCTTCCTCTGGCCACGCCTTCTCCCATCATGCGTTATTCTTGTTCCCGGGTCATCATTGGTTACCATGGGGATGTGTTTAATCATGATCCCTTTCCTTTCGAATATGATCTCCACGAGAGCCATGGCTCCCACTGCATCTGAGCAGTTAGCAAAGATCCTTTTGTGGAGAAGGATAAATATCATATGATATCACTTGTATGTGGAATCTAAATAAATGGTGCAAACGAACGTACCTACAAAGCAGAAACAGACTCACAGACTTCGAAAACAAACTTACGGTTACCAAAGGGGAAGTATGGGGAGAGGGACAGATTAGGTGTTTGGGACTGACATGTACACACTGCTATATATAAAATAGATAACCAACAAGGACCTATTGTTTAGCACAGGGAACTCTACTCGATGATCTGTAATAATGTATATGGGAAAAGAATCTGAAAAAGAATGGGTATATGTATACGTATAACTGAATAACTGACTACGTATAACTGAATCGCTTTGCTGTCCACCTGAAACTAACACAACAGTGTAAATCAACTATACTCTAACGTAAAATGATAATTAAATTAAAAAATACACCCAAGAGGAACCCCCCCCCCCAAAAAAAAGATCCTCTTGTGAAGGAATGAATGAAATTGCTTTAGCATTGAACTTGAACTTGAAGGCCTCCCAGAAGCTCCTAACTTATAACCACTGGTGTTTTATGGAGAGCATCCTCTAGCAAGCTGCATACGCATTCTGGCAGCTGCATCCCTGCTCTGAGTTCGGCCATCCATCCCACTTGGCAGTACCAGCCAGGGACGACGGCTCCCTTGCCTCCTCCTGCACAAATGTCAGGTCTGGTTTGGTGGCCACGGACAGGTTTTTATTTGTGCAGCACACACAGATGGACTCATGGCCCCCCTCAAGAGACTGTGCAGAAATTATTCTTTCCAGCTAGAGACTGAAGGTGCTTAAATGTAAGAAGAAACCTCCCCCAATAGCATTAGTGATAGTTGGACTTATAGCCTGAATATGCACATTTGTCTGTGTAGTTTCTAATCTAGGTCAGGAGAGATAACTAACATCAGTGACCTCCCATCAGCATTGAAGTTGAAGAATTCTTAAAATCACAATTAATAGTGGCGCTAAAATTCATTCAGCCACTACTCAGCATAAAAGATTCTTCGAACTTAACAAATTAATCATAAATATATGCAGTGTACATATATGTATTGGTCATATATTTCCCATATATAATATGTGCAACAAGTGTCTGCCTTCAGCAGGACCAGTAAGCCATGAATGGTGCTATAACTACGACACCTCATCCACAGAATCCCACATCGGGGATTTGATATTTGCCTTGACTGATTTAGTCATTCCACAAGTACAAGTTGAAAACCTACTCTTCACCATGCACAATTCTGGGTGCTGGAATATAACATGAACAGAGCAGAAAACAGGGTTGCTTTCTGAACTGTTCTTGTGTGTGAGGAAAAGGGCAGGAAGGGGGCATATATACACACACACACACACACACGTGTATATGTATATATATTCGTTACATAATGGAAAGCCTTTTGAAGAAAAATCAGCTGAGTAAGGAGATAATAGCAAAGGGTGAATGGAAATTATATTCTCAATGGGTTGCTTCTCCAGCATCTCAGATAAGGTGGTGTGGTGAAAAAAGAAGATGCCAGATATAGGGCCATCCAGCTAAGAGTGTTTGTGGATGTGGAAAATTGCAAGTGCACAGTCTGATTCTAGAATATTCTGTGTATATTCTGCTTATCTACAGAAAGGAGGCTTTGTGGCTGGAACAAAAGATGAGTTAGCTACTATATTTTCAGATCAAACTATTATCCGTAGTTACTTACTTGAATTGGGGACTTTTTGGGCTACTTGATTGGAAAGAGACTGGAAATCAGGAAGGGGTTAAAAACAAGATAAAAGAAAGATGAAAAAATAGGGTTTAAAAAAGAACTAAAGAGTGGAAAGTGATTCCATTATAAATAAGATCTCTGTTAATTCCCTGACTTCTAGAAAGACAAAATGTACTTTTAAAAGTGTATTACTCAAAACACCAGTCCCCAGATAATGTCTTTGAAAAACATTCAATGGGAAAATAAGTTTGATATGTGCTTTATCCTGGGGACTATAAAATGATATTATTATATGTTGTATCCAAATATATGAGAAGAGCCATATACAAGGCGCCCAGCTAGATGTATTGATCCCAGAATCTTAGAAACGTACTTAGATTGTTTTGTTCATTTTGAAACGAATGCATTAGAAACAAGAGCGTCAGATCCGATAGAATGAGGTGAAGCCTGTTTAATGAGGGTAAAGATTTCGGTAAAAAAAAGAGGCTTCAAAATGCAAGAGCTTAGAGATAACAAGCCGTAGGTGGGCGTGGAAACGTGGAGTGATCCAGGTGCCAAGGATGAGGTGGGAGTGGGAGAATAAGGGTCGTTGGACGCCGGGGTTGCTCAGCTCTCTCCTCAACAGACTTCAACATACATTCCAGGTATACTCTGTCCCTCAGCATCTTTCAACTGGGCATTGCCAGCATAAAGACGGGCATGTTCTTTGCTGAGATCTGGGAGGTAAGTTTATGATTCCCTCCCTACATGAATGACAGGGAGCACCCTTTATATTAAAACATTATCCTATTAGGATTCCTGGAACTTACCCATCTTCCCTCTACTCCATGATGTCACAAAAAAGCCAGGCTCAAGGTCATTGCTATGGAGAATTTTCCCTGGATAAATAGCTCATTCGGCATTCAACTAACCTCTCTGGGTTCCATAACTTTGTTTTTTCCTTGTTTCTGGCCAGCCAGTCAATGCATTTAAGGTAGTATTTGTCTGTATGGAAAGAAATGAAGACCAGCCAACTGAGAACAAGCAAAGACTATTTATTCAGAGCTTGCTATAGCAACAGAGTAGCCACCGTCACTTGTGTTCTGGCAGAGACGCCAGAGCAGCCGGAGGAGCGGGAAAGCTTTATAGTGTAGAAAAAGGGAAGGCTTCAGGTGTGCCTGATTGGAGGTCATTGGCACAGGGAAGCTGAAGGCAAGCGAGCTAGAAGCAGCGTGCGGTGTATGATTGGTTGGGGTGGACGTTTGGCTTTCTCTGTTTGGTCCTAAATTAGAAGCAGGAACAGAAATTGGGTCTATCATCTGTCAACCAAGTCCTGGCCATTTGGGGCTGATGGTTGCAGAAGTTATTGGTTGGCTTCCTGGATTGTTACTGGAGATGACAGTCTGGCTCAGACTGGCTTCTTGGCCTGGTTATTGTAGAAAAGGGATTTCCTGGGCAGTTGTTTCTGGTTGTGGATCAGAGTTCTATTTTTATATATAGTCTGGTCATTGTTCCTTTGTGCACTCAGGATCTTATCTGTTTATTAGTTCGTGTGTGTGTGTGTGTGTGTGTGTGTGTGTGTGTGTGTGTGTGTTTTCCTTTTAGCCAGCATTTTTTAGTGTTGTAGCAGATGGTTTGTTCAGGGAATCTAAATCACATTGTGACAGAATGAAGAATCCCACCATTCCTCCATACTTAAAAAGCAATTTTTCCCCCTGGACTTCTATAATTACACACTTGGCTGGGTCCATTACTATCCAACTGGTTACTTTCCCTCAGTTCTCTTCTTTGGTCCATTTTCTACTGAATCTTTAATTTTGTAGTGACTAAGGATTTGGTCCTCATATTTTTATTTTTTTCTTCTCTTGTTTTCTCTTTTATTTTCCTTCCTCTAGAGTTTTTCCTTAGTGATGCATCCAGTTTCACAACTTTCATGTATTCTGTACACTGATGATTCTCAAAATTATGTCCTCAAATAACAGGTCCCTTGAACTCCGTATTTGTAAAATATAACTGATTCCTTGCCATCTCCACTTGAGTATCTGGAAAGCATCTCAGACTTCTAGGACACCATAAAACTATTCAGATACACATCATAAGCACTGCCCACCTCTAGTTCTTACACATCCATCTTAGCTTGGGCTGCCATAACAGAATACCGTAGACTGGGTGACTTAAACAACGGAAATTTATCTTCTCACAGTTCAGAGGCTGGGATTCTGAGATGAGGGTGCCAGCACAGTCATGTTCAGGTGAGAGCCCTCTTCCTTGCTGTGTGCTCACCTGGCCATTCCTGGATCAGTGTGTGCAGAGAAAGAGTGATCTCTGTGTATTCCTCCTATTATTAGGGCACTAATCCCATCATGAGGACCCCACCCTCATGAATCCATCTAGACCAAATCCCCACCCCCCTAAAACCCTTACATTGGGTGCTAGGGTTTCAACATATGCATTCGGTGGGGGAGGGGACACAGTTCAGTCCACAGCAAGACACCACTGAGGAAGCACTGTCAGTTTTATCGCTGACACATACTCCACACCCAGACACATCTCAACATTTCTGCCAGTAAAGTCTTAGTCCAAGCCACCATAATTTCTTGACTACCAGTAGCCACCTAACTGATTTGCTTTTCTCTGTTCTTTCCCCTATATGGTTGATTTTTTTAAACAGCAAGCACGGAGGGTTTTCTTTTCCTCCTTACATAAAATCTCGTCACTCTTCTACTTCCCAATTCACGTGGCAAAATAGGATTTTTCTCTGGCCTGTGATGCCCTACTTGATCTCTTTCCTGCCTCTTAGACATCACAGGGTCTCCTCTGGCCTTTGTTTCACCAAATACAATTATCTGACGTAACTAAGGATTCCTGTCTCAGCAACACACTACCTGCTGCTCCTTCCCACTCGAAGCCCTCTTTCCTCAGATTTTCACAAAGCTATTTACCCTTCATCTTGAAGCGGACACTCAAATATCATCTTTTCAAAGAGGGCTTCCCTACCAAAAAGGGATTCACAGGCATTCTCTACCATACCCTCCTGTTAACATCTTCATTGTATCACTAAGGAGCCCTTGAAACAATGTTGATCCTAAGTTCTTTGTGGCAATGTGTTTGTTTTTCGATTCATTGATATAACCACAGGACTGAGAACAGTACCAGACTCAGAACAAATACTGGATAAATATTTGCTGATTGATCAAGAGAAACTATGGCTGGGATAGTGCCAAAAAAGAAAAAAATGGAAATGGTGAAAGAGAAGCATTATTCAGGTTTCTTTAAGCTGTGGAAGGGTAGGGTACCTTTTGGAGGTCACAGCTGGCTGCTATGATTTTGATTGCCTATAAAACATCCATGGGTCATCAGAGGGAAAAGATAACTCTAGATCCTTCTTTCCCTCTAGAGTTTCACCTGGGGAAATAAACAAAGGTGGAGGAATTTTGATTAATTCTGCCATGGGCTAGCCAGTTCAGAGGCAGCAGTAATTAATTAAGGAACTAAAATTTAAGTGCAGATAATCTGTCACCTGGGGTAGAGCATAGCAGCAGGGCTGGAAATGGGTGAGAAGCAGTATCGCTCTAGACTACAAAGGGCTTTAAAAGAGGTGTAAAATTTTAGCTGAGGGATGAGTGTTCTGCTCCGATGTTGACAGCTAAGGACAGATGGAGACTGTTGGTTGGAGCCATTGCCAATGAATCAACGCCTCATGTTAATGTTAATATGTTTCAATCTTGGTATAATTGGAAGAGCGTTGATCTTGACATCAAAAGATCAGGTGCAGAGTCTCAAGTTTTCATTCCTTAGGTGAGCAAGGCCCTTGACTTGTCCCGGCCTCTGCTGTCTCACCTGTACAACAGATGTTATAACGTCCAGCTCATGGTTATTATGGTTTCTAAACCATAACATACTATATACTTTTTAGGAATCAACCTTCAGTATTTTCATACTTTTCCTTTAAGTGAGATGTTTGTTGGCAATTAACTATATAGTACATTTTAAACAATAAATATGTAACTTCCTTAAGAATGTGCATTCCTAATTCTATAATCTCCATCCCAATCTACCACTGAAAAAAATTAGGTGTCATTGACTATTGGAACCAAATATGTAAGACCTCTATCAAAAAGAGATTCCATTAACTGGAAAAGTTTATAAAACCTCATGTTTAGGAGAGGAATTAGTCCCAAACAAACAAAACATTTGGCTGATTAGTTTGAGCCAGTTCAGTGACAGCTCATGTCACCATGTCACAAGTGGATTTCTGTTATCCATATTTGTCTTTGTCAGTGGGTCTGCTTTAAATTGTGAGCATTGTCATGTTCATACTGTAAAAGCTAGGAAGTTTTTTGCTTTTGTGTGTTTTTTTTTGAAAAGATTAGTTACAGGCAGTCTATAACTTTGGTGATATCTAGGTTTAGAAAGTTTGAGTCATGCACTCAATGCCCCAGGGAGAGTGCCCTGAAAAAACAGACACTGCTCACTGCTCCTACTTGCCTTATAAAGTGTTCAAGGCAGCACAGAAGACAAGGCTTAAATTAAGCAAATAACTTTTTTTTTTTTTTTCAAATTGTAAAGACTACAATTGTAATTGTGACAAGTGCACTGAGGGAGAAGCTATTTCTTAAGATCAGGTTTACCTGGAAGACTGTTTCTGTGATGGGAGGATGGGGAGTTTTCCTTTGCATAAATGCTGACTCCTTAAACATGCTCTGTCACCTTCAAGAACTTTCTTTTCCATTTTAATGGTTATTATCTAATAATACACCGTAGTCAGCCCTCCATATCTGTGGGTTCTGCATCCACAGATCCAATGAAATATTCGAGAAAAAAAATCCAGAAAGTTCCAAAAAGCAAAACTTGAATTTGTTGTGGCCAGGAGCTATTTACATAGTGTTTACATTCTATGTACAACTATTTACATAGCATTTACATTGCATCAGGTATTATAAGTAATCTGGAGATGATTTAAAGTGTACTGGAGGATGTGTGTACGTTATATGCAAATACTACACCATTTTATATAAAGGACTTGAGTATTCTTGGATTTTGGTGTCCATAGGTGATCCTGGAACCAATCCCCAGTGGATACCTAGGGACAACTGTACTTTTAAAACATTTTGTACATATTATAGAATAATGATCATATTATAGACAATCCTGCATGTTTTCTATTTTTTTACTGTCACTTATTGTAAGAAGTTCAATTAGCTTTTGCATCTTAAAAGTATTATGTGATGATATTGGGTTTTTTTTATGGTTTATCACAAGATATTGAATATCCCTGTGCTATACAGTAGGACCTTGTTGTTTATCTATGTTATATATAGTGCTTTGTATCTGATATTCCCAAACTCCCAATCCATCCCTCCCCCACCCCCTTTCCCAACATTGTTATTTTTAAAACACCATGTTTGATTTCTAACATGTTCATATTTAGAAAATCCTGTATTCATCCTCTTTTTGCTTATCTCTTACTGTGACCTTTAAGTAAGCATTTCAAATAATTTAAAAGCTTCTCATCCAACTAAATTCTGATATTTCCCCTTTACTTGAATGCTATGGAATATACTTTCTTAAGTTATTTGTATTTCCTTTTTCTTTTTCTTTTTTTTACAAAGATCTTTCCAAGCCTAACTTGTATCTTACTTAAGAAAGAAAGATGTTCTGGTAAAGTTTGCCCGTAGCTTCCACAACAGTCAGAGTGGCACTTTTATCTCCCTTTTGCTCTAATACGCTGCCAGAGATGAGAGCGAGAGTCAGAGTGAGGGAGAGACAGAGACAGAGAGAAACAGAGCCAAAGAAAAACAGAGTGAGGAGTGCTCACTGTTGGACCAGTGGGGAGTCATACAGAACAATATGGAAGACATAGGACTGAGCAAGTTAATTAGCCCTGAAATATTGTTTATCTTGGTGAGTAATGTATACTTTAAAAATACATTGTGTGTTCTTAAATTTCTAAGGTATTTAAATTATGGTATATTACATAAAGCTATTTAGTCTATTTATACAGATCACTGACTTTGGCTTAATTAATTGTCTAGCTCTTTCCCAGAGGAGCATGTTTGGCAGAGGACAAAATTCCTTTGGGTGAAAAGGAGCCTTTGTAAGTGACATGCACCAGCTTGTGTGTTTTTCCCCTAATAGCACCACCATTTTGGTAATTGACCTAGATGCCCAAGGAAGCCTTCATTATTAAGAATTTATGTTGCTCAGGTGGCTTTCGTTTGCTAAATTAGCCTCTGCCGCATATTAAACATTGATAGCTAATGCCACTTTATTGCTGCTGGTCTATTCAGCATCTCTTTTCACAGGACACAATCTGCATAATTAGAAAATAGCATGACTTCTACGTCTAGCCCATCAGGAGCGTAAAGATGCTGTACTCTTGCTTGCATCTCATATGCCAACCTTCATAACACAGATGTGATAATAACATTCTTTCAATTTAATAATGGCAATAGGTGCACTGCATTGCATTGACAAAACTACAAAGGAAACAAAGGAAAGATATGAATTTATTAAGACAGACAAAACATCCCATTAACTTACATGTCAAGTAAAATTTGGGGAAAATTTACTGCTGCAGGAAATCACCATATCTGTACTGTCACCAAGAATAATTGCAAGACATATGAGACAAATAGCATGCTTCTTATAAACCAGGCCACCAACTATTCAAAGTATTGCTATACATTTTCTATTCATATTTTTCCCGTTATTCATTTCTGTCCCATTTTAAGGTATATTCTAAAATGCCCTCACGTGATATCTCTGTCATTTATGAAAATGTCAAGTTTTACATATGATAATATTAAGGGATTACAAAAAAATTAAATATGAAGCCAGCACTTAATTTACTGATATGATATGTACATAGGTAACTCATAAATTAAATCCAACTAGACTTAAGTATTATATGCATTAAAATACCTCAAGTTGCTTAGAGTGAACTAGAGGAGACAGATATATTTAGAATTAGTCTTTTAGATTCAGGACTATCATGGTATCGTAGGGTCCTTGTTGATACATGGCTATTTTGTTGTCTTTGAGGGAAAAATGCTTATTTGTATCTTTTTATAGGGAACCGACTTAAACATTTCCAATTTTGTATGTTTTTTTTTTTAAATAAATTTATTTATTTATTTATGGCTGTGTTGGGTCTTCGTTTCTGTGCGAGGGCTTTCTCTAGTTGTGGCAAGCGGGGGCCACTCTTCATCGCGGTGCGTGGGCCTCTCATTATCGTGGCCTCTCTTGTTGCAGAGCACAGGCTCCAGATGCACAGGCTCAGTAATTGTGGCTCACGGGCCTAGTTGCTCCGCGGCATGTGGGATCCTCCCAGGCCAGGGCTCGAACCCGTGTCCCCTGCATTAGCAGGCAGACTCTCAACCACTGCGCCACCAGGGAAGCCCCTGTATGTATTTTTGACTGCACCTTTAGAATGTTTTGATAGGAAAAAATCTAAATTAAAAAACTTTATAAAATAATTTGAGGTTTCATATATTTTACATTCATTGAAAAGAAAAACGACAAACTCATCAAATAGGAGACAAGCATGCTCAAATTGCTGTTTCAATAGCATTATTACTAATTTGAGAGTTTTCATCTGAAAATGTATGTGCATACATACAGTTGCACACAAATATATAACTGTACATATATATTTACATCTGCATCTATATCTATGCCTTTATCTACATCCAAATCTATATCGATATCACGATCTACATGACTGACCATCTATATCTAATTATTTGCCTAAAATGAGATTCTGCTGTGAGTTAGGTTTGTACACTGACTTTTTTACTGAGCAATATGTCATAGGTATTTTTCCAGTCATTAGACCCACAAAATATATATATCTCTGTGTGTAGAATATATTATGAGTAGATAGATGTAAATCGTTATTTTCCTAGCTACTCAGTATCCTATGTTATGGCATTTCATGCTTATTTAACTAAGCTTCATTGTAGACTGTATAGATTATTTAAGAAACTTTACCATCATAAGCAATGCTTTTATGTACGTCTTTGATTAATTGACATTATTTTCTTAGCTTTCTTCCTCTAATTTCAATTTATTCATCAGCCATAATGTGTGAATATTGCAAATATTTACACGTTACTCAGTTGTCTCCAAAAATGTTGAATCAGTTGTATTCCCCACTACTCTTTCATAACACATCATCTTGACTAAAATTTTACCACTTGAATAAGTGAAAAGTTGGTAACTCTTTGTTTTCACTATTTTGTCTTTTCATTTGAAAAATGGCTTTTCTATTCATTCACTCTTTGTGTCTTGAGTTGCTTTTAAATATGAATTTCTCATTTTTCTACTGGGATAACTATTCATTTTTAACTATTCATTAACATTATGATAATTTTAATATAATAGGGATATTAACCTACTGTCTATCATAAATAGGACACACTTTTTCTTGCAAAATTTTGTGCTTTTACACTTTATGATTTTAAGAAAATTTAGTAGTAGTTTCCATAAGAAAAATCTTAATGTTCATGTAGTTAAATCTAATATTTTTTCTCTTTATGATTTCTGATTTTATGTTTATGCATAGAAATACCTTTGCTACATGATACAGATTATTCATCTATAATGTATGTGCCATCTTTTTCCTTTAATTTTTTATCATAAAATATCAATAAACACAGATTTTGTTTTAGTTCAGGTGTAAGGTTTCTTTCTTAATAACTTACCAGTAGTGCCAACATAATTTTTCAAATAAGACTTCCCTATAGTTTTGAAATGCCACATTTTTTATTTACTAGGTTTACATTTTTTATTTACTAGGTTTACTAGGTTTAAATATATGTATGTGTTAACACACAAACACATGTGTAACTTATATGACTATTAGGTAAATTATTCTATACAATTAAGTGAAGTGCTATGAAAATTTATAAGCAGACCTATCTATATGTATATGTAGGTGTTTATGTATATATTTAAATACTAATACCCATTTTTATATATTGTATGTAATTTTTGAGTGGATAGATCATAAAATTGAATCTGATTCTTAATTTTCTAATGTGTTTAACCATTTGGATTCAGTGATAAAATAGTCAGGTTAAGAGGACGTTTTGCACAGTACGTCAGTTATTCCGTGTAAATATAACATGTAAGTTCCAGTCGAATTCCTACAAAGGACAAAAACTTCCAAGTTAGCTTTGCTGCACACTCTTCCTCAGGCACCGATATTCCACCAGGCCAAGGGCACAGCCCGTGCTACCTCTCATAAGCATTTCCTGGTACCATCACTACTCTGATCACATGCCAGCCAGGAATCGAAATCCGTATCCAAATCATCTATTTAAAACAATTCTCTGGAGTATATTTTGAATGCACTGTGTTCAAATAACATACAGCGCTCAAATGTGTGAATATATCGTGGCAAAAGTAGGTAGAGAAAGAACAGATGTTTAGAAGGCTGGGGGAAGGGGCCTCGTGCCCTCACGTGGGTGTTCCACGGGGAGTCCTCCTTCATCTTTACCTTCAGTTTATACTCCTGAGAGCTCGAGAAATAAGAAGCTGCATCTGGTGTTTGTTTGCACTAATTCCAGAATAATTGAAATAAATTTGAACTTAGCGTAGAACGATGAAGCCACTAGGGCAGTGTCTGGACATCGAAAACCTCTGAGACCCCAGCTAGTGCCGTTGTCATCTGCACGTGTGTGAAGGACAAGTCCACTTAAAACATAATTACAACCTCTTGCTTGCAAAGAAGAGTGCTGACTTTTGCTTGTTTCTGTCATTCTCTCTCGTTATGATCATCCCATTTTTCTAAGTACCGTTCCTATATTTGTCTATATAAGACACATATAGACATGGTATGTTCCATGTCGAGAAACAAAGCAAAGCCATAAAAGGCAATTTCAACTCCAAAAGCAGATAGTTTATAGCTCAATTATCAATGGTACAGAAAGATTCACAACAGGGTTCCTACAATGATGATCTTTTTATACTTGTGAGTAGCTCCACTCCCCTGGCCTTCTTCAGCCCCACTCCCCCATGCCACATTGTCCGATCTTTGGCAGAGATAAAGAAAGAAGAACACAAAAAAGCAAAATCAAGAACAAACTTTTGGGGGTACTTTCACATAAAAGGTGAATATAATTTAATTTTTCAGAAAATGTGATAAAATGTAGAGAATGGTGATTTAGTTGCAGTTAAGTGAGGTCTCCGTGAAATACACAAACACAGATGGATACTGCAAACTTGCAAAACGATTTAGATTGTCCCTTTTACATGTAAATAAGACAGTACAGGAAGTATATCTTTAAAAGATATTTGAGATATTGGGATTGGGATTGCATCATTGATATTTTGCTGGGACCTGCTTCCTCTACTTAACTTTCCTGTCTTTTTTCAAATCTTTACCCACCATTCAGGGGTTTTCGCAAGACTCACTCCATCATGGTGAGTCTAGCACACCGTGTCCTCCCCTCATTTGTATTTATATATTACAGAGTCCCAAAATTCATATGGCATGCCTTTATATATTAACATATTATGTTAAAATTTTAATACATAAGATCTACCTATATGTATGCTTTTTCATGTTCTTTGTCTTCTGTGTCATGATCCGTGTTTTTGCCAGAACAGCTGACCAGCAAGGGTGGTAAAGTGAGTTTATTGTTATCAGGACACACCTAGACATAACTGAGGTTGCCATTAAGGTAACATCTACCAGGCTTCTTCTCCCTTTATCTAACCAGGAGAGGTTACTGAACTGACCATGGACTTGATCCAGCTTAGCAGATAACACAGGCTTTTGTTATTCATTAAATGTCTACATGGCTTTTCAAGATGAAAAGACACCCTGTATAATGAAATAAAGAGAAGCTATGAAATCAGGAAGACCTGGGTTTGTGTCTTGACTTTGCCAGGTAGAAGCCATGTGACCTTGAGAATATCATTTGTTTGAGTCTCAGTTTCCTTATCTGTCACAAGGGAAGGAAAATCCTACCTCATTTAAATATTCTAAGGATTTGAAACCTACCTTTTGAAGTTGCAAGCAAAAAGCCTAAATATGTAAGGTTCCAAATGAATAGTAGTTATGATTACGAATCCTAAAAATCAAAGTATCAAGAAAAACTTAGATTAATAAAGAAACCAGTCTTAGTACTTAGTTACCTCATTGAAAACACAACTCTGAGAAATAGATAGGAAATATATTAATATTGGGAATTTGTAGCTTAGAAAATTGATGCTCAGAACATGTAAAAATGTGTTTGCCTTTTCATTTTCATTTTTATTGAACAGTGGACTCAGTTGTGTGTATACAAAATCCTTAACGTATTGGTAGAAACATACATTAATCAAATAATCACACCAATAAGTATAAAAGTCTATCTGTAATAAGAGCGTTGCTGAAATGCTTGGAATGGGAAGGTGGGACGCAGGGTGAATGGGGGAGAAGGTGGTGCTGATGCAGGCGGGGTGGCCAGGAGAGGGGGAACCACAGGAGGCCCGGCAGGACGTGATGGTAGGTTAGACAAGGTGGGATTGGATGGAGAAAAAGTGGACAGATTCAAGTGCTCTTTTCAAAGTCAAGTCATTGGATTAATGAGGGATTATATATGGAGAGAGACTAGAAGGAAAATATCCTGGATAATTTTTTTTTATGTATTCTTCTACACCCAATAGCAGAATATCAGGCAGAATCTGGGGAAGGAAGGTGATTTGGTTCAAAACATATTGTACTTGAGATGCCTCTCAGATGTCCAGAAGGACACAGCAAGTGGGCAGCTGAAGCACAAGGACACGACTGGGGGAAGGATGAAATCTGTGACGGGGCTTGTGAACCTGTGGTTGTAGATGAGATCACCGAGGGAGAGTGGAAAAAAAAAAAAAAAAAGAGATAGAAAAGGGGTGAAGGCTGACGCTTTAGTAACTGAGTAAAGGAAGGTGTGCCTGCCAAGGAGAGAGAGGATGGGCATCCAAAGTAAAGAGGAGAAGGAGACCAAGAGGAGGTTGTGTCAAAGAAGTCACGGGAAAAGAACATTACAAGAGCCAGGTCGTCGTTCTTGAGATTTTATAGGAAGTTAAATAGAAAAAACTGCAGAAACTGTCTTACTATGGTTAATGTCATCGAGGTCAATGTGACTTCAACAAGGATCACAGCAGGGTGTGGCGAAGCTAGGTGTACCTGGACGATCTTCAGTTGAGGATAGAATGGAAGATGAGGGAAAGAGACAGCTCTGGGTGAGGACAGTGCTTTAAAAAAGTTTAACCACAAACGGGGGTGATGGATTGATTTTCTTTGCTGAATTCATCTCATGACCCTCAATCTCTTCTCTCTCTGTGTTCTCTCTTTTCGTGTTTAATGTTTAGAACTGAACTATTTCCCCACAGCTTGCTCCTTCTGGAATCTTCTCCATGTCATCACTCAGTGTTTTGGAAGGGCAAAAAACCTTGTGTCATCTTTAAATCACCTCTTTATCCCACGCCTCACAAACCATTTGTGAGTAAATCCTGTTGGTTCTATCTTCAAAATGCATTCAGAATGAGAATGTTTTCATTGTCTCCCACAGAAAACTCTCTGGCCCAAGACTTTTTCATACTTTATTTGAATAATTGCAAGATCTCCCTGAGTTACCTCACTGCCCATGTCTTGCCCTTCCTCCCTCCCTCCCTCCCCCAGCCAAATCAGTTCTCAACAGCACAGCCAAATTGATCCTTTTAACACATATGTTAGATCCTGTAACTTAAGCCTAAAACCCTCTGCCTGCATTCTAGCTCACTTAGAGGAAAAGCCAAAGTCGTTACCATGACATTCAAAGCCCCAGAGGATCAGGGATGCAGCTCCAAGGTCATAGTTCTCACTGCGGTCCCTCAAAACCACACCTCACTCCAAGAACGTTCTGACTCGGGACCTTTGCATGGTATTGTCTGTCAGAAACAGATTTCCACTAGATATTTTCCTGGATCACTTCCTTTTATCTTTTGCTGATGTTTGCTCACGTGTTATCTTGTCAGTGAGAACTTGCCAGATAACATTGCTCAAAATAGCAAACCTTCTCCTCTTCTCCCCAGCCCCACGATAGTCCTTCCCGCTCTGCTCTTCTGTGCATTGCTCCGTGGTACCTGTCATGTGATGTACTATATATTTTATTTATTCATTTGCGTTTTTCTGAATGCCTCTCTCCATTATAGCATAAGCTATAGGACAGGAGAAATTGTCGAGTGATTATCACTGTTCTGTCGCTGATGACTCAAACATTGCCTCACACATTGTAGATGCTCATTTAATATTTAATGAAGAGATGAAGGCAGCTGGGGGGGTGGACAGGGTCAGAAAAGCAGGCTGTGAGTGTCAGCCGAGTGTAGAATCCATGGCAGCCCATCACTTAAGCAGTGGCTGAAGAAAAGGGTCCAATAAAAGAAATCAACAAGTTACCAGGAGGTATAAAGAGCACCTGCAGAGATTGAAGTCCTAGAAAACAAAAGGAAGTTTAAAGGTTGCAAATTTATACCAAATACGCTGGAAAATCAAACAAAATCAGAACTGAATAACTATCTTGGGATTTGTCTAATAAAGGTGTTTGATGATGTTGAAATGAACTATTTACAGAGTAGTTGGTTAAATATAAGTGTTGGAAGGAGACTGCATTAGGTTAATATGGGGATGAGATATGAGAAAAATGAAAAAATAAATGGAAGAAAGGCTGAGAGTATTGATATGCAGGGAATTCATGGTCTCAGGAGTAAAGTTTTAATTCTGCCATTTCTTTTTGCTGTTAGATAGGAACTGAATAATACAGCTGAAAGAAGGAAAAAATGACCATAATAACGCAAGCTCTTGTTCTGCCATAACGCAGGTCTATGGTACAACTTTTGTTTCCTGTGAGTAGCTTGCTGTGAGGAGGTATTAGTCCCAGCTCAGGCCGTTCCCCTTAAGTCAAGAGCAGCTTCATGTGGTTACAGCATCCCATGGTACCAATGTTAACACTTTTTACATGGCTCCTGCTGTGAAAATAGTAGGGATACCTGTCCTACAAGAATTATTACACATCAGACTAGGAAGACGTATTATACCCATTGCAGAATTATTAGTAATAGCAAACAAAGTGGAAATAGCCTCAGTGTCCATCAAGAGGAGAGTGAGGATATGTAATAGAATTACGCAGTGAAACATTACTCTGCAATTTAAAAAGAACTGCATCCGCAAGGAGACTTTATACGTCCATAGACTCAGTATATAATTTACCCAGATGGGCTGACTTGCTCTTGCCTTTTCATATTTGTGAGTGGAGTCTTTGGTCATTGTTGCTGTGCAGCCTCTTTCTGATTTTTATGCTTCCTTGAGAACACCTAGAAAATTGTTGGAATCTCTAGCCTCCAGTTATTTCACTTCCTTAGATCATAGGTATGGCTCAGTTTTGTCCAGAAACAGATTAGGAGTAGTGGGCATTTTTCAAAAAGGGAGTGATGCAAGGGCATCTGATGAGCATTGGGTGCAGCAGCCCAATGACCACTATTTTAGTATTTCTCTTGGCTTCTTCCAGACGACCTGCCTGCATAGATCCTGTAGCCAGAACTTCCAGGATCATAAATCAGATCGATTCCCAGGATGGAGTAGTTGTACCTGGGTTACAAGTTCTGAATCTCAGCCAGCACCCTCTCTTGGGTTTTCCCCAATTCAAAAAGTATCATTATTTATTTTTGTGCAATTTAGTATATAGTCTGTAAATCAACATGCAAGTTTACAGTGTGACACTCCAAAATGCAAATTATTCCAAGCCTATGCATCTTTCTAACCCTGAGATGAACTTACAATGAACTTAAAATGAATTTGCATTTTGTTTTGTTTTTTGTTTAGTTTTTTTAATTATATTGCAGTATAGTTGATTTACAATGTTGTGTTAGCTTCAGGTACACAGCGAAGTGATTCAGTTATACGTATACATATATTCATTCTTTTTCAGATTCTTTTCTCGTTTAGGTTATCACAGAATATTGAGTAGAGTTCCCTGTGCTATACATTAGGTCTTTAGTGGTTATCTGTCTTATGTATAGTCGTGTGTGTATGTTAATCCCAAACTCCTGATGTTTTTATTAAACGGAATTCCCAACACAGTTCAGCCCAAGATGCGTCTAGAAATTTCACTTGTAAACTGACCCCCAAATTTATAAATGTTGGATCAGCCAATTTGGCATACCAAATGTTGCATTTCTTCATCTGTAACTCTTAGTACTATTTCACATGTATAATGAATTATATACAGTTGTGACTGCCATGTAAAATCTACATTTACTAAGATGTGAGAATGAGTAGTAAAATAAGCATAGCCAGGAAGCAGTGCCATGAAGCGTATAACATTCATTCTCGTGTGAAATAATTTAGCAGGATCCTTCCTGAAAATTCAACCAATAATTTGAGAATCGGTCATTAAATCTCAACAAGATGTCAGGGAGAGCTAAGTTTTTTAAAGCTGATGAAGTATGAGATGGTGTCACCAGAAGAGATTAGGGTATCTTTTTTGGTAGAGAATTTCAATAAAAGACATTGTAAGCAAATAAGAAATACATATACATAGATAAAACTGAAAAAAAATTATATAGTAGTCAGTGAAAAATATGAAGTGTGATTCAGTAAAATTGTGAGAATACTTAGTTTTGGTACTCAGATATTGAAAACATTCATAAGTTGTTGAAGCTCCTGAACAAAATAATATTTGAGGAATGCATGCAACAGAGATAAACTGATTTTTAAAGGAAAGGAGAAGATAAAGAGGCAACATAATCACCCCAAAACATTCTGGAGCAATGTAAATAGTCAAGAATTCATTTAAGGATTCCAGAATTCCATTATGTGATTAGGAATGTGTAATGGAAGGAACTGGAATCAGAATCTCAAAGAGATACATGCACCCCAATGTTCATAGCAGCCCTATTCACAATAGCCAAGATTGGAAGCAACCTAAGTGTCCATCAACGGAAGAATAGATAAAGAAGATGTGATATAAATATACAATGGAATATTACTCAGCCTCAATAAAAAAGGAAATCCTACCCTTTGCAACAAAATGGATGGATCTGGAGGACATTATGCTAAGTGAAATAAGCCAGACACAGAAATACAAATACTGTATCATCTCACTTATATGTGTAATCTAAAATAGTCAAACTCATAGAAACAGAGAGTAGAAGAGTGGTTACCAGGGGCTCAGGGAGGGAGAATGGGAGGTGATGGTCAAAGGGTACAAAGTTTCAGTTATACAAGATAAAAAGGTTCTAGAGATCTACTGTACAACATACTGCCTATAGCTAACAACACTGTACTGTACAATTAAGATTTGCTAAGAAGGTAGGTCTTATGTTAAGTGTTCTTACCACACACACAAATAACAACAACAACAACAATAACAATAATAATAGAGGCGAGAGGACACATTGCAAGATGATGGTTATGTCTATCACCTTAATGGTAGTGATGGTTTCATAGATGTATACTTAGTCTCTAACTCCCTGAGTTGTGTATATTAAATGTGCACAGCTTTTACATGCCAATTATACCTCGTTAAGGTAGTATATATACATATATATATATAAAATGAAAGGAACACTAATAGAGTCATATATTAGGAATTAAATAGGTACTTGTTTAATAGAGAAACCTATATTAATAGTTTGAATTTAGAAGTATTTTCTTTTGCAAGAAAACAAAATTCAGTGTATATTAAAATTATTTTGAAACCTTTATTTCTAAATCTAAATATATTTTAAACATTTTTTACGGTATTGAATATTTTGAAGAAAAAAAAAATACTACTGTCTTTTGGATAACATTCAGTTCCTTCCAGGAAATAGCCAGAAGCACCTTCCAGAGTCACTTTCCGCTTTCTAGTTCCTTAATTCTGTGCTTTGTCCCAGTTTTCATTCCATGACTTCCTAGCCTGACTGACCTCACACGCAGGTGTCTGGAGTAGGCTTTGCCCTCTGCAGCCTCTACCACAGCCTTTTAGACTAACGTCATGCAAATTCTGCCAGCTCTGCAGCCTCCGTACCCAAACTCAGCGACCCTCTACCTGTTGTCCCTCACACTGCCACAGAGTGTTCCTTTGTTTACAGCAACCAGAATTCTATCCGTTTTGATGGAGAAATGCATGAATATTCTCTATGCTGGCATTATTGCCTGTATGAATAGTCTTGAGGGATTTAGGAAGCTCCGGTAGTAGGGATAATAATTTTTTAAACTTTCTGATTAGGTGTGCTCGTTGGTTATAATTAAACTGGGAGAAATTAACACTATGATATCGTTAATGAGTAATATAGTTATACTTGAAGATCTATTTGCAATATGTTCATATTTAACACGTTAAGGGAAGTATCGTGTCCGAAGCGTTAGTTTTCTAGTCACTCAGGCTACCTTCCCTGTGTTCAAAAGGTAACCATTTTCAAGAATCGTTAACAATTATCAATTTTATTCCAATGCAAGCCATCCTTGTTGGATAAATTTGAATATTTAGCCTCTCAGTTTGATTCTAAAATAGTTTAAATTCTTTTTTTCTTACGAAATGTATTTCTTCACGCTCTAACATACAAACACAGAGTTGAGATTAAGAAAAATAAATGAGTCACGATCCAGTCCAATCATACTTCACAAAAACAACTGTTCGGCCATTTCTTTTTGTATTTTCAACTCTTCTGATGGTGATCTCCGTTCTTCTAAATAATACGTCTTTATCAAGTTTACATCCTTGTTCACTCCCCACTATGAAAACCAGGGACTAATCACCTGACACTACTCCCATGCCACTCCCACTACCCTCTTGCCTTTTCCTATCCATGTCTAAATTTGTAATAATCACACAGCTTATGGTTACCTAGTTAACTTAAAATAATATGCCAAAAGGTAACTTCTTAAATCTTAAAAAGTGAGGATTCCTTGCTGTATTGAATGCTCCGATGTTGTTTGACATCTCGTCCATAACATAAGATGTTCCTCAAATTATGGTCCATTTTTCTTTGCTAATTTTTCGGTTTATTCATCGTAGACCTTTTCTCTTGTATTCTTAATGTTCCAAAAAGGCTTAATGATCCTTGTTTAGCCATTCATATTTTAAAATGAAGAACTAAGTCAATTAACATGAGTAACTGATAAGAATATTCTCTGCTATTGTGAATTTGGGTTTATATCCCAATAATCTCCCATAAAAGGATAACTTTCTGGGGACTCGTAGTCTTGACTTTAGCATGTGTATAGAAAGCAGGCTAGGACCCTCTCCCACCAAATGCCAATTTGTAAAGGATTATACTTTTCATGTCAACATCAAAACTAAAGGCCCCAGCTATCCACAGGTAGATCATCACACTTTTTTACAGAAATACTCTGCTTCTTGTTCTGTGTAAATACCATGTTTCCAGTAACTCTGAAAAAGTGAGTTTGGAAAGCAGTGGGTGGGAAGTGGTCCCACTGGTAAATTCTTTATAGAGAGTCCTTAAGATAACCTTCCTGTTTTTGATCCTGTTACCCACTCCCAATTTTTTTTTAAATTTATTTATTTATTTTTGGCTGTGTTGGGCCTTCGTTTCTGTGCAAGGGCTTTCTCTAGTTGCGGCAAGCGGGGGCCACTCTTCACAGCGGTGCGCGGGCCTCTCACTATCGCGGCCTCTCTTGTTGCGGAGCGCAGGCTCCAGACGCGCAGGCTCAGTAATTGTGGCTCACGGGCCCAGCTGCTCCGCGGCAGGTGGGATCGTCCCAGACCAGGGCTCGAACCCGTGTCCCCTGCATTGGCAGGCAGATTTTCAACCACTGCACCACCAGGGAAGACCCCACTCCCAATTTTTATTCCTGTTGTTTCTGTGTTTGGAGTCTTTAGGGAGCAATATTGGAAAAATCAGCTCTTTATATTCACTACAGCCTTCTCTAGGATAGATTTTGAATGATGGCAAATATTCACTAAGTGTTACCTCTCAGTATTCTCCTCTAGCTTTCTCCCATGTCAAAAGTGCATTACTAGACTTCACCCAGGCTCCAACCACAAACCCTTTTCCCTAAGCCCTTGGCAATGATGTATGGAAAGATGACTCCACTCTGTCCAATGGGATGAAAGCAAGAGTCTGGTAGTGGGACTTCGGGAAAAGTTTTACTTTCTTGATAAAATGGAACAGATTCAGGCAACTTGTTACCTTCAGGCTCCCTCCTCTTTGCTCCTGTACTCAAAGTGAACATGAGCTTGAAGGAACAAGAGCCATTTTATAACCATGGGAATTAAAGCCAAATTTCTGAGAAAGGCAGAGAACAGAGACCTAGGTCTCTGACATCACCGCTGAGCAACTGCACTAAGCATGAGCTGCCACCCTCAGTCTTATTAGGTGACATATACGTATATGTATAATTGAATCGCTTTGTTGTACACCCGAGACTAACACAACATTGTTAATCAACTATACTCCAGTATAAAATAAAAAGTTAAAATAAAAGAAAAGCAAACTCATATTTGATTAGGCTATACTTAGTTTGCTTTGCTCTATAACCCGTCAAATGCGTTCCTCTATAACCTGTCAAATGCATTCCTAATTGATGTAGCAAACCTGCCCCCAGGCTTACCCCAGCCGAGCATGTTTTCTTCTCTGATGTGAAGTTATTCTATTTAGAAATTTCCTGCTGTCGTTCCAAGGGGGCATTGTAAGGGAAGAAAAGCACACTTATGCTTGCTTGTCCACAGGAAACCAGAAGCTTTAAAATTTCATAAGAGTACACTTCTACCAAAGGAAATTGACATGATCATAAGGTCCATTCATAATAATAATAAATAATAAAAATAATAAGTAATAACTAGCTAAGGAATGTCTACTGTGTATAAGGATCTGTGTTAGGAAATAAAGTTATAAAAACTAAAACATAATCTGTGTTTGTAAAATGTTTAGGGACTGGATGAGGCTGTGTGTATATTTAGTCTAAGATGGGATATACACGTATTTACCAAGTGGCCTAATTCTGTCTTGGGTTTGGTGGGGCAGGACGGGGGTGGATTAGTGGATGGTACAGAAAAGGATGACTGGGGTTGGTGATGTATGAGGTGAGTCTTGCATTTCCCAGAAGGACGAGGCAAAGAAGGATAATTCAGGGACACGAGGAAATAGTTGTAAAGTAATGATGTTAAATCAGACTATCTGAGATTGAAGAATCCGTGTTTGTTACAAGTTCTCCAAGTTATTTTAATCTGAAGTGAGATCAGTAAACCACCACAGGCCAGGAGTGATATGGTTGTTTGTGTCTTGTCGGTTCCCTGTGAAAGCAGTGAGGACGGCATGTCAGAAGTGAGCAAGGCTATGGACAAGGAAACCAGTTTGGGTCAATTATAGGTGTGAATATCTCTCACCATTGATTTGGCAAGTGGTTCTCAACCAGGGGCAATTTGCCCCCCAGGGAATGTTTGGCAATGTTTTTGGAGACGGTTTAAAAAATCTCAGTGGACGAGTGGGCATGAATCGTTACTGGAATCCAGAGGGTAGACGCTGCTAAACATCCTATAAAGTACAGGCCAGTCCCCCAAACAAAAACTTATCTGGCCCACGTGTCCATAGTACTGCTGTGGCAAACCCTGAAATAGGAAATGTGCTCGTCATAGGTCATAATAAGTGACGGTATGACAATTAATAAAACATCGCAAAGACAGTGTGAGACTTTGCTCAAGGATTGAATCCTGGGGACCACTCATCATTTTATGTCGTTGGGGGAATCGAACTTAAGGAGTGTCCAGAGCAGTAGAAGGAAAACCAGGAGAGAACAAGGTTGGGAAATCAAAAAGTGTAGACTTCCCAGAAAGATGCTGCTTCAAACACCAGAGAGATGCCAAAAGCATCCTGTGTATTCCCGTTGGCTTGGTGCACTTTGAGGGGATGGACGATTTGCATGAAAGCAAGTTCGGGATGGCAGTTAAACCAAGCGCAGTTGGTGAGAAGAGTGCAGGTGGAGTCGTTGGAGTCAGAGCACTGTTTGCTGAAGTTCGACTGAAGAGGAAGACAGGACAAAACCAGAAGCAGAAGCAGCTGGAAGGGCAGGTGCGTACGGCTGAGAAGGTGGGTGAGACTTAGGCGTGTTCATATAAGGGGACAAAAGAATAATTTTACATGGAAAACCTGAAGATAAGGGGGATGAAAAGGAAATAAAAGATGGGGCAAAGGCATGCTGAGGAGGTCTGAGAGCTTAGGCATCAGAGCACAGAGGAAATGCGAGTGTACTGGAGGAGACTGGAGAAAATAGGATGGTACGGTTAATGATGACAATTGTAAACTTTCACTGTGCTCTTGGAAGCGTTGAAATAATAATAAATGAATATGTATTGCTGCGCTTTTATTTTAAGCCTGCTGAATAGTTCGGTTCTATATGGGTGTATCTCATTTTAGGCAATAGGCAAGACCATGTGTCAAAACATCCTGAACACACAGTAACTGTGTGTATTGAATATGTCCAAGACTAAAACATCAGAAGCTATTGGTAGGAACTGGTGGGTACTCACGAAGTAAGGATGCCTGCTCTCACTCTTCCAGCTGGTGGTATGGAGAGAGAGACCCCCTCCCCAGTTGCCTGGGGCAGCCAGCTGTGGACAGTCCAGCACCTCCCAAAGCCACATTCCTTAGGTGTGTTCACTTAGTCACATGTTTGTGTCATCCTCCCCTGGCTTGGAAGAATGCAGACATCAACCGAAATGACAAAAGACCAACGTTTACTATTCTCAATCATTACTTTGTTCATCCAATAAGTATTTATTGAGTAGCTACTGTCTCTCAAGCACTTTACTAGGTAGGGGATAGAACATCGAGCAACAGACAGACATTCCTGGCAAAAATAGAGCTGCTTATGTTTAGAGAGAGATGGAGAGACAGAGAATAAATAAACAAACCAGTTGTTGATACATGTTATGAAGAAATATAAAGTAACAGTCAAATACAAGGATAAAGGGGAATACTGTATTGAGTGGAAGCTACATAGTATGGGTAGGGATGAAGTCTCTGATAATTTGATATTCAAACAAAGACCAGAAGATTTGAAGGAAGAAACTGTGTCACTTTCTTTCATTCCACGGAGAGGAAACAGCAAGAGCCAAAGTCCTAAAGTAAAACCATCCTTTGTATTCTTACCCCTCATTCAATTTCCCTCTGAATTTTCATCTAGCACTGCCTTATCTAGTTGATGGAAACTCCATATTCTTGATGAGGGGGAAATTAATGTCCATTGCATGCTGAATGGACCTAGGAATTAAGCTCTAATTTATTTAGCGTTGATAGCTAAGTTCGTTAGAACGTGATGCTTAAATATCCCACTTTTCAAGTTTGGTCCTTGTATGGACCCATGATTATTCCTCCTTACTCTCTGCACCATTGGCCTCATTCTCATGGTATAAATTAGCGATTGTAACAGGAGATCACATAAAAGGGTTAACTTGTTTTGATTTGCATTTCCCTGATGATTAGCGATGTTGAGCATCACTCATATGAAAAATATGTCTGTTGGCCATCTGCATTTCCTTTTAGGAAAAATGTCTATTCAGTTCATCTGCCCATTTTTTAATTGTGTTTTTTGTTTGATGTTAAGTTGTATGAGCTCTTTATATATATTGGACATTAATCCCTTGTCGGTCCTATCATTTGCAAATAATTTCTCCCATTCAGTAAGTTGTCTTTTCATTTTGTCCATGGTTCACTTTGCTGTGCAAAAGATTTTAAGTTTCATTAGGTCCCATTTGTTTATTTTTGCTCTAATTTCCTTTGCTTTAGGAGACAGATACAAAAAAAATATTGCTATGATTTATATCAGAGAGTGTTCTGCCTATGTTTTCCTCTAAGAGTTTTATAGTGTCCAGTCTTACATTTGGGTCTTTAATCCATTTTGAATTGGTTTTTGTATATGGCGTTAGAGAATGTTCTAATTTCATTCTTTTACATGTAGCTGTCCAGTTTCCCCAGCACCACTTATTGAAGAGACTGTCTTCTGTGTTGTATACTCATGCTTCCTTTGTTGTAGATTAATTGGCCATAAGTGTATGGGTTTATTTCTGAGCTCTCTATTCTGTTCAATTGATCTATGTGTCTGTTTTTGTGCCAGTAATCAAAAACACAATGAGATGTCACCTCACACTTGTCAGAATGGCTATTATCAAAAAGACCACAAATAAAAAATGTTAGTTAGGATGTGGAGAAAATGGAACCCTTGTGCACTGTTGGTGGGAATGTAAATTGGTGCAGCCGCTGTGGGAAGCAGTATGGTGGTTTATTAAAAAACTAAAAATAGAGCTACCATACAACCCAGCAATTCCACTCCTGGGTATATATCTAAAAAAAAAGCAAAAACACTAATTTGAAAAGATACATGCACCCCAATATCTGTTGATCAATTTACTGTGTGTCAAGAACTTCCTTCATAAAATACCTGAGGTGGGCACTCCTATTGCCACTTCCTTATATAGAAACTGAGACAAGGGGAGGAAAAGCAACCTTTTCCAACACACGAAACTGGCAAGTGGTGCAGTAGAGACAGAGATTCTCATAGTTTGGCTCCGGGACTCATTTTTAAACATTAGACTCCCTCAATAAGTTGAATCTATAATTCTAGTTTTAAAAGATAACATTTAATTTTATATATTTGCCACAATGACATTACTGTAAATGTATTCTCATGGCCTCGTTTAAGAGAGTTTTTTTTTTCTTTCAAAAATGTGATTTGATTTTAGGATTTTTGGTTTTTTTTTGTATGAGCAAGCTAGTAGTTCTCTAGGATAATAACTCTTTTGGACTTAAATCACTTTTAATTTCTTATTAATAGTATCACCTTTTAAAGGTTTAACCAGCACAATGACTGCTTGTCATTTGTCATTTAATTCAGGAATGTCAGAAAAAATAGTCTACAATACATATGTTTTTAAAATACATGAAGTGAAGATTGTTATCAGAAGGGACCTATTTGTATATATTCAGCCTGTTATAATAAAGACTTTCCTAACATACTGAGATTTTCAATGAAAGCAATTACAATTTGTTTATTTTCTAGTGAGAACACAAATGCATTGTCTCTCGTCTTTCGAAGATGAGCCAGCCCCTCAATCTCTGAACTTAATATTTTCCAAGATGAAAGCAATAGGCAGAAAAATAAAGGTAAAAAGAAAATTGAAGATAGGAGATATAGAACATATGAAAATATAATAATTTAGATAACTCTTTTAAAATAATAGATAATTTAAAAGTTAAAAATATCATCATTATGCCAAAATGAAATGATAAAGCCCTAGGCAGAGTTCTATTAAGCAAAAATAATTATTAACTAGAGTTAATTGAATGTCTGTTGTGATTTACATAACTGGAACCCTCCCAATAATCTTTGAGGTTGGCATTATTATCTCTGTTATAAATGAGAAAACAGGTTGGGAAGGTTAAACTTCATGTGCAAAAGACGTGAGTTTTATTCTTTCCAATCATCCCAAAGAACAAGAACCGGGCTTTCCCTTCCATATGACCAGATAAGATCCCTAAGTCAAAGATGCAGCCTCTTTTCCTTGAACTTCTAAGAATTCTGGCTTAAAAAGGGGAGTAGGTGGTTGGAAATTCAGGCACTGGAAGGGACTCATTCAAATCTCAGGGCACAAGAGAGTGTCCTTAAACTGGACAATCCGTGGGAGATGAGCAGCCAGCTTTGGCTGAGAAGACCTGAGCCAGCATCTCAGTCAAAGCAGGTTGATGTGCTCTTTGGAACGGGAAGAGGTGGTCTCTACATCCTGGCCTGCCTTCCTGGATTAATGCTCTGTGGTCTCTAGTAGCCACACCAACTCCTCAGACTCGTGCTTCCAGATCAAACGCCCTCCTTTTCACATCTTTGCTCCTGCTCCAATGAAACGCCTCATTTCCCTGCTTCACAGGTCTAACCTAGGTGACCTTCATCCAGGCTCAGGACTCCTGGAAATGTCATCTCTCTCCATGCTCTCTCCAATCCATGGCTGTGGGGTGCACCATAAGTCCAGCCTTGCTCACAGCCTACTTTTTTGATTAATGAATACTTATTGACAGTCCAAAGCTAAAACTCACCTGTCCTTTCTTCGTGTTCCTGCTCTAATATCCTGATTCTCATCCAGGAGATTTGGCTGCTGCTGACTAGAGAGAGATTTATAATGAAATGCAGAAATAAATGCTCACTGGTATCGTCGTCTACATTTATCCAAAATCGCCTACAAGTCTCTAAGGTCAGCAGTAGACATGACCTTTGAATCTAATCAACAAAGATATGCCAATTAAAACCGTTTATTTTTCTTCTTTATAATCAATTTGGCAATTTTTAGAGACAGACATTGTTTTAATTTGCAACGGTTCTTGGAATATCCTTTCTGGTCCTAAATCAAATCAACAAATATTCATTGACTGTTGATTAAATGCCAGTAATTTTCTTCATTGATTTTTTGCTTTTTATACCTTGCTTGATTTTTTAAAAATTTTAAAGTGAGTTGATGAAAGACATGAGAAACTAAAACCATGGTTAAAATGAAAAATTGAATTAAAAAGAATAGACACTCTTGAAGAAATCCTTGTGTCTGAGTTTCTTAGAAGTCGTGGTAAAAGGGGAACCATTATAAACTACATAGGTCTTGTTGTTTAATCTACTTCCAGAAGTTGAAAAAAAAAAAAAAATCCTGACTCTGGAATCTATTAATGGAACATCTTTGTGAGAATTTTGGCTGTCGGCAGTGGTTTTCAAAATAATTAGGAAGAGTTTCTAGATGGTCTTGGGGAATATGTATTCCAGTGGGGATTTACTGAACACACTCTAATATAACTTATAAAAACCAGCAAACTAGAATATGGTTTCAGTAGCAGGATCTCAAAGCTACAGAAGCTCATTAATTCTCTTATTTTATCCCCAGATTACAATTTTAATCATAAAGGAATATAGTCCAGACATGAAAAATTCAGTTGATAATAATTTTATACGTGAGGACAGTTCAAATAAAAGGAGGACTGTTTAGCTGGTCTCTTAGGCCAAGAGTGGAGAGCTCTTCAGTGAAGTTGCTCTGATTGTCCATCTTAATTCTGAAGAATGTGTGGCCATAACATTTTGGATCCAGTAAGGATGATGTCAGGAGTTTTACTGAGAGCAGCTGGCTGAGAGAACAGTTGACAGTTACCCCTAAACCTGGTGAGAGGACCAAGCATCCGCACCAGGGCAGAGTTAGGGGCCTGAACGGCCCAGTGTGGAAGCAGTCCATTAGAGCAGCAAAAGCCAGAAGGAAAACAGTGAATCAGAAGCAAAGGAACTGGAAATCCAGAAGGAAACCAGGTTGTATTATATTGGAGTCTAGGAAACAAAGTGATGCATGAAATAGGGATTTAGTCACTTCTGCAGTGGTACATTCAAGAGGCTGAAACTGGAGAAACCACCGACTCTTCCTGTTCAATTTCCCTTCCATTAAATGATGTTTTGGTCGAAGATCAGGTGGGTCAGCACAGACGGGGGTTCATGTCACTGTTAAGGAGCCCCCCCACCCCGCGAGACAAAAGGCTCCAGCAGTTTTATGGACCTGGGGGCCAGGAGGAGGGGGAGGGTTAGGGCTATGAGTGGAAAATAGTGAGCCTTGAGTCAGCATGGGGGCAATATCTTTAAGCTTCCCCACCTCTCAAAAAGGAAGCCTCAGAAGAGGCACCTGAGGAAGACGTCCGCCCAGGGCCTCCAATCTAGGAATGGAGGTACCTAGACTAGGGATGCATCTAAGGGCATGACCGACCGGGGGTACCCGAGCCCTTGACTGCAGCTCCTCTTAGAGCCGGCCGCATACTGTCTGTGCACAAGTCTGCTGTGGGGAGGGCAGCTCTCCTTTGAGTAAAGCCTTTATAATTGCCTTTGATTGGACCTGAAAAGTCACACACAGGTTCTTAACCAGAAGCTGGCCTGCTCAGGAAGAAGCTACTGCTCTCACTTGCTGAGGCAGAAATTATATATCCCGTTACTCTAAAAGCTGATTTCAATTATTTAGGCTTGTGCGAAGGAAGACAGGGCACTGCAAGTTACCATGTGAGTCTAAAGGCTTTCATACATCATAAGCCTGTTATGATTAATGTTATCATCATGGAACTATGTGTATTTCATAGTATTTAATACTTACAAAGGGATCTACATTCGCTTGTTGCCTAGTTCCCTGTTATATCAGCCCTTGCTGTGAAGTCACGTTCCACTAATTTGGAATGTACACACTGTATGCCTATTGGCAACTTTACTTTTTCCTGCAGCCAACCAGAGAAAAGCTGTTACAATGCTGTCCCTAGAGAACCAGCAGGACTCGTGTCCTTCTTGGAGGCTTAGAGCTCCTGGGATGCCTGTGGGGTTAGCATCACCTTTTTACTATCTGTACAAGCGGAGAAGGAGTCTCCTTTCCAGGGAGCAGTAGTGTGCAGTTATCCTTGGCTGATCTAGGGCACCACGTCCAGAGGGAGACCCGCCTGGCACTCCTAGACACATCACCTTAGTGTAATCCTCCCTTGGGCCTCCAATTATCCAAAAGTAGATACTTTGGGATTAGACCAAGGAACTGGGACAGGTTTTTAGAAATTCAACCAGGGCCACTGGTGGAGAAAATACCTGAGAGTGTTTATGAATCTGGACCTTCATGTGAGGATTTACCAAACCAGAGCAGTAAAAATAGCTGGTAGTCAACACAAGACACAATGCCCAAAATTGAAGGACAAAAATTGCTTGTGAAAGATGAAGAGGTGTATCAGAAGTAAAGGAACTGGAAATCCAGAAGGAAACAAGGCTGTATTACATTGGAGTCTAAGAAATGAAGTAGTGCATTAAATAGGGATTTAGTCATAAGGTAGGAAGAAATAGCAAAGAGCATGCTTGTCAAGAAAGATGTACTCCTCATATGTGTCTTACAAAAAATCAACTCAGGTGTCTATGGCTTTATTTTGTATTACACGTACTGTTCAGACAGCTCCAAATAGGTAAAATTTGAATAAACTTTATGTCTGAGTCTGCTCTTCTACTGTTATATGAATTTTACATCTGTGATTACAAACCTTATCTGGTTTGAAACTCTGCCTGTATCCTATAAATGTTGACAGAAATTAATCACAGAAGTGGGTTGACACTCCTGGCTAGTGAATGGAAAAACTCCTCTGAGAATTTGGAATGTTTAACCTGTATATTGCATACTTGCGGCATGAAAATTCATGTTATCTTGAAATGCAAGAAGCCCATGGTAAAAATTTATTATAAATAGTCCCAGAACGGTAAAAACCAAAGGACCCTGGTATATACAGATGCAAAATTGTCCCTGAGAATATCGCCACGATTGATGCATTCTGTATATGGTAGCTCTTGCCATAGATATTCTAGAATTACAAAGCTCATATGGAAGCAAATTGCCTTGAGAAAGAGTCCACAAAAACAAAAAACAGTAATAATTGCCGTATGGATTATATAATAGAAAAATGCAAATAGATTGCCAATTAAATGAGATTTAATTGTTCAAAGGGTAAAAAGAAGGAAAAGAAATCTAATGGCAAGATCTAAACATTATAAAACAGAGTAACTGGCTTGTAAATAGAATCAAAGAGGAATTCTAGAGATTAAAATATGGTCTTTGAAATTAAAAAAAAATTGGAAGAGTTCAACATTAGACTGAAAACAGAGGATAAATTAATGAATTGGGAGCTTAATCTATAGAAATACAGAATAAATATAGGAAAGATGTGAATTACAATTTAAAAATAAAAGAGAGTCGAAGAGATGTTCTAAAAATATGTCTAGTAGGAGTTTAAGAAGAAGAGAATAGAGCAAATGAAGGTAAGAAAATATTTAAAGACATAATGTATTTTTTAATTAAAGAAACTAACAAGATTTCAGATTTAGAAAAAATGATATATAAAATGATAAATAATGATAAATAAAAGCAGTCATGCATTGACACCTCATAGTGAAACTGTATAATGTCAATAATAATGAGAAAATGTTAGAAGCTTCTAGAGAGAAAATATAGATTATCTACAGAAGGTTAAATAGGGGACATCTATTTTTATTAACAAACAAAAATCCTTGAATATATAATGAATAATACTTCCAAAGACCTGAATTAAATAATTGTCAACTGTCAACTATATGAGAAAAACTCATTCAAGATCAAATACAAAATATTTTCATGAAACAACAAAACATACATTTTAAAAATTATACACCCATGTTGAAATAAGCAACAAGTAATTGAATCTACACAGTTCAAAACTGAACAAAGAAAAAAGAGTGAGCAAAAGAATTTCTAAAATATCTGACATTGTGTAAACCTAAATAAGTATCAATCATAAAATTGTATAATTAAGTATTAATTGTAAGTTTAAATGTTAAATTAGGGATTTAAAAATGAAGTGCAACTACCTGTTAAGTATAAGTTGATACTGATATTTTGGAGAAGAATTGGCAATAGTAAAGTTGAAGATGTATATACCTTTCAAAATTGCAGTGACATTTCTTGGTCTATGCAGGTGTTGAATATGGATGTGAATAAGAAATCATTACATTTTCCAGACAGGAGGAAATGACTTAGCAAAAGACTCCGGAGTAAAGGCTTAGATTAGCGGTAGTTAGGAATGAATTCTTGTTTTCTGAGGAAGGACCCAAACCCACGTTATTGTTTTTATTCATCAGTGAAAATAAGGCTTGGCATAATTCAGTATGCCTAGAGTAGGGGCCTTCTGTAAAGCAATATTAAGTGTCAAAATTTTAGAATCTGTTCATGATTCCAGGGGAGGATTCTGGAATTGAGGATTTCATAATTTCTTGTAGAAGTTACCTACAGAATCCTGTTATCCCAAGAATCAACTAAAGTATCTCTTTGTAATAAGTATTAGATATTTCTGAATCATTTCAACCATGTAATAGACATATCCATCCATTAGATGGTAATTAATTTCTTAGATAAAGGATATTTTTCCTGGTAGAATTTTATTTTGTCTTTGGCGTTTTATGCCCTATTGGAACTAACATGTCAAGAGATATATAGAATCCTCTTGAGAACTAACTAAATCTAGTGAATACAATAGCAAGTGGTCTATGTACAGTACAGTGCTTAACCTCCTAGAAGAATAGCATTCTTTAAGTAGATTTTAAATACTAAAATAAATAAAATAAGACTCTAGGAATTTTTAGAGCATTACAATTAAGGTATATCATTGATCTCTCCACGTAAAAGTGAAGAGATACTTCTAAAGAACTCAGATCCCAGGCCAACCTAAGGTTGGGTCTTTTTTTTTATATTAACATATAGTTAATTTACAATGTTACTTTAGTTTCAAGTGTACAGCAGAGTGATTCAGTTATATATATTTAGTTTTTCCAGCACTGCATACTGAAGAGACTATCTTTTCTCCATTGTAGATTCTTGCCTCCTTTGTCATAGGTTAATTGACCATAGGGGTGCATGTTCATTCCTGGGCTCTCTATTCTGTTCCATTGATCTATGTGTCTGTTTTTGTGCCAATTCCATACTGTTTTGATTACTGTAGTTTTGTAGTATAGTCCAGAGTCAGGGAGTGTGATCCTTCCAGCTCCGTTCTTCTTTCTCAAGATTGTTTTGGCTATTCAAGGTCTTTTGTGTTTCCATACAAATTTAAAAAATTTTTTTTATCCAATTCTGTGAAAAATGGCATGGGTAATTTGTTAGGGATTGCATTGAATCTGTAGAATGCCTTGGTCATTTTAACACCATTGATTCTTCCAATCAAAGAACAAGGTATATCTTTCCATCTGTTTGTGTCATCTTTGATTTCGCTCATCAGCGTCTTACAGTTTTTGGAGTACAGGTTTGAAGAAGTACCTCTAAAGAAGGCAAATCATAGTCCAACCTAAGGTTGGGTCATTTTTGGCATTTCACTTGGCCAAATGCAGATAACAAGATTTGGGGGAGAAGCCAGGGAATGGTCCTAGTATTGGTTGTCCCGAGTTGCATAAGAACGGACACTCACAGAGAAGACAATATGAAGATGTCTTCAACAGATGAATCAAGACAATATCACAGCACAGGACATGACTCAGGGCCGCTTGTAAACTATTCAGCTGAAACGTGGCTCACATCTTGTAAACAGCAGTCCAGTGATCCGGTTGAGTAGTGGGTAGCTTTGTCACTCAAAATTTTTGCAACTCTGCAGACAAACCACTTAATAGAGACAGACATCAGTCTCTCAGTAATGCCTCTCAGTGCTGAAGAACAAGTGACTCTGGATCGAAACAGTTCAAATGACTGTGAGATAGAAGTGAATCAAATGGCTGAGAACCAAAAGGAGTCAAGACTCAATTCACTGCCTGGTTGGACTGACCAAAGGCAGCCAAGGCCTGGAGGTCTGAGCAGAAGGGCAAAGCTCTCAAGGAGGGAGAGGGTTGAGGTCAGTTCATTGGCTTCACTGGGTGAGACCAAGGATGCAGATCTTGGTGGGATCTCAAGAAAAGGGTCAAAAGAAAAATTCATAAACATTTTAGCATGGTAAATTAAAAAAAATTTTTTTTTAATTTTCTGAAGGAAAGAACTTGTCAAAGAGAAAAATAAATGATATAATTTTAATTCAAATTTGACCGTGAATTGGTAGGATGTTTCCATCTTTGAAACGTAAGAACCTTTCCTCTTTTCCATGGCTTGTCTTGGAATGTAACACTTTAAGGAGGTTCTTCCTTTTTTCCCCTTTTTGGTTATTTTTGGAATGCAAGGCTTTTGATAATATAAGCCTTTTTTTTCCAGCTGTATTGTGTGATTTGTTCATTGTTGGACAGGACTAGGCTAAGACTAAAAATGTTAGATTTTCTTTTCTCTGTTTGGAATAATCTACTGAAGAAGTGAATTGTACTCAACAGTTGATTATAGTGAGACAAGGAAATAAAAAATAGTTGGAAAAATTATTAGAGGCCGTTAATAGAGCTGTCATTATAATTGATGTATCAAAATTCTTCAAAGAAGATGGGATGAAATATGGAAAAAATGTTTGAAGAAAGCAGGGATGGTACTTTCACAATATTTAGTTAGTCACTAGCATTTTTAAAAAATCAAAGGAAAAAGTACATCTATTTCAGGATGTGATACAATAGTCAACAAGTATTTTCTGCCAAAAATTTTCCTAGAGAGCTGTAGGAGCACTCCAACCCTACCAGAGCTGCCAATTATTTATAAAATAACCTTAAATTTAAAGAGGGCTTTGATTGTACAGAATTGAATTGTACAGATCTCCAAATGCTTTCTACTCTAAATTCCATGTTTGAGAAAAAGGGTTTATGCCTGCTTTTTGCTGGTTGATACACACCTACAGAAATTATCGCTTTCAATAAAACTTTGCAAATAGAGAAAAATAAATGATACAATTTTTGAATATCTGAATAGACTGACATCCATACTCCTTAAGAAAAAGAAGACCCCTGTTACTTATGACTCAACTTGGTACATTCTGGGCTAAGTCCATCTGTAAGAAAAGGAAAGGGGGCTACAGTAAAATTATTTTCTCATCTTGACCTTTTCAAGGATACAGTTTTTAAAAATATTTTCTAAGATTAGTAACCATGTGCAAGATGAATTCACAGGCTATGTTTCCCCCACTGTGGTTGGAAATCCCATTTGGAAGCTTTGAAGAGTTTTCGTCTTGCAGGTAATCCAATGGTGATCACTTCATTAGATGATCACTCAGAAGAATTTTGATTCAGTGATTCTGCAGTAAAATAAATTGTGGGTGTCAAACTTTTATCATCGTGAAAACATATATGAAAGAACTTTTTTCACTTTTGGGCAATAAAACTAATCAGACCAATTAGCTGAGTCTTAAAATTTTACACTATCAAGGATAGAAATGATGCAAGCGGCCTCTATGTTAATGTCAAAACCACACACTTAAATAAAATATATAGGTTTAGAAATCAAAATATTTAATTTTTCATAGATTAGTGTTAGTTTTAATTCATTTTGAAATTTTACTAAACATGAAAGAGTAAAGCATGACCTTAATTTAATGAAAACTTTTAATTTTTCTATTTAATAGAAATATAGTGTTTTTCCCTTTCTCTCATTCTAATTTTAGTATAATTTAGAATTTGAGATTTTGGATTCATATTACTAAAATATTCACTATAAATTTTTAATTTGATATTAATATTTTATTAAATGAATGGGAATTTGAATTGAAATGCTGAGTGGGAGAAAATATTTGCAAATGATATTACTGATAATGGGTTAATATTCAAAATATATAGACAGCTTATACAACTCAACATCAAAAAAGCAAACAACGTGATTGAAAAAGGGGCAGAAGACCTGAATGGACATTTTTCCAAAAAAGACATGCAGATGGCCAAGAGAGACATGAAAATATGCTCAACATCGTTAATCATCAGGTAAATGCAAATCAAAACTACAATGAGGTATACCTCACACTTGTCACAATGGCTATCATCAAAAAGACAACAAATAACAAGTGTTGGTAAGGATGTGGAGAAAAGGGAACCCTACTGCACTGTTGATAGGAATATAAATTGGTGCAGCCACTGTGGAAAACAGCATGGAGGTTCCTGAAAAACTAAAAATAGAACTGCCATATGACCCAGCAATTCTACTCCTGGGTATTTATCCAAAACACCCCAGAACACTAATTCGAAAAGATACATGCACCCCAATGTTCATAGCAACATTATTTACAGTAGCCAAGACATGGCAGCAACCTAAGTGTTCATTAACAGTTGAATGGATAAAGAAGATGTGGTACATATATACAATGGGATATTAGCCATAAAAAAGAATGAAATAATGGCATTTGCAGCAACATGGATGGACTTGGAGGGTATTCCGCTTAATGAAATAAGTCAGAGAAAGACAAATAATGTATGGTATCATTTACATGTGAAATTTAAAAAACGAAACAAACTAGTGAATATAGCAAAAATAAAATAAATTTTGAATTTTTGTATTCATAATTATTTTTGAAATCACATTTTTATAACTACAATAAGGTGCTTTGGGAGTTGATTTTATATTTTAGGGTTTCTGCTCACTGTCTATCTTTGACACCATTACTTGTATACATTCTAGAATTCTTTATTTTGATTCATCTCTCATCTAGAATATTTACATGAGTGATTTTAAATGTCTTGCCTTTTTAAGAATGTTTTGTTTCACTTGAGTGTAAATAGATCTGCTTTGCACCACATCCAGTATGTTTTTAGACTCAGCAAGTATTTTTTTTTCTCAATAGTTTCACACTCTGATCTCATTTTTCTCACTTGATGAATTTATGCTGCAGCATTATATATGTAAGATTTTACTTAATCTTGTTGAATCTATTGCCTAAAATTTTTCTGGAATTTACTTTTGCTTTTGATGTGACATTTATTCTTAGGTAATTTCCTTTCTTTTTAAAAAAAAATATTTATTTATTTACTTATTTGGTTGTGCCGGGTCTTAGTTGCGGCAGGCAGGCTACTTAGTTGCAGCTCGTGAGCTTCTTAGTTGTGGCACACGGACCCCTTAGTTGTGGCATGTGAACTCTTAGTTGCATGTGGGGTCTACTTCCAGGCCCCCTGCATTGGTACCACGGAGTCTTATCCACTGCGTCACCAGGGAACTCCCTGGTAATTTCCTTTCTTGAATTGCATAGTTTCCAAACATCCAAGATCATTTTTGTTGTTGGCAAATCTATCTATGAGTGTCACTTATTTAATTGGTGTTACTTGGTGTGGTATAGACACATGTTGTAGCAAAAGGAAAGTATAGTACTAGAGAAAAACAGTTCTTAAAATCAGACATTTCATTTCTACCTCTTTGTACATAGGTAGTACAATGACCATATAAAATGTTAAGTTGTGCCTGTGAATCTGAGTTCAGAAATCTTTTCTTTTTCTTCTTAAACATTCTGACATTTTTCCCCCAGCACTGTGAATGCTGTTTGAATTAGATATTTCAGTAGAAGTCAAAGAGGTAGTTACACAGGTTGCGCTGTAAGTTTGCCTTAGGAAACCTCTTGCAAAGACATAACGGTCCACACATTTGCGCATAAACTCTTAATGAAATGGATTGACAGTTACAGCTCAATTCAGACACGTAGATGACCAAAGCAAATGGGACCCTCGTAGGGTCCTCTCTTTTTGAAGTGTTCTAGCACAGAGCTTTCTATGATAACAAGTACCTGTGTGTTGAGAGTTAAGCTACTTGATTATATTTTTCTTTGTCAAGTGGCTTTTTTATTTTTATTTTTTAAGCTATAAAATGACAACTACTTAGTCTCCTAATTATTGAGACACAGTTATTGGAACTACAAAGAGCCCAGAGCTTTTGAGTATCAGAAGAAAAATGTCAGAACTCCATCACTGTGAAGACCCAGAAATGGAAAATTTAACCATGATTAGTGGCATTTGTTTTAAAAAAGAAAAGATGAATAATTAATGGTTAGATAATTTTTTAAGAAGCTTAAAGAAATAATGAGCATGGTTCCTCAAGGTTTAGGTACATGATTTTTTTTTATTATATAACCAACATATAACTTAGATGTTAAATGGGACCTGCTTGCTGGGAATTTGGATAAACTTTGTGTGGACTCCTCAATTGTATGAAATATAAGAGCTGAGGGACTGTCTCAAAATTTCTGTGCTTTACATGGTGAGGTTATATTGTGAACTATTCTTGGAGCTCCATACACTTTACTTATACTATCTCTTTGTTTTCCTTCTGTTTGGGGATTAACACAAAATTATCACCTTATGTTACAGAGAAAATTTCTGCAAAAGACTAAGATCCTTGGTGTCTCGCATTCAATACCCAAGGCTTTGTTAGAGTGTTTTCCCCTCAAAAATTTTAGTTCTCTTTCTAAGCGGTGTTCTGATAACAGCTGTTAATATAATAGTGTTAAGATGGTGATTAAATACTCTGAGGAAAACGTTTTAGAATAACATTCTAAAGGTACAGAACTGATATTTCTGAAGAATGCCAAAAGTGATCAAAAGAACTTAAGGATTGTTTGTAGGTTGAAGTACGTAGAGAAGAGCTTAATGAAGGTGGCACAGAATTAGTAGATTATAGAGAATAAGCAAAATTCACCTCCTAATCTTCATTTTCTCAGACTCACACTATTAGTGATGTATGGCTTTGGTCGTAAGTACTGGTTGGCTGAGTCGATAGTGAGAAACTAATGGTGACTCTAAAGAGGAACACATTTCCAAGTCTCGATTGTTGCCGTTTCAGGACACCAAAAGATTCCTTGACGTGTAAGAACAGAACCACTAATATTAATCCTAAAGTAACAATGGAAATAAAATGAATTTTTGTGGCACTTTCAAAATGGTGGAAAAGACAAATGGATGCTAGAACATTAAGCTAAAGGAAGTAAATGTCCTAGGAAATTTTAAGCTATGTTATTAAATAAAAGAAGTTTGAATACTAAGAAAATACAAAATGCTAGTGAAGAGTAAGAATGTCTCATGAAGAATGTTAATGCCCAATTAATTTCATTTTCTTTTCAAGAAAGATTATCTTGACTAGATCAAAGCAATGTCAAAGAATATACAGGATTTCATCTAAACCTCTAAGTTTCTAACTCTTACAGATAAAATTGAGTAGAAGATGTGAATTACATGTCTGTAAGTATTAATTTATTGAAAAATAGTTGAAAGGGTCTATTTTAATAAGTTGGTATCAACCTAAGAGGAATATAAATGCTAACCTATACTGCTGTATAACTGGCTCTTCCTCAGGTCTCACATGTTCTATTCCGTTGTTATCTTATAATTTTATTACTATCTAAAAGCATATTCACTTAATTTTTAGGCGAGACAAAGCTGAAGCAAACAGTCAATACATTGGACACTTACTTCAACATTAGGTTTTTAAAGGATCGAGTCATCATCCAAAATTAAAAGGAGATAATTTAGTATCAGAGAACATATTGCCCTGCAGTAATGTGTTTTTTTTTTTTAATCCCACAACTTAAGGAAACTTGGCAAAACTACAGTCCATGTGTGAAAGTCTGGGGGTTTTAACTGACTGATATGTCAAGTCAACACTAAGACAAACTTAAGTGTTGAAATATATTATCTAGACCAAGAAAAGCAGCACCAACATTGCCCTCTCCTGCAGTCCACACACAAGTGGAGGCTGTGTTGAGTGTCTAAGAAAGACATTAATTTATAAAGCTGCAAAAATTAAAATAGTCTTGGCTGGAAATTAGAAAGATATGCCAATGCAATAGAATACAATGGCTAAAAAACAGACTAATGTATGTAAAATGTTTCAGTATGTGATAAAGTAAATTTCAATTGGTGGATAAATGATGAATTTAATCAATAAAAGGTGTAGGAAAAAAATAAAAATAAAAAAAAATAAAAGGTCTAGGGACAAGTGATTAGAAACCCGATAGATAATTATCTCTGGCAAATACCTTATCCCAAATACACAACAGTTGCAATAAAAATTTAGATGAAATAAAACAATAAACATAAAGTCACTGAAAAAAAGATCAAATGTTCTTAAACTGGGGAAGAAATTTCTGAGCATGACAGTAAATACAGAAATGACAATTCTCTCTTTTTTTTTTTTTTATTTTATTTTATTTTATTTTTTTATTTATTTATGGCTGTGTTGGGTCTTCGTTTCTGTGCGAGGGCTTTCTCTAGTTGTGGCAAGCGGGGGCCACTCTTCATCGCGGTGCGCGGGCCTCTCACTATCGCGGCCTCTCTTGCTGTGGAGCACAGGCTCCAGACGCGCAGGCTCAGTAATTGCGGCTCACGGGCCCAGTCGCTCCGCGGCATGCGGGATCTTCCCAGACCAGAGCTCGAACCCGTGTCTCCTGCATTGGCAGGCAGATTCTCAACCACTGCGCCACCAGGGAAGCCCAATTCTCTCTTTTTAATATGAAATCAACATAGTTTTAAAATTTAAAACTGCATTTTCCAATATGGTAGCCACTGTTCACATGTAGCTATTGAGCACTTGAAAGCAGGCTTGTCCAAACTGACATGTGCTGTAAGTGTGAAATACACACTGGATTTTGTAAACAGTACCAAAAAAGATACTAAAACAACAGTAATTTTTTACCATTAATTACACTTTGAAATGATAACACTGAGTACATATTGGATTACATATACAATTAAAATTAATTTCACCTGTTACTTTTTACTCTTTATGTAACAGCTAGAAAATTTTAAATTGCATATCTGGCTCTCATTATATTTATGTTGGACAATATAGATGAAAAAGCATTTCTTTTCTAATTTTAGATTGATTCCTTTCCCAGATATGACGTTTTTAATGACTCCTTTGGGGACACAAGTTATAGATTTCCTAAGCGCCACCCTCCCCATTTGGCAGGGCGTTGGGCAAGGGGATAGGGGAGGTTCTTTGCAGTAAGCTTGTTCTAGGGTGGAGTAAGAGGAGATTCTCTTCTTTTTCTGCTCATGAGTACTTTATTTTCCATGCTGCCTCTTTCAATGTTTCTCCTAATTGTGCTATTTTTTCCTTATAGTTGGGGAGGGGGGGGGGGTCTGTATTTTTTTTAATACTGGGAGTTGAGGTGGTTTCGGTGTAAATGCATGCACTGTGTTCATGTCACTGCTGACATTTGAACTCCCCGATCATGCGGAATGGAGGACAAAGCCATCATGCGGCCACTGCCCTGGCAATGGTTCCCTTTCCGTATCACAGACACGCGGCTTCTCCTGGGAGTCTCACAGCTGGGTGTGATGTGACCAGCTCTGTCAGTGCCTCTCACTGGGGTCAAATGAACTCATGACCCTGGTTGGCTGAGAAAGAGACCCTGTGGCATCAGAGACATTCTTGAAATAGGACATTTCCAAAGCCATCATCCGCTCAGGGATGTGCCTAAACCTGGGTTCCTGCTGAGCTTCATTTTATCTGTGGTCCAAGCAGCTTTCCAAGTATGTGTGGGAACCTTTGACGCTTGTTCATGCTTCCACTCACTCTCTCCGTCAGCTGTTTATTGTAGAGTTTGTTGAGTATTACCAGCATCTCATGCCAAGAAAGATTTTAAGCTATATTTCTATTCCTTGTATTATTCCTTTGAGAGCTGAGAATGGTGAGGATAGGGAGAAAAGTTAAAAGCAAGATCTCGGATCAACAGATAAACACAGACAAATTTGTTTGGAAAATGTTTCCCACTTACAGTGCCATTTCAAAGCACACCTTCGTGTTTTAGCTGCAAAGTACGTTAGGGTTTGTAATTCTAAATGAAGTCAAAAGAGAAAATGTTTAGAAAATATAATGGGATCTTCTTGCTTTTAATTTTTAGTTAATACTAACACAGCAAATATTTTTTTTCTAAAATGACTTAAACAAGGAGAAGTATATCAACATATTTTAAAAGTAGTGCTTTAGTTTTTAAAAAAAAAATTACATCAAGTATCAAATTATTTTAAAGAAAATTAAATTAATCTGATTATTTTTCTAGAGGATTGTTCTGTTTATATTATTTTTAAGTAGCATAGATGTATGTGTATATGACTTCTAATATCACTTATTTGTTCGAGAGAAATTGTTTCTATTAATGTGCTGCAAGCAAACGGTTATTATAGACTAATAAAAATCCAAGAGTCAACTTTTAATTTTAAAGCAAACTTCATAGAACAAAAAGCAATGGAACAAAATATCTCAGTGATGTAGTTCCAAATCTCCCCTAACCCCTCCTCCCCATGTGCACCCAGGCATCTGACCCACAATTCCTATCTTTCAGCCATGGTTTCTCTTCCTGCTGAAGACTAATAGAAAAGTAAATCAATAGTATTATGCCCCAAAGTAATAGCATATTGTCTGAAGTTTTACTGTAATGGAGTCATTTTAGATTGTTTCCGTTACATTTTTGTATTACCAGTAATCAAAACAATGAAAGCTAGCGTCCACTGAGACCTCAGTGTGTGACAGGCATTGTCGTTAAGAGCTGTATATATATATATATATATATATATATATATATATATATATATATATATATACACACACACACACATATATATATATATGTGTATATATATATATATATATATATATATATATATATATATATATACTGACTTTGTCCTCATAACCAGCCTATGAAGTAGAACTGTACTCTCCCTCTATTAGCGAGGAGTCTGGTAAGATGGGAACCTCAGCACATCTAAGTGAATTTTATAATATACTGTATATCAGACGGCCATAAATATATTTTATTATTGTTGTTATTGATTTTTCCAACTTCCCAGAATAATTCTTGAATGTAATCAATGTCAGTTTTTTGGTTTGAAAATTATATCTTGAAACAACTCAAGGAGAGGTGTCAGTGGTGGTGGAGAAAAGTTGTTTTCCTTGATTGTAAATTTCCAATAAGCAGTGATTTTATTTTTTTCCCTTTCTGAACCAAGCCTACTTTTGAAATGAGAAACCAGCAGAGTTTCTAGCGTTACTCCAAACTTTTTGGCTTTTACTTGAATGGCAATTTCCTACGTGTGTGAGATACATAGATAAAACTCTGTTTTTTTGTTATGATCCCATCAAATCTCCTATTCCCAATAAAGTTATTTCCGTGCTAGGGGCATGGCCTTAATAAGAATTGTGATATGAAAGCATAGTATGGGTTGTGTAAATAGTATGTGAATATTGATTCCAATATTAAACTATTGTATTTCTTGATAATGCTAGAGAAAATGTAATTCGCAACGCATTCATGAAAGGGCTAAAATAATGTGCGGGGTCATTTTTTATTGTGCGTTTCTGGTTCATATCAGTTTAAAGCTGTAAAAGTGTATTTTTCTCCATTAGAAAGGCTTATCTCATTCTAACATTGCATTTCAGATTTATTTCAGTGCACTAATTGTAGTAACAGAAATATGATTTTATTTTAACACACTTTAGAAAGCTAAATGGACTCATTATTGGGTTATTATCATGTTCTAATTCTGAATTCCAGTGGGTTTTTATGGAATGAGCTCCAGTACATTCAGAAATGCAGGAAAAAGGGACATATTCAGAAACAAGTAGTTGGCTAATGTGTTAGTTATCTTATAACCATTTTCTTGGCCATTTGTCGTATCATCCTGAAAAACCATTATTCATTTACCTCCCAGTTTTAGATTGTACTGTATCCTCACCAGAAGTCGGCACGTTTTTGCTGCACAGGGTCAGAGAATCAACCTTTTAGGCTTTGCAGACCATAAAGTCTCTGACGCATCTACTCAACTGTGTCCTTGTTACAAAAACCATCATGGAAGATACATAAATGAAAGGGCATGGGTGTATTCCAATAATACTTTATTCACAACATCAACCCGCAGACTGCTCCAGACTAGGGCTTCTCAAACATCCATGTGCATAAGAGTCTCCTGCAGAGATTCTGATTCAGTAGGTCTGGGGTGGAGTGCAAGAATTTGAGTTTTGAACTGGTTCTCTTTCTGAATTCAGCTATGTGACTGAAACATTCTGCGCCTCAGTTTCTAGAAATATAAAAAGAACTTGAGTATCTTCCCTACCTGCTTTGCACACTTGTCATAAAGATCAAGTAGAATAAATTTGTGAAATGTAATATGTAGTATACACATTTGGTAAGGGTTTCTGCTCACCTGCTGATATATGTTTTTTCCCAATTATAGACATTAGAATCTTAATTATATGTTATAATAAGACTATAATAAGGTCTACTTTAAATATCCTTGTTCCACAGTTTTCAAAAGAATTTTAAGATATATCAGTTTCCTATTGTTGCTGTAACAAATTACCACACACTTAGTAACTTCAAACAACACAAATTTAGTATCTTATGGTTCTGGATGTCAGAAGTCTGAAATGAGTCTTACGGGATGAAAACCAAGGTATCAGCAGGATCCGGTCCTTCTGAAGCTCTAGGAGAGAATCACCTTGTCTTTCTTTTCCCAACTCTAGAGGCTACTCCATTCCTTGAATCAGAGCCCCACATCACATCACCTTTTATGCTTCTCTCCCCATCCCCTCTTGTCTTATAAGGACCCTTGTAATTACATTGGGCCCACCTGGGTAATCCAGGATTCTCTCCTCATCTCAAGATCCTTAACTTGATAACATCTGTGAAGTCCTTATTACCATGTAGGATAACCTGTTCACAGGTTCTGGGGACTAGGATATGGACATCTATGGAAGCCGTTATTCAGCCTAACACATTAGGGCACTAGCAAGGTAACAAAATGTGAATTGAGTTTCTGGTGGAAAGAGATGGATAAATAGATAGGGAACAAAATCCTGAAGCTTTCCTTGCCAGAGTTAACCACCTTTTAGGATCCCTGAACAAACTGGTTCTTTTCTTGGGAGGATGCTTTGCCCCAACCTGACCAAATCGTGCCCTGGTGTGACGAGCCTTCCTAAGTTGGAGACCCCTCTGCTTCAGCTGTAGGCAGGTCTAAGCTGCTTCTCACATCGTGGGCCAGCGGACATTTTAGCACCTTTCCCCACAAGCTGAGGTACATTGTACTCCAGCCCTCTGTATTTTATTTAGTACTTTGATTATGATGGGAGATGGGTTTAGATAAAGAAGGCCAAGGCATACTGGGTGAAATTCCAGGCTTCCATCTAAGCCTCAGTAGTCTGACCCTTAGTTCAATCCTAATGTTTCTGGAGAGAAAAGATTTCCCCTATGGAAGTGCTCCAGGCCTGTCTTCCTGTGTCAGCTCTTAGGAATTAAAAAAAAGAGCATCAGAAGCTTCAAAGAGATGAAATGAAAACTAAAATGAAATGCTCATTTGGTCCAAAAATATCCTTTTCCTTGACCCATCTATGTGAACAGATCCTTCTCTGTAAGGAACAGAGCAACAAAATCCAGTCAATAGGCAGAAAACACACTTATTGCTTATTTGAACAAAAAAATTCTGTTATTTGCAAATAAGTAACTTAGTCCTTTTTTGTTTCTATTTTTATTGAAGTATAGTTGACAGATAGTATTATATTAATTTCAGGTGTACAACATAGTGATTCAGCATTTAAATATATTATGATATGATCACTACAGTAAGTCTAGTAACCATCTGTCCTCATACAAATTTATTGCAGTATTATTGACAGTATTCCCTGTGCTGTATATTACATCCCCATGACTTATGTATTTTTTAACTGGAAGTTTGTACCTCTTAAAAATCTTTTTTTTTAAAGGAATTCCTTTATTTTTTGTTTTATTTATTTATTTATTTTTGGCTGTGTTAGGTCTTCATTTCTGTGCAAGGGCTTTCTCTAGTTGCAGCAAGCGGGGGCCACTCTTCATCGCGGTGCGCGGGCCTCTCACTATTGCGGCCTCTCTTGTTGCGGAGCATGGGCTCCAGATGCACAGGCTCAGTAGTTGTGGCTCACGGGCCCAGTCGCTCTGAGGCATGTGGGATCTTCCCAGACCAGGGCTCGAACCCGTATTCCCTGCATTGGCAGGCAGATTCTCAACCACTGCACCACCAGGGAAGCCCCCACTGGAAGTTTGTACCTCTTAATCCTCCTCACCTATTTTGCTCATCCCCTCATCCTCCTCCCCTCTGGCAAACTCCAGTTTGATCTCTGTATCTATGATTCTGTTTCTGTCTTGCTTATTTGTTTTGTTTTTTTACGATAACATATGTAAGTAAGATCACGTGATATGTGTCCTTATCTGTCTGACTTATTTCACTTAGCTTAATACCCTCTAGATCAAACCATGTTGTTGCATATGGCAAGATCTCATTCTTTTTTATGGCTGAGTAATGTTCCACTGTATATGTATATACCACATCTTCTTTATCATTCATCTATCAATTGACACTTAGGTTGCTTCCATATCTTGGCTCTTGTAAATAATGCTGCAGTAAACACATGGGTGCATATCTCTTTTGGAATTACTTTTTTTGTTTTCTTCAGGTAAATATGAGAAGTGGAATTGCTGAATCATACAGTAGTTCTAATTTTTAATTTTTGAGGACTCTTTTTACTGTTTTCCATGGTGGCTGCTTCAAATTACAGTCCCACCCAACAATGCACAAGTGTTCTCTTTTCTTCACATTTTTGCTAACACTTGTTATTTATTGTCTTTTTTTTTTTTAAACATCTTTATTGAAGTATAATTGCCTTACAATGGTGTGTTAGCTTCTGCTTTATAACCAAGTGAATCAGTTATACATATACAATATGGTCCCATATCTCTTCCCTCTTGCATCTCCCTCCCTCCCACCCTATTGTCTTTTTGATAATAGCCATTCTGACAGGTGTGAGGTGACATCTCATTGTGGTTTGATTTGCATTTCCTGATGATTAGTGATGTTGAGCATCTTTCCATATGTCTGTTGGTCATTCTATGTCTTCTTTAGAAAAATGGCTATTTGGGTCATCTGCCCATTTTTAAATCGGGCTTTTTTTTTTTTTTTTTTGATGTTAAGTTGTATGAGTTCTTTGTATATTTTGGTTATTAACCTCTTATCAGACATATCCTTTGCAAACATTTTCTCCCATTCAGTAGGCTGCCTTTTTGTTTTGTTCATGGTTTCCTTTGCTGTGCAAATCTTTTTAGTTGGATGCAGTCCTATTAGTTTATTTTAGCTTTCATTTCCTTTGCCTGAAGAGATAGATCCAACAAATGACATCAAGAGCTTACTGCCTACGTCTTTTCCTAGGAATTTTATGGTTTAAGGACTTACATTTAAGTTTTTAATCTATTTTGAGCTTATTTTTGTATATGGTGTAAAAAACTGGTCTAGTTTCATTCTTTTGCATGTAACTGACTAGTTTTCCCAACACCACTTGTTGAAGAGATTGTCTTTTCTTCATTTTATGTTCTTGCCTATTTTATCATAGATTAATTTACCACATAAGCATGTGTTCTTTTCCAAGCTATTTTGTTCCATTGATCTAGCTGCCTGTTTTTGTGCCTGGACCATACTATTTTGATTACTGTAGGTTTGAAGTATAGTTTGAAATCAGGGAGCATGATACCTCCAGCTTTGTAGTTCTTTCTCAAGATTGCTTTGGCTATTCAGGGTCTTTTGTGGTTTCATACAAATTCTAGGATTATTGCTCTGTTTCTGGGAAAAATACTATTGGTTTTTTGATAGAGATTATGTTGATTCTGTAGATTGCCTTGGGTATTATTAACATTTTAACCATATTAATTCTTCCAATCCATGAACACAGTGTATCTTTCCACTTACATGTGTAGTCTTTAATTTCTTTCATCAATGTTTTATACTTTTAAGAGTACAGGTAAAAGACCTGTACTCTTATTTAATTTAAATTAAATAAATGTAGTTTATTTCTAGGTATTTTTTTCTTTTTGATGCAATTGTAAATGGGATTGTTTTCTTAATTTCTCTTTCTGATAGTTTGTTTTTAGTGTATAGGGATGCAACAGATTTCTGTATATCAATTTTGTAACCTGCAACTTTACTGAATTCACTTATTAGTTTTAATAGTTTTATGGTGACATCTTTAGGATTTCCGTATATAGTATCATGTAACCTGCAAACAGTGATAGCATTATTCTTCCTTCTAATTTGGATTGTCTTTTGTCTGATTGCTGTGGTTAGGACTTCCTATACCATGTTGAATATAAGTGGTGAGAGTAGATGTCCTTGTCTTGTTCCTGGTCTTAGAGGAAATGCTGTCAGCTTTTAACAATTGAGAATAATGTTAGCTGTGGGTTTGTCATATATGGTCTTTATTACATTGAGGTATGTTCCTTCTATACCCACTTTGTTGAGAGTTTTTATAATAAATTGATGTTGAATTTTGTCAAAAGAACTTTATGCATCTACTGAAATGATTATATGATTTTTATCTTTCTCTTTTTAAGTATGGTTATACATTGATTGATTTGTAGTTATTGAACCATCCTTGCATCTCCGAGATAAACCCACCTGATAATGGTCTATGCTCCTTTGTATGTATTGTTTAATTTGTCTTGCTTGCATTTTGTTGAGGATTTTGTGTCTGTATTTATCATGAATATTGAATATTGGCCTGTAATTCCCTGCCCCAGTGTCTTTGTCTGGTTTTGGTATCAGGGTAATGGTGGCCTTGTAGAATGAGTTTGGAAGTGTTCCCTTCCTCTTCAATTTGTTGGATTAGTTTGAAAATCATAAGTTTTAACTTTTCTCTAAATGTTTGGTAGAATTCACTTGTGAAGCTGTTTAGTCCTGGGCTATTGTTTGTTGGGAGTTTTTGCTTGTTTGTTTTATGGATTCAATTTCATTACTAGTAATTGGTCATTTCATGTTTTCTATTTCCTCCTGATTCAGTCTTGGGAAATTGTATGTTTCTAGGAGTTTTATCTACTTCTTCAAGGTTGTCCATTTTATTGGTGAATAATTGTTTGTAGTAATCTCTTACGATCCTTTGTATTTCTGTGGTGTCAGTTGTAACTTTTACTCTTCTTTTCTGATTTTATTTATTTAGACCCTCTCTCTTTTCTTCCTGAGTTATATTAATTTTGTTTATCTTTTCAATGAACCAGCCATTAGTTTCATTGACCTATTCTATTGGTTTTTTTTTTTTAGTCTCTTTATTTCCACTCTGATCTTTATTATTCCTTCCTTCTACTTACTTTGGGTTTTGTTTGTTACTCTTATTTCCTTTAGGTGTAAGGTTAGATTGTTTATTTGAGATTTTTCTCGTTTCAAGAGATACACCATATTGTTGTAAAATTCCCTCCTATAACTGTTTTTGTTGTATCTATAGATTTGGGAATGTTGTTTCCATTTGCATTTATCTCCTAGTATTTTTTTATTTCCTCTTTGCTTTCTTCAGTGACTCACTGGTTAATAGCTCGTTGGTTAGAATCCATATTTCTGTATTTTTTTTTTCTTTTGGTTGGTATCTAGTCTCATACAGTTGTGATCAGAAAAGACACAGTTTCAATCTTCTTAAATTTATTGAGACTTTTTTGTGACCTAGCAGGTAATTTATCCTGAAGAATATTCCATGTGCACTTGAAAAAATGTGTATTCTGCTGTTTCAGGGTGGAATATTTTGTGTAAATCTATTAAGTCCATCTGTTTTAATAAGTTTTTCAAGACCAGTGGTTCCTTATTGATTTTCTGTCTGGATGATGTCCATTGATGTAAATGGGCTGTTAAATTGCCCTACTATTATTGTGTTACTGTCAGTTTCTTCCTTCATGTCTGTTAACATTTGCTTTATGTATTTAGTTGCTTCTGTGTTGGATGCATATATATTTACAGGTTAGGGAACTTTTCAGCTATTATTTATTCAAATAAATTCTCTGCCCCTTTCTCTGTCTCTTCTCCTTATGGAACTCCTTAACGTTGTTCCAGAAGTTCCTAAACTATCCTTATATTTTTAAAATTCTCTTTCTGTTCAGCTGGTTCATTCCTTTGTATTGTTCAGTCTGCTCTTGTCCAATTCCCTCTAGCGCATTTTTCATTTCAGTTATTATATTCCTCAGCTCTGATTTATTTTAATATATTTTCTAACACTTTTGTGAAGTTCTCACCGGATTCATCCATTCTTCTCCTGAGTTTGATGAGCATGTTTATGATCATTACCTTAAACTCCTTATCAGGTAGATTGCTTATCTCCATTTTATTTGATTCTTTTTCTGAAGTTTTGTCTTGTTCCTTTGTTCAGAACATATTTCTCTGTCCTGTCTCCTCATTTTGCCCAATTCTGTGTGTTTATTTCTATGTATTTGGTAGGTCCAATTAAGACTCCTCATCTTGGATAAGTGGCCTTATGTAGATGTCATATGGGGCCCAGAAGCATGTTACCTTCTGGCCAACAGTTATATTCTCCAGGGGTACCCCCTTGGTGGCTTAATGCACCCTTTTGTTGTGGCAGAGATGATTACTGCAAGTGCTTTGGTAGGTGGCTCTGGCCCCAGGGCAGCTGGATGTGAGGCCCTGCCTCGTGCAGATGCTGTGTATATGCTCATGTTTGGGGCAGGCCCCCCAGCATGGCTGGCTGCGAGGCCCAACTGTGTGCAGCTACTGAGGTTGTGCTGGTGGGTGGGGCGGGCTTTTCACACAGTTGGTTCTGAGGCCCAGAACCACACGACTGCTGCAGGGGTGCTGATGGGCAAGGCAGGCTCCTGCATGGCTGGTTGTGAAGCCCAGTGGTGCAAAACTGCTGCAGATGCATTGCTGGGCAAGGCAGACCTCCCAGCATCAAGAGGCTACAGGGAAGATTCCAACATGGTGCCGACCAGTGTGGGGGTCAGTACAGGAGAACAAGATCATCAATCTGGCCGCCTCTAATGTCTCAGGAGGCTCTTCAAGGTCGGCAAGTACCTTTCAAACCACTGCCTCTGCACTGGGACTTGGAGCGTGTAAGATCTTTCACACGCCCTTTAAGAGGGATGTGTCAGTTTCCTACAGCCCTCCAGCTCTCCTGAAGAGCCATTGGTTTTCACTGCCAGACCTTTTGGTGGCTCATTTTTCTTGTGCGGGACCCCCAGGCTGGGGAGCCTGATGTCAGGTTCGGACCCCTTGCCCCTCAAGGAGATCCTCCGGGGTTGTGATATCCTGTCTGCTGGTGGATTGCCTTCCCAGGGGTGTGGGTTCTGACTAGACCCCATCTCCGCTTCTTCTACCCTTCTTGTCGTGGTTCCTTCTTTATATCTTTAGCTGTGGAAAATCTCTTCTGCTGGTCTTCTGGTTGTTTTCAGAGATTGTTGCTCTGTAAGTAGCTGTAGTTTTGGTGTGCTTGGGGAAGGAGGTGAGCACAGGGCCTTCCTACTCCACTGTTGTGATCCTATCTCTCTCCAAAAGGAATTTAATATATATTTTTTAAAATGTTGGGGCTTCCCTGGTGGCGCAGTGGTTGGGAGTCTGCCTGCCAATGCAGGGGACACAGGTTCGAGCCCTGTCTGGGAAGATCCCACATGCCGCGGAGCAACTAGGCCCGTGAGCCACAACTGCTGAGCCTGCACGTCTGGAGCCTGTGCTCCGCAACAAGAGAGGCCGCGATAGTGAGAGGCCCGCGCACCGCGATGAAGAGTGGTCCCCACTTGCCGCAACTAGAGAAAGCACTCGCACAGAAACGAAGACCCAACACAGCCAAAAATAAATAAATAAATAAATAAATAAAAAATGTTAACTAGGTATGCGATAATTGAAAAAGTTTAAAGAAAAAAAAAAGAACATGAAGACATCATGAAGCTAGTACCTGCAGGAGGTAGCTACCATTCCTAGTGGTGGTGAAACAAGGAGAAGAGTTTGGCATTATTGCATTATAGAAGGTTGGCAGAGAGGTCCTGTGCAACTAGGACTCTGAGCTCTGAAAAGGCTGGTGGTGGTGTCCCTGAACTCCAAGGAAGAGCCTGGACATAAGACCCACACCTCGGGAAAGAAAAGGCTTACTTGCTCACGTGGGTGTTGCTAAGGGTTCAGCATGCAGGGCTGAAAAAAGTTTTGCAAACTCAAATCAACTTCTGTTAATGGAGCGAACTGCCTCTGATAGGGCAAAGCTCCGTCTGTTACTAGGAGCAGGGTGTAGTAAAAAGAACTGGATGCAAAATCACAAATAGGAGGCAAAAAGGAGAGAGTGGACACATCCTCCTCTAGACTTGCAGTATGCCTTCAGCTTCCCTCCTGGCAATCACACAGAGTCACCTGGCAAAGGAGACAAATGATGCACAGAGTCCCAGCCGTGACATCACAAACATGAGTCCTGGGTTCCTTAAAGTGAAGCTGGAAAAGTCGCATCAAGTTGGCATCCTTGAGAAGCTATACTTTGAGTGAAAGGATAGACTAGGAAAACAAACTGCTTCTCACTAGTAAAGTGAAACAACAAGGAAACTTTTTGTTTGTTTATTTGGGAGACTTGATTTTGAGGGGGGAAGAGATAACAAATCATATTCCCTGAGTATGTGTGTGTGTGTGTGTGTGTGTATATATATATATATATATATATAATCTCCACAGGTCTGCACCCCACATAGCACAGAAGTTCACATTTGAATCAGAAAAAGAGCCAGTTACCCTAACCAAAAACAAAACAAAACAAAACACACACACAAAAAACAAAAACAACAACAACCAATCTACCAAGCTGAAAGAAATGAAGTGAAAACTTGTTCTTGGAGAGACTAACAGAAACAAATATAAAGCCAATATGAAGAAAAATGTCCTCAATTGCATCAATGTATTCTTATAAATAAAGTCATTTTTATGGTGAACTCAATATAATAAAGTCACATGAAAAAATAATTCAGTATGAAATAAACTCAGCAGAAATGAAATGTAGCAGGAAAAAAACCTCAAGATTTTCAGATAAAAAATGATCTGTTATAGACTATAGAATAAATATTTAAGACAATTATAGACTTATAAACAAAATAAAATCATATATCATCAGTTAGATCTGAGAATTGAGTCAAAAAATAATGCTCTTAGACATTAAAAATCAACAGATGTAAACTGCCATTAAAATTTTGCTGAGGAGAGAATTCATGAATGGAAGATAAATCTAAGGATTTATCTTAGATTGAAGTTACTTAGATTGAAGTTTAGTCAGATTAAAGACATGGAAAATATGAATGTATGAAAGTAAAATATGAAAGTAAAATTAAAGAATAAACATTGTATAATCCAAGATACATTTAATACAGTTTTCATAAGGGGAGAATAGTGAGGGTTGTAGAAAAGCTATATTTAAAGTGATAATGGCTGATAGTAAGTGATATTGTTACTCAAGTTCAGAAAGCACTTTGTGTCTTGAGTTTGATAGTAATGCTGATCTCCACATTTAGTACGTTTTGTAGAAGGGAAAACTCCAAAGTAAAAACATCAACTAAAAAACATACTGCCAGATACTGACATATCATAACATTTCAAATATGGCTTATAAATATGGAATTCTTGATGGTTTTAAATTTAACACCATTACTTTATTCCATGATTTAGGCCAAGAATGTTTCTTAGTTTTCCACTTACTCTTTAGGAAGATAACTAAGAATATTTCTCTTTTTCATAATGGTATCACCTATACAATTTACAGTTGAAAATAATTGTAATTGGTAAATATATAAAAATAAATTACACATAGAAGCAAGATCTATGATGCATTTGTTTCTAATTGGAAAACATTTCCTCTCTACAGTGAACTTTTTAAATAATCAAAAGTAACATAGAAAATATTTTAAAAATAAATATACAGTTAACAAGCTGTTATTTGAGCCTATGAATTCAAAATATATTTGTAAATAGTGCTGTGTATTCTTAGAAACTGTAGGTTTTAAAATAAACTTAATCACATGCCATTATGAACATCAAAAGCACAGCAATTTTACAGAAGAGAAATAGAAACTATGAAATAAATGTAGTTAGTTCCCTTTGTCTAAAACAAATCATTCCCAAAGAGAAAGATAATGAAATTTAGAAAACTATTTAAGGCATTGGCTCCATAAAGAGATGTTTTATTATGTATTTGCGTAAATGTAACAGGTGATTATTCTGACACTGTCTTTGTGTATCTATATAGTATCTATTCCCTTCCATGGGTTAGCTTTAATATTTTACATTGAAACTATGTTGCTTGTTTTTCTTGAGATGAGTTGATTTTTATTTGTTTACTCTATCAAGTGTTATATTTCATTATAGAAACAAAAATTTTAAGTAGACTTTGGGATTTTTGTCAAAGAAGATTTAATTTTTGAGAAAATATGACTAAGCATTGAGGTATCATTTCAAAACAAACAAGAATCTCTTCCCTTGTGTGAAGAATTGTATCTGGTATAGTAAATGACTGAACTGATTAACTGAAAATATGAGGACTGTATTTAAAGTACAAGAACTGGTATTTGCTTATGATTCATTTTATTTAAAATAGTTCCCTCCTCCTATTCCATTGTGCCTTTCCTAATATAGTTCTGTATTACAGCAGAACATTGTTTTAAGAACATTGCAGTATATGTTTAGTGTATTATTCTGGTTTGCAAAGTAAGGCGAGGTGGATATTTTACTCAAATTAGAGATAGACTGATACAAAATAAATTTTACAGACACCTGATATAAATGTGATATATACATTAACCGTCTAACTGCTCCTCTCTGTCTGGGATAGTACAGCCATGTTCATTGTTTCAGCTATTGTATGTAAAGTCTTTTCAGGCCTGACTTTACTTCTCACCAAGCCTCCAGAACAACAGCCCAAGGGATCTGTTAGGGCTCATGATTTCAGTGGCAGAATGACCACTTCCACCTGGGGTATATGTGTCTTCTCCACAGCTTTCAAATCTGCTAGCTTTTCCTTGAATGCTTCTTAAGAGTCAGGGTGTCTGGCAAATAGTAGACACTCAGTAAATGCCAGTATTCTCTTACTCCAGGATTCCTTCAGTTATCAATAAGCCTTACCTCCTAATCTCTTTATTACTTAAACAGTATTTTATCAGAATTCCATGCTTTCATTCACCCATTTCCTTTGGCATTGATGATCCATTGGTCTTACAAGTTCCATATCAAATTGCAATAGGTAAGTTGCTCAGCTGAGTATTAAGGCCACTTATATATGCATATCAAATAAATAATATAGGTATATTATGACCACCTCATACATGAAAAGCTGCTCAACATCGTTAATCAACAGAGAAATGCAAATCAAAACCACAGTGAGATATCACCTCACACACGCATCAGAATGGCTGTCATCAAAAAGACAAGGGATAACAAATGTTGATGAGGATGTGAAGAAAAGGGAACCCTACTGCACTGTTGGTGGGAGTGTAAATTGATGCAGCCACTATGGAAATTGGTATGGAGGTTCCTCAAGAAATTAAAAATAGAACTACCATATGATCCAGCAATCCCACTTCTGGGTATATATCCAAAGGAAATAAAAACAGGATCCATATCTGCACTCCCATGTTCCTTTCACCATTATTCACAGTAGTCAAGATATGGAAACAGCCAAAGTATCCATCAATGGATAAATGGATAAAGAAGATGCAGTATACGTACAATGTAATATTATTCAGCCATGAAAGAAGGACACCCTGCCTTAGCTTGAGGGTATTATGCTAAGTAATATAAGTCAGGCAAAGAAAGACAAATGCTATGATATCACTTATGTGTGGAATCTAAAACTGTTGAACTCACAGAAACAGATTAGAATGGTGGTTACCAGGGGCTGGGGAAGGAGAATGGGGAGAAGTTGGTCAAAAAGCACAAACTGTCAGTTATGAGTGAGTTCTGGGGATCTAATGTATAGCATGGTGAATGTAGTTAAGAATACTCTATGATATACTAGAAAGTTGCTGAGAGAGTAGATAGATCTTAAATGTTCTGACCACAAAAAAGAAATGGAAATTATGTGACATGGTGGAGGTCATAGCTAATGCTAGGGTGGTAATGATTTTGTAATATAGGAGTGTACCAATGAGTTGCACTCAGATTTACACAGTATTATATGTCTGTTATATCTCAATAAAGCCGAAAAGAAAGAGGCCACTGTATATCCACTCTATTCACCCTGCCCTCCTAGTTCTGGACAGGTTTCTGCATCATTTTGGGTCTCTGCTCCCAGCTTTTATTCACACTGGGACAGTCCATCTGCCCTTTGCCTCCGCCCTCCAAGCTGTTCCTGACTGTTAGACCTCACAAGCCTCCTATATTTTTACCATGGAATCTCAGATTTCATTTATGTAACGTTGCGTGTGTACTTAGTTGCCGCTTCTTTTATTTTACTATGTTGTCTTTCAGACCAGACGATAAATGTCTTGGAAGGAGAGACTGTGTACACTTCTGATGCCTCTCCAAAGCACTGGCTGCTACCCTGTTCATTGTGCACACAACATGCTTAAATTTATGTTAATTTAATACAGATCAGCCACGTAAACATAACGTGAGGTGTTACGTTTGATGGATAAGTACTGCTTATCTCCTGGCAAAGAATCAATGGGATAGCTTTCCAGTCTTGTAAAGCAAACCTCTTATAAAATAATATACATCATTCTTGAGAGTATTAATTGAGCACTTAAATATTTCTTTTGACATGGGCGGAAAAGGGAAAACAAAAGATGCTTCTCAGGGAAAAATCCAGAAATTTTGGAACAGATATTTTATTTTGATCCTAATGCATGCAAGATTAACTCACCCATCTGGTTATAGAAAAATACAAGCAATGTCTTCATTAAGTTTGAATTTCGAGATATGCTGGATTTACTTTATCCCTGACAGTCTGTGCATTGCTAAATGTTGATATCTCATTTCCTTGACTGTGATTAAATTTTCCCGTAAATCAGTGATATAGTTTGGAAAGCAACCAATTCAATCATATCATTTTTGAACACATGAATATTTAATTTCCAAAGTGATTAAGAAGGCATTTTGTTTCTGCCACCAAACAATCATCTCTGCCAATAATAGTTAAACTGAGATCAGAAATACTTTAAGCTTCATGGTTGTCCATTTAGGTTCTTTTTCGTTTCCACCAATAGGCTTATTTCTCTATAAATTCAGAGATGTTGAATTTGTGGTGTGACTGTGTGCATGTGTGTGCACGTGCACTTAAAGGCATGTTTTCCTTTCTCCCATGTCAGTTGCTAAAATATTTATGATTATTTCACGTTGAATTTGTCTTATAAACAAAGTCAAAAAGCTGTGTTGGTGCTTACTAGATATAAGCCATATTCTTCAGGTGGATTCTATTGAAACCTTTCAGTGTTGTTATGAATGCAGTTGTTAAAACAGCTGAACCTCTAAAAAGTTGTTCCTATCTGAGATGTGAATAGAAAAACCTACTGTTATAAATCTATTGCTCATGTAACATTGCCCTCTGATTCTTTAAGTATCATTTTTATTCCTAATCTTGTTTCAAAACTCATTTGGCAACACTAAAATATAGGAACCTTTCCTGCCTTTATGTATGAAGGTATATATGTCAGTATCCACTTAGTGTATTCTTTAATTCATCTAGTTTTGCATATGCACGATAGAAACCACTTACATGATTTCCCACTGAAAGTTACAAATGAAATGGCTTAATTGAGAAATGCACTTTCAAGTGACTAATGAACTAAGCAAAAAACTAGCAGAACGTGTCATCTTCTCTTAAATCTTCAGCAATTCTCGTCCTTTCACTAGATTATTAGTTTAACACAGCAACACACACAAGTGATAAATCAGCCTGAACTCCAATTTGTCTCTTGTAAGTAGGTTGCTAATTTGGCAGTGGAGGTAAGATAATGAGGTCAGAAGCTTTGCTGAGAGGATCCCCAAAAGTGGGTCTAGGTGTATTAACATAAAGCAGTCTATGCAGTTTCATATTTTGAGTTGTTCCATTTACATAGAAAATTACATTATTGAGAGTAATACACAGATTATTCATTGTCAGTTCATTTGAACACATTTACTGAAAGTCCATGTTGGTTTAGAGCATGCCATGCT